>NC_081568.1:66628136-66817163 GCF_022355385.1 Mustela nigripes | reverse complement strand
ATCTTTAGATAAGCTATCTAGCTGATCTCCGGCTAGCTGAAGCAGTCTCAGCTTGCTACTTCTCCGCCATCTTGACTCCTCCCAATATTTGAACTTTTGAAAAAGTAACATGACAATTAAATTTTGAAAATACAAATAGTACAAATTTGTTCCTGTGATGGACTCCAAACTATTTATCATTCTTCTAAACAATATTATGTATTTGATCACTGAAAACCATCATTTACTACTGTATTACATACCATTGTAGTGGATAAACAAATCTATTACTTAAAATATAATATTAAAACATTATTTTGTCTCCCATTTTCTTTTATTTTTATTTGATGAGGCTAGATTTTTCTGTCTTTGGAAGTAACAGTTTCAATATAGACATTAAAATGTACAGCACCATGTAATAGCTAAAACTCTGAATTTATTTTAAAACTAAGGCAACTTCTACTCCTGTCTTCTTTCCTGAGCTCACAGCAATACGACATTATCTTCTGCTTCTCAGCACAAATATCTGTTATCCTCAGTCTAGGCAGCCCTCATAGATCAGCCTTTCCTTTTTGATGACTTTTATCATCATACTGATTCATGGGTAACAGGTATACATTCCCTAACCCCAATAAAATCTGAATATGCAAACTTCAAATGAGGCCACTCACCTCTTGCTAATTGCCAGCATGTTGCCTGGCATCCCTCATCCTAGAGATTTCAGGGGACAGTAAGATTTCAACTTAGAGTGGTCTTATAAAAACCTCCTCTTTACACAAAAGACTAAGGGGTAATACAACTATCATACGTATCCTTGTTTCAAGCCCATTACATCTATGGTGCGAGCCATCATTACATTCATGTTGGTTCATGTGTCTGGAGCAGCCAGTATAAACTTGGACATTGTGCCAAAACTAGTATGTTCAGACCACCAGAGTCTCTGGAATGGTTACTGTTGAAAAGCTGGTACAAATATTGCACATATTATTTATCTTTCCTATGTCTCTTTATAGACCTGAAAGAAGCCTATCTTTTAGCTGTGAATGCCTGAAGATGGCTGAGGCTAAGTGGGAGGGGTAGGGTGGGGCTGTCACTACTTCTTACCAACATTTCAGTCTCTGCTGCTTCCTGTCCTGGCCCTTGGGCCACTTAAACGGGTTGACTCCAGCCCCGAGAGAAAGAGACCCCACCACCACCACCCTCTAACCCCACTCTATTCATTCTAGGCTCTACCATGCACCCTCCCCAAGCAAGACACTCCAGAGGTGGGGCAAAGGACCAACCATAGGCAATACCTGCTATCACACTCTGTATGACCTTGGACAGTTCACTTTAGCCTTTATGCTTCAGTTTCTTCCACTCAAAAATTAGAACAATAATAATACTTATCTCATAGGGCTCTTCTGAGGATTAAGTGAGCCTCACTCATGTAGCAGCACTAAGTTAAGCACAATCATATATTCAGTTGATATGAGAGATTTTATTGACTAAAGGGATCACACGAAAATTTGCAACCAGATACCATACCTAAGATATGTATCAGATATGCACATAAATACACACACACATATACATATATATATGTAAATTTTATACACTGACAAGTGTTTAATTTACTTCACTATGTTGCTGCAAAGTCCAGCTACATGCTGCAGGGAACAAATGGGCTCTGGGACCACATGCAGATGAACAGTACAGGTGAGAGTAGTAGAAGAAGAGAGTGAAGAAGTTTAGATCATCCAGCCTACTTGATCATCAGCTGAATACCATGAAGTAAATGCAGTTAACACCATGTAGAAACAAAGTATGGGCCAGCCAAGCCCTGTCTGAATTTCTGACACACAAAATCACAATATAATAAAAAGGTTGTTTTTTTAAGCTGCTGAATTTTGGAGTAGTTCTTTAGGCAGGAAGAGATAACTAAATACTACCTTAATTTAGGCTAGGCTTTATTCAGGAAATAGTCTTGCTGTGATTAAGCTCATTTTTAGATTATGAAGTGTCATGACCAACTTCCAATGTGCTTATCTCTGGGAACAGGAAAGCCTGAATCTAAGTACATTTGTTTGAAAAACTGAGATGAATCCTGGAAAATATATAATCATGAAGAGAAACTGGAGTCTTAAAGATAATCCTGACCCATGTTAGTCATTAGAATGCACAGACTTCTATAAAAGTGCTTAGTGTCTACCTTTTCACCCAGCCTCATCTGAATTGCTGCCCTAATCCTTGTTTATACAGAGATGGGTCTGCCATGGGCTGGGGGCACAGTGAGGAGAGAAAGAGTACTATAGTCAAAGCCTGAACCAGTTATTTCACTTAAATTCCCATAAGACATGGAATGCAAGCATTTTATGCACACACGTTGCAAAAAGCACAGCTACGATACCCTGAAGGCCTCAGTGCATCAGAGGAACAGTACCTGACAGGTCACCACTGTCCTCAAAAGCAGTGACACTGTTAGGAGTGGCAGAACTTGACAGAAGCCATGTCAGTGCCCAATGATGTAATGATGCCTGGCTTGGCACAGTCAGGTAGAAAGGGTCAGTAATCAAACAGGTGATCCCCGTAGTCACCAGAGGAGAGCAGGTGGAATAATCTCAGGTGTTGGGGAGCTGGGACCCTGAGGGTAGAGTGAGCACCATCCATGTGTGCTGCATCCTCTTAACTCAGCTCCTCTGAGCCAGCTCTCTGGATTCAGTGTTCCCTCTCCACAACAATGCGAATCATGCCCAGGGTATGCTGAACACTCACTGCTACAAAGCCAATCTCTGCTACCAGCACACGATTACCAAGAATCAATCATTCTGCTACAAAATCTATTATACCTGTGACTGCCAAAGCACATTTTTGATGAATATTTTGTAAGTCAATGAGAAATGAATGCAAACATCATTGTTTCCCACAAAACTGGCTAGGCAGTTTTTCAGTAAAGACAAGTCACTATAAAAAGATACTGTCAACTTAGTCCTAAATGATAAAATTGTACAAGACTGAAACAAAAATGTAGAAAGATTAGGCACTCAGATTCCTTCATAATTCTCTTTAAGTGCCTGCCCCTCTTTAAAGAAACAAAACCTGGAACTTATATTCTGGGAGATGTGGGAAATGTGCGGGTACCTTTACAGAACACCCAAACTTCACCTTTCATGCTTTGCTCTGCATGCCTCTCAGAACCAAAGAATTCTATAAAGTGCTATTCCATCTCCTTTTGTGAACTACATACAGAGGGCAGATTTAGGCTAATACTCCTCTGCACACAATTTACTATAAAATAATATTTGTCACTACTATCACTATAACTTATTTTGCTGCCTTTTTCCCTTTCCTAAGTAATTCTTGATATTGATTTAGATCTAGGATATGTTTTCTATGTTTTTAAATCATCCCTGACTCTTAATAGATGACAATGTTTAAACTGATCTATGTTTACCAGCTTTCACAATATTATTTGGAAATAGAAGACTGAATTGCCCATGGTGGTCCAGAAACCTGGTTCCATTGGCTTTGATGTAAGTCTACTGAGAAAAAAAAAAAAAAATTCAAGATCTCAAAACTTTGTATCAGAGATTCTAACCCTTGTTCTAAGTCATATTAGCTAGGGTAGTAAATAACCTAATAAGAAATACCTCTGCAAATCTCAGTCATGTGTACAATGTAAGTTCATCTCCTACATGCAGAGTCCACTTCTGAGTTCCTGGCCAGCATCATCCAGCAACCAAGGCTTTTCTTATCATTCCTTAACCATGGGAATCCCCTGCAGGATTTTCTGCATGCACCCAGCAAAGTGAGGTGAAGAGTAAGCATGGGAATTGGTAGAAGAGTTTTTAATAGAGTAGGCCTGAACGTCATACATTAATCCTATCCATGTTGTATTAGCCAGATTTTAGTTGTCTAGAGACATCAAACTTGAGAGAATACAGAGATAGCATCTAGCTGTGAGTCCTGGAAGAGGAAGCAAGTCTAAGCAAGCATATAGCAGCCTTCACTGCAGAAGTCCTTCACTGAATATGTTGCTAACATGAAATGACAAACTCATCCTGTGTCCTGAAATGATACTGAGGAAGTAAGGGAAAAATTTTCTCCCTTCTAAGTTGTACTGCCCTCCTTAATGTAAAGAATTAAGCTGAATCTTTCCTGTAATGTATTATAATATATTCTGAATTATTGCTACCAGTAACTGAGTTATTTCGTTGTTTTAATGTGCATCAAAACTTACCTTCCAAAATGTTACGTATATAGTTATGGAATAAAGACATTACCTCAATAAGAATTAAAAGAAATGCTAAGAAAAGATGACCTTTCAAAGAAATAAGCCTTGAGTGAAGTTAACTTTTAAACCAAATTTCATTGTTATTACTGATTTTCAATTAAAGAAATGTAGTTGCTTGATTGACCTTAGATTTTTTTAAGCTAATGAGAAATAAAAAGGCTTTTATTACACAAGGATAATTACAGAAATTCAGAAACCACAATCTATGTTCATCTCAGACTGTGGAAGACTGTATGAAAACCAAATGTGATGTGAAAATAATAAAATTATAATTTAAAATCTGGAGGATATACTTCATAGAGGTTAATCCCCAGGAAAGCCAAGCTAGAATTACATAAATTAGAGCTCTAAAAACATTCTTCTTAATATACAATTTAGAAATGAAATAACCAAATCCAATTTAAAGGAAATATTCAAAAAGATTAATTTAAGATGTTTCACCAAAAATTCTTTACATGTTCCAAGGGAACAAAATGTTTGAAACTATAATCCAGAAAAAACTTTAAACTACAAAAGGAAATAGCTCCACTGTACATTTCTAGTATTTTTGCTAATATGCACAGTAAGACATTAAAGATCAAATAGCTTTAATGAACATCTTTATGGAATGCACCCCCCCACTCCAGTTCTTGCAGTAGAAAGATAATCTGCTTCTCTGTCTTCTCTGAATGACCTCCTGAGCAAAAAGCAAATGATGCCTCCTTGGCTGTCTTTACAGTATCGTTCTCCAGTAAGCAGCATTTAATTCTCCTCATCCCTTTATTCATCCTAGCCCAGGCCAAGAATATTCTGGCATATCTCACAACTAGAGGGTTGGATGGGTGGTGTCCCATAGTTTGTTCTTTGGAACGGTTATGATTGCTGATGGAATAATAATTCATTTGACCAGAAAGGCCAATGAAAAAATTGGAGAGGCATGGAAGCAGAACTGAGTTCAAGTAAAACAGTATAGTAGGTGAGATTTATTTTCAGAATTTTTTATCACTTTCCTTTCACTAATTTCCCCTCTTTAAGTTCCTCCTTGTGAGGTTCAGCTTGGCAGTAACCTCAGACACTGCATTATAATCTGGACCTTTTCTTTGTTCTTTTGTCTTGGGTATCATTCCATTCAGGCCTCCTCAATATCCTAATTGACATTTACGGACATAATCAATTAATCTTCAGTAATTCATGAGTGCACAACTGTGTCACAGTGTTATTCTATCCAAAATCATGAGTATTTTAACACAGACCCGTGGACATGAAAATTTAAATTTCTCTCTTAGAGGTGGAGAGAGAATTCTGAAGATGCAGGTTTAGGAGGACTACTCCACGGCCTTCAAATGTGAACTCGGTCTGTACCACAGCTATGCCTTCTCCTGTGACAATGGGCCATTTTTACTTCTTTGCTAACATGCAATTGGATAATGGGTTTGTATGAAAGGAACAATCTTCTATTAGATATTTATGTAATCCATGCTACAAAAAGACTGGTTATCCTTTACTTTAGATTACAATTATCCCTTTAAGGTAATGGTCGTTACCCCAAATGCCCACAGGGGCTAGGTAGGTAAAATAAATGTACGAATTTGGAAGCATGTACTTCTTCCTAGAAGTATTTACACTGTCATAAATATTATGCCAGCTAAATTAAGCATGCTTGCATCCTCTGCTCTAAGGTTCATAACAACAAAGTCACTCTTCTGTGTTAAGAGAGAGATGGATGAAGTGTTGTCTTGGATTCTTTACAAGGTAAGAATTAAGATCCTATTGGTGGGAGAAGATACTCCAGCACTCTTGGTCTTGCTGATGGAAGAAAGCACAACTTATCTAAACTATAATTAAGAGAAGAAAGCTAATATCTGCATAGTAATATCCCATGTTTTAAAAACATATCCAAGTAAACAGATAGTAAGATTCTGGGATCTTTAATTTTCTTACTTTTTAATCTATTTTCAAGTATTACATCATTAACAAATAGTACTTTTTAGTCAGAAAAGAAAACAATGAAGTCTGTGTTCATTAAGATTAATTCATTAAAAAAATGATAAATTTATTTAGAAGACAATGTTTATACTGGTATGTTTATAGCACAAAGCCCAAGTGGCAAGCATCAGGACAGTGGCACCACAAGGATGCAGGCCAGGCTGTGAGGACCTTTCCTGGAAACTACAGGTGTTTGCTCAAGTCTTTAGATAGGATGCAAAGTGGAGCATTCTGGAGAATGACTCAGAGTCTGTGCTTTGCACGACAAAATGGCTGTTGTGCTTACACTTCGGTGTATTTTTCATTTTTCCCCTGGTAATTTTGGAGATCCTGCCCATCTAAACTATGCTAATGGAAACAAGAGAAAGAGACTTTGTACATATTTGAGAAGGGGAGAAAAGGATAAAACCTAGAAATCTAGCTTGTGGGTTTCTGCTATAACTGAAGGCCTTCCAGGAAGATAAAGTCTGTAAGACCCCTGATGCCAATCTTTCTCCCAAAGTCATGATGGGGGTCCAGGATTTGCATTTTTCTTGAAGGGGAAGACAGTACTTCCTAAACCTGGAATAAGATGAATCAGACAATGCCCTCTGTTGGAGGCCACAGCATGGTTGGAGTCGTGGATCAAACCAGACCTGACTTGTGTCTCCTTTAAAGTCCAGAAGCCTTGATAAGGGGTTAAGGACAGGAAAGTTGAGTAACACTGAGAAAGGGTCTGTGCTGCATGTCGTGTGCTCACCTATGTGACTTCCCACACGCTCTCCCTACAGAAAGGAACAATGTGGTCAGGGTTATGAATTCTTAGTTGGTCCTTGTTGTTCCTGTACTTCCCATAACCCACTCCCTGGTTGATTGTCTTGCATCAACAGTAGCTAATGGCGTTAGCCGTGACTACCTGGCATCATGAGATTTGTTTGTAGTTAATGTAAACTTGTTATAGGAACTTGCGGTTATCTGACTAGATACTGATGTATTACTCCTCCTATTGTGGTCTGCCTTATAAATGCTTGTAAGATGTGGAATAAAATCGGCACTCTTGGATATCCTTTTCAGTGCTCCTCCTGCCCCCATCTCTTGGTCTCTTAATTTCCTTTTCACCATCCTCTTACCCTCATGTTCCTGGTTGATTTGTCGCACCGGGTGCGACAGCCCTCAAAGCCCTAATATTTTATTTTCTTTCACTGCCCTTGGACATTTCTTTAGAAAAGAACTGTGAGACTCACTCAGGCATAAGCCTCAACACACCTACAGATGAGGTAACTTCACCTCCAAGAGGGAAAAATACTACATGATAATTTTATGGGACAGCCAAAGAGATTTCCTTCGGTGCCTTGATTACTATTTTTGTCCATGGCCACAACTAAACAAGAGAAGAAGAAGTAACTTGTTTTTTTCAGATGGTTGATTATACTAATTCATATCTTGGTCAGTTGTAGACCTGAAGCTTCAGGACCCTGGTGACATGCTACCTAACTGCTCACCAATCAACATATACACCTCTCAATCTGGTATTTAAGGCAGTCCGCAGTTGCCCCTGTATTAAATTTCTATGAATGCATAACCAAAGTTACCACAATTTTAGAAGATTAAAAAAACACTAATTTGTTATTTCATAGCTCCATACGTTCAGAAATCTAGGAAGGCTCAGATGGAGATCCTGGTCTGGGTCTCACAATATCATAGTGAAGGTGCTGGCCCACCTTCTTACCTGGAGAGTCTGGGGGAAAATCTACTCCCAGGAGCATTCAGATTTTTGGCAGAATTCAGTCTTGTGCAGTTGTAGAACTAAGGCCCTGTCTCCTTGCTAACCTTTGGCCAGATTATTATGTTTCTAGAGGCTGCCCATATTCCTTGGCTGGCTCCCTCTTCTACTTCAAATCCAGGAGTGGTACACTGAACGCTTCTTGTGCTTTGAAGGTCTCTGACTTCTCCTGCCTTCCTGTTCTCACCACCTGAGAAGGATCTCTGCTTTTAAGGGTTCATATTCTTGCTCTGGGCCCAATAAGATAATCCAAGATAATCTTTTTAAGGTCAGCCTAGGACTAACTTTAATGATATCGGCAAAGTCCCTTTTCTCCATGTAAACCAACATATTCATAACTGTGATATTTCATCATAGTCACAAGGTTCTAAGTATTAGAAAATGAATTCTTGTGGAGAGTGGTAGAATTTGAAGAATTCTAGCAACCAAAAACCCTAACAAGTAATATTTCAAGCCAAATCAGGACAACTCATTTCCTCAAACCATTCCCAGACTGTCCTAACTGGGTACCTTTTCTTACCTAGTTTCTTCTACCTGGGATGCAGCTTTCCCTTTACATTCCACCTACCTACATCCTGCTGATGCTTCAAGGTCAACTTCAAAGGACTCTTCCATCAAGAATTCATCTCAGTGTGATCAGCACCCTCCACCACCAACAGGATTTAATGTACACCTCTCTTTTGATCCTAATTACATTGTGTATTTTGTTTTATTTACCTTTATACTCTCTCTGATAATGTAAATTGATAATGTAATTTGATAATGTAAATTGATGCAAATGCATGGAGGGTTTTGCATATGTCCTTGTCACCTTTGAGAAGGACTTCTATCATTCACTTCCTTATTACCAGTTACCACATGTTCAAATATGGTACCTTCTGAAAAGAAAGATTTCATTCTTTTTTCCAAGGATCTTTTTCCAAAGATTTCATTCTTTTGGTCCAAGGGATCAAAAGCTTGAAACTGCATATAGGACCCTCCTGATTGGCTCTGTGTGTGCTGTCATGGGGGCTCTTGGCCAGCACTTGGTATACTGCAGTCCTAGTCTTTCCTTACTTGGCTGCCTCTAACATGAAATACCTTGTGTACAGGGAGATAACTTCAGTCATTTATTTACTCACTGACACAGGTTACAGAGTTAGACATTAGGACTTGTACCCTGTACAGGGATAACACTGTGAATAAAAGAGACCTCATAAAACATACAGTATGATGGGAAAGGCAGACGTAAGAGAAACAATCACAGAAACAAATGTATCCTTACAAGGTTCAGTAAGGAACTTATGGAAGAGTGAGAGATCTATTAGAGAAAATAGATCTACTGGAGATCTATTAGAGAAAATATCAGGGGCCCTTACTGAAGGGGAAAGGCAAGTGGCACCTCCTTGAGAAAGTGACACAATCTAAAACTTGAAAGAGCAAGGACTTTTCAGGAATAAACACTGGTAAGAGTGATCCAAGCAACGATATGTAAGTAGGGGAGATGATGCGGATTAAGCTAGAGAAGTAGAAAGTCAGGTCATTCAGAGCCTCATAGGGATGTGTTTAAGGATTTGGATTTTAATTTAAGTGCTATTACAATGATTGAAATTATAGTTTTAAGTAAAAAAGCAAGGTGGCTAGACTGAGCATTTCAAAAGAAATAAGCAATAGTGTGGTGATGGATTGGCAGAACCACCCAGCAAAGAAGGGTCACACTAACATGTTGTGGGGCTGCAACAACTACCCAGGGGACTGGTCCTTTTCAAGTATCCATGACATGTGGACCTTTTGATCTAATGGACTCCTGGGCTTCTAGTGGGAAGAGAGGCTCCTCCTACCTCAAATATTTACACTGGTTGTAAAGACATTAAAAATATGCAATAATATTTTTCTAGAAGCTCAAAATATGTGTCTGTCAGTACAAATGATCCAACTTGTAATGTTTATGTGACTCAAGTAAATTGCATGTGTAAAATACCTAATACATTGCGGTTCCAGGGTGGCTTAGTCAGTTAAGCACAGGACTGTTGATTTTGGCTCAGGTCATGATCTCAGAGTTGTGAGATCAAGCCCTGTGTTGGGCTCTATGCTGGGCATGGAGCCTGCTTAAGATTCTCTCACTCTCCCTCTGCCCCTCCCCACCATACTCCCTCTCTCTCTCTCTGTTTCTCTCTGAAAAGAAAAGAAGACAAGACAAGACAAATACATAGCACATCAACTGGCCTCTGGTAAGTAATCACGAACTATCAACTTCCTTGTGCCTCCTCTTGATGTGATCCTCCCCAGAACATGATATATTGGTGCCACTTCATTAAACAAACAAAACAAAACAAAAAACTGCTATTTCCTCATCAGAAACCCAACACCATCCCATATTCAAACTGTCTAAAATTTTAAGAATCACATTACCAAAGGAAATTTCCAAAGTCCATCAAAGTTATATTACTTACCTACACACCTAAGTGAATTATTTACATCAATAAAAATCACTATATAATCATTACCAACATGATTCTTAAAAAGGGTAAAGCCCCGGTGAGCATACCTCTGAGCTGGCTACAATCTCCACTGCACTGAGTTCAGAGTCAGTAAGACAGAAGTGATAAATGAGTTAGCATGACCCAATATCAATAAATACTCTGTCCACATGGGTTTTATCCAAGCAGTTCAAAATTTTTGAGAAGGAAAAATAGGCCAGTGGCAAAGATCCTGGAAAACTAGAATATTTTGGAAAAGTTTTGAAAGATCTATAATCATAATAACATCCAAAGAGAATAAAGTAGGTGAAATTAGAAAGACCAAACAACAAATTGTGAAGAAAATCAGTGTGATTGGCACACTAAATAAATTTCTGTTGAAATAGGAGTGTAGCAATTTTCTTGATGATTACACATGTGAAGTATTACAGATTTCAGTTGATTTACAAATTGATACAGTTATTGACTAATCATGGATTATAGATCAATTCTTCCAATATGCCAGAAATCTTTCACTTAATTCCTCCTCCAGATTGAATCTCCATCCTTCTCCACCTTGCTCACTATCTAGCCTGGATTACGTCAATGGGCTCCCAAGTCTTCTGGCTTCCAGTGTGGTTTGGCCAGCAGGAAGCTGAGAATGGGAGGGAATTAAGGACAGAATATTTGTTTTCCTGATTCCCATGCTGTTAATTTGCCCCAGGGCAGCCTGTGCCCCTTTACAGAAGGTCACTTAGCTACTCTAGGTGGCCGCTCCATGAGATATACTCTCCTTTAGAGATCCAGTAATATCTTCCTCCCATTGTCCATTCAGTTCTATGGGTGATGAAAGCTTGCTTCTGCTAACTCCAGGTTTCTGTACTGTCTTGTGTCTCCCCACCTCCACCACTACATACACACCTTTGTAATTACAGATATACTTTTATAAATAAACTCTCCTCCAGCATGCTAATTTGAATGTGGTATCTTTTCCATTTGAGATCCTGCCTGCTAGTCATAATTCCTAACAAACTCCACTTGCACTAGACCTATGTTTCCAAATGTCAGTTATTCACGTAAGGACTCTCTGGCCAGAGAAGTCTGAGTAACTGATCTTTGTTTTTGTGCCATAACACTGAGTGCAGAAACATCTTTGAACCAGATTTGGCCAGGATGGGGAGAAGGTGATAAATGGGGGCTGTGTTCCTGGCCTGAGTGTTCTGTGCTAACATGTGCTCTGTAGTCACATTGTATATTGTACGGTGCTGAAAGTGAGGAGGTGCACCTGGCACCTCAGGATGAGGGGCGAATCTGGCACACAGCCAATTAGCCCACCTTGAAGTGACTCCAGTGATCCACATTCAAGGACGACCTGGAAGGGGCTGCTGAGCTTCTAGAAGCTCTGATGTGACTTTCAATGATTCGTGTTACCGCCTGAAAATATGTGACCCGTAGAAGAAGATTTTGATGTCTAGAAGCTTATATAACTACAAGACTGGAGAAATGTTGCTCAATTTTCACTTCTTAGCTATGACTGTTCTGGCTTCATTCTCTATGCTGTGTCTGTGTAAACTTTGTCTAATATACGTCAGTCGTGTCTGAGTCTTCCCTCACCATCACTGCTACCCTATTCTTGACATCTGTCAACAGAGCAGTCATGTGATTAACACCAATTATGATTTATGCCTAATCTACAAACCACTTTTCAATTGATTCTAAATCCACCCCTTATTTTTAAAAAATATTACAATATGTAAAATACCAGTAAAATCACAGATTTGACATCTAGTTGTGTGATTTCTTATACATGTTAAGATAAATACACAACATTGTTCGGATTCTGCTGACATAGCACATTAAGTACTAGGATCACTCTTTCACTGAAATCAACTGAAGGTCTTAGATTAAAAAAGGGAGAAGAAGAAGATTTTTAAATCTTTATAAAAGCAGAGATGTGCTGGCAGAAAAGTGAACAATTCCCAGATGCTGCCCAAACCTGGATTTTCACAGCCTTGTGATAGGCAGAAATAAAAGATAAGCTTCAAAGCCTAGTTAAAAAGAGGATTCTAAGAGAAGGGTTCCTCTGCTTATAAAAACATGTTCTCTCAAGTTGTAAACCATTTGGAGGTGAGTAGAAACAAATTCTCCTCTACTTAGACCCTGAGATATGGGGGTGGAGAAGTTGTTGAAAATACGGGAACAGAAGGTAGCCTTCCTCTGCCTGCCCTTATTCTGAGGCTGACCAAAATTACCAAACCATAAATGTAATATAATGTTTTCACATGCTTAGCTGAGGCAAACACAATCCTATCTAGAGGACTCACTTGAATCAAAGTCCTCAAAAAATCTCTGGAAATACACTGACAACAAAAATGAGCACATCAGGGGTGCCTCGGTGGCTCAGTTGGTTAAGTGTCTGCCTTTGGTTCAGGTCATGATCCCAGGGTCCTGGGACAGAGCCCCACATTGGGCTCCCTAATCAGCAGGGAGCCTGTTTCTCCCTCTCCCTCTACCACTCCCCCTGCTTGTGTGGGTGCTCTCTCTCTCTCTCTCTCTGTCAAATGAATAAATAAATCTTTTTTAAAAATGAGCAAATAATAGGCAAAAATAACTAACCACTCAAAGAAACAAAGCTCCCTGAGGAAGAATAAAAGAAAGGTCAGAAATACAGGAATTTCAGAAACTAAAAATATAAGACACAGATTCTGAAAACCTTATACTTACCACATTTGCAGAAACAAAAGACATTCATGAAAATGTATGTAGGTATCAAAAAAACATAAGAAATGACTGAGTAGATTTTTAAAAATCAAATGAAATTTCCAGAAATGAAAAATTTAATGATAAAAATTATAAAAGTGCTTAATATCAGTTCACACCTATGTTAAGTGGTAATTGGTTAAATGGAAGATAGATCTGGCTATCCAGAATATATCATATGTTTTATCATAACAAAAAAAAAATAAAAGAGAAAATAAGAGACAGTGAGACTAGAGTAAAAAGTCTAACATACATTAAGATACAGTTCCATATGGAAAAAAAAAGAAAATGAGCCAGAAATAATTCTTTGAAGATAATATATTTGAGATGTACCAAAACTGATGAAAGACATCAACCCTCTCATTCAAAATACCTAACAAGTAGCACCTGGGTGGTTCGGTCAGTTAAGTGTCCAATTCTTGATTTTGGTTCAGGTCATGATCCCAGAGCAGTGAGACTGAGCCCCTCATCGGGCTCTATGCTGGGCTTGGAGCCTGCTTCAGATTCTCTCTCTTCCTCTCCCTCTGCCCTATCCCTCTGCCCCTCCCCCCTCCCTCCCCCATGTTCAATTTCTCTCCCTCAAATAAAATAAATAAATAAAATCTTCAAAAAAAAATACCTAACATCTGTATCTTTGGGGTAAATACCCAGTAGTACAATGGCAGGGTCATAGGGAAGTTATATTTTTAATTTCTTGAGGAATCTCCACACTGTTCTCCAAAGAGGCTGCACCAACTTGCATTCCCACCAACAGTGTAAGAGGGTTCCCCTTTCTCCACATCCCCTCCAACACATGTTGTTTCCTGTCTTGCTAATTTTGGCCATTCTAACTGGTGTAAGGTGATATCTCAATGTAGTTTTAATTTGAATCTCCCTGATGGCTAGTGATGATGAACATTTCTTCATGTGTCTTATAGCCATTTGTATGTCTTCATTGGAGAAGTGTCTGTCCATATCTTCTGCCCATTTTTTGACATGATTGTCTGTTTTGTGTGTGTTGAGTTTGAGGAGTTCATGACCATGCCATTGCACTACTGGGTATTTACCCCAAAGATACAGGTGTAGTGAAAAGAAGGGCCATCTGTACCCCAATGTTTATAGCAGCAATGGCCACGGTCGCCAAACTGTGGAAAGAACCCAGATGCCCTTCAATGGACGAATGGATAAGGAAGA
Source organism: Mustela nigripes (assembly GCF_022355385.1). Lineage (NCBI taxonomy): Eukaryota > Metazoa > Chordata > Mammalia > Carnivora > Mustelidae > Mustela > Mustela nigripes. Next base: position 66,802,813 of record NC_081568.1, on the reverse strand, counting down.
TGTGGTCCATATACACTATGGAGTATTATGCCTCCATCAGAAAGGACGAATACCCAACTTTTGTAGCAACATGGACGGGACTGGAAGAAATTATGCTGAGTGAAATAAGTCAAGCAGAGAGAGTTAATGATCATATGGTTTCACTTATTTGTGAAGCATAACAAATAGCATGGAGGATATGGGGAGATAGAGAGGAGAAAGGAGTTGGGGGAAATTGGGAGGGGAGGTGAACCATGAGAGACTATGGACTCTAAAAACCAATCTGAGAGTTTTGAAGGGGTGGGGGGTGGGAGGTCGGGGTACCAGGGGTTGGTATTATAGAGGGCACGGATTGCATGGAGCACTGGGTATGGTGCAAAAATAATGAATACTGTTATGCTCAAAATAAATAAAAAATAATTTAAAAAAATACCTAACAAATGCCAAGCAGGATAAATTAAATCAATAGTCAGACTTATCATAACAAAACTTCAAAACCAAAGGAAAAGAAAAAGGCTTAAGAATCACCATAATGAAAAAGAAAAAATAAAAACCATATTATTTCTAAATGGACAACTATTACAGTGAATAGATGATACAGAGAACATAGGAGTCAACCTAGAATTATAATACTAGCCAACATTTTTTTTCAGATTGTAATTTCAGTTATTTTATTTTTAATATTTTTAGATTTTTTTATAAATGTACAATATAGCCAACATTTTTTAAGAAGGAAATTAAAGATATTTTCAGGCAAATCAAAACTGAGAGAGTTTTGTAGCTATCGCCTTCACTAAAAGAAAATTCTAAAGTATATTCAGTAGCTATAAGAAAATGAGTGAGTTTTTTTTTAAAGATTTTATTTATTTATTTGACAGAGAGAGATCCCAAGTAGGCAGAGAGGCAGGCAGAGAGAGAGAGAGAGGGAAGCCAGTTGAGCAGAGAGGCCGATACGGGACTCGATCCCAGGACCCTGAGATCATGATCTGAGCCGAAGTCAATAGCTCAACCCATTGAGCCAACCAGGCATTCCAGAGTGAGATTTAAAAAAAAAAAAAATAGGAAACAAAAAAATCCTTCTGTAATAATTCATAAAATAAATAAAGCTTTCATAAGACCGATCAAGAGAAATAGGGTAAAAGCTCTAAAGCAATGCATAGAGAAGGATAAATACAAAGAAAGGAGACATTAATAAAATAAACCATAACTCTAAACCAATAGATTTTAAAACTTAAATGAAATGATCGATTCTCCCCAAAAATCCTAACATAAAGAAATGGTCTCAAAATATTTTAAAAACCAGAACTGGCCTTTTAACTTTTAAAGAAATGGTATTGGGAGTTAAAAAATCTTTTAAAAAAGGAATTGCTTAAAAAAAAAAAAAAAGGAATTGCTACCCAGGACCAAAGAGTCATATTTTAACTTAAATTCAAAATGAGGTGAACTTTCTTTCACACTTACAGCTGCAAAGAACTAAAACACTGGAAAGATTCTAAAATCACTGCATGAGGTTACTAGAACCTCAAATATCAAACCTTACAAGGACAGCATATGACCAGAAAATTACAGACCAGTCTGGAGAAATTCTAATAAAATATCAGCAAATTTATTCCAACAATGCACACCACACAGTATACCATGACCAAGTGAGTTTCATCACTGTAATGCAAGCTAGATTTAATATTATAAAATCTACTTGCTACAGTTTACCACTATCATAAAGAAGAAAAAAAGATCTTACATTTATCCCAGCAAATACAGGAATAGCATTTGATAAAATACAATACCTATTCAAAACCAAACTCTCAACAGAGTAGAAGTAAAAGAGGAACTCCTTACCTTGTTAATGCTTATACCAAAAACCCACAGTGAACAGCTCCACTAAGAGTGAAACAGCAGAAGAAATCTTCCATTGGTCACCATCGCTTGGACCAAGAAACCAACCACCCTTGCTGCTACAACCCAGCCAAATGCCCAAGGAGAATGTCCAATGGGTTTGTATGGTGCATTGCGATGGCAAAATGGCACTTCTTTAGAAACCATTCTCAAGTTTCAATAGGCTATCACCTTCACAAGCAGAGCAGTGTCTTTCATTTTCTAGCCCTGTACGTGTTAGCCCAACCTCCCCACATGTCGGATGTGACTTTACCTACATGACTCAGATTACTAGCAGCTGCCGGGTACCCACCACTCTCCAAGAAGAGTGGTTGTTTTTGTGGAGATTCATAGCACAGATGGAGCTCACAGAGTTTGCCTTCTACATGTTCCTTGACAAGTAGGAATCCCAGAGAAAGTCACCTCATAGGCAAATACTGAAAAGGCTGCCGGTGTTTTATTTTCTTTCTGCTCCCTCTACTTAGCACCTCGTAGCCCCTGAGGATTTCTAAATATTTCATAAGATCCTCTCCATTCACTCTCATTACTGTCTCCTAAGCGTCCCAGAAGCCATGATGCCTTTGGAGAGTCAGCTTCATCCCACCCCAACAGGTCTCAAACAAGGACAAAAATAGTTCAGACAGATCTCCTTTGGGGGTTATAATGAGTCTTTGGAGCAGCTGTAGGCTGCAGAACACCCTCGGTAATCCTAAATGTGCACCCACAAGTCCAGGCAACTACAAAAGTTAACAACAACAGTTCACATTTATTGATCTACTACGTGCCCCATGTTGTTCGAACTGTTGTAATTGATTTATTCCTCACACCAATCCTAGGACAAGAGTACTAGTATTGATCTCATTTTATAGATAAAACAAGCCAGGAACAGATGGGTTAAGTCACCTGGCCAAGGTTACGCTGATAACAACTGGAAGAGACAGGACTTGTAGCAACTGAAGAGTTTATACTCTGAACCACTGAGCTAGGTCTCAAAAAACAGCAGTTTCTTTATTTTCCCTAAATAAACTTAAATGACTCCCTGAGTCCTCAGATGGAAGGAAATTCCAAAAGGTCACTTTTGGGGCACCACTTCAAATGTCTGCAGTTCCACGGGCTGTGAATCATCATGGGCACAATCCAGGTAGACTCTTCTGTACAGGAGCTCAGAATTCTCCTCTAACATATCACATGATTATGTGTCTAGAAAACAGTATTTCCTCTAAATGCTCACGTGCCAGAGCAGTGAAAAGTTATATTTCAGTCAAGTTTATAGGTCCCTTCTCCCCTTCACAAGCTTACTACCAGAGGCACAAGTAGTCTGGGACATTTGGGAAAGCCCCCTTGTCTCTACTTCATCTTGGTCTCTGTTCCAAACTGGTCACTGGGGGTGGGTTCATGGTCTTGAAGTCAGAGGCTTTGCTCGCTAGATGCCAAGCTTGAGCCCATAGGCCAGCACCGGGAGGAAACACTGCAGTATTCGGTACCCAGCCTCTGCACCTCACATCTGATCTCCCAGAAGCCCTGACAACCCCTCGGGTCCAGAGAAACAGCAGGAGACAGAAGATCTCATATCTCTGTCCCCGCATTGGGTCCTAGGAAGAGCTCTCCAAACCTTTTCTTCTCCCCAACTTTGCCCAGTTCCTCAAGGTCCTCCTCTCCTTAGATAACTTGATTCCATGACTCCATGAATCTACGTTGAACAAAAGCTCTCAGTGGGTACTGTTTTCGCTTTGGCAAATTTTACTTCTGGCCCTGTCACACAAAAGCCATTAACTTCCTGCAGTAAGGAAAAAAGACTTGGCCACTATCTTGGAATATGGAAGGGAAAATTACCTACAGCCAAAGAACAAAAGACAAATTATTATTTCAGTAAATTATCCTACTCCTTATATATATTTACTTAAACCATAAGTGACTCTTAATCTCACAAAACAAACTGAGGGTTGCTGGGGGGAGGGGGTTTCGGAGAAGGGGGTGGGATTATGGACATTGGGGAGGGTATGTGCTTTGGTGAGTGCTGTGAAGTGTGTAAACCTGGTGATTCACAGACCTGTACCCCTGGGGATAAAAATATATGTTTATAAAAAAAAATTATAAATAAAAAAAAAGAAAACAAAACAAAAAAATAGTCTTAATGGACATATCCCAAAATATTAATAGAGTGTACCACAGTCTCGGGACCTTTTAAATTACTTTTTTTTTCTTTTAAGGATGTTTTTCAAGTTTTCTACAATGAATGTATATTTAAGATTTTTTTTCAAATGATTTTAATTTAAAAGTGTTCACTTGGGGTTTTATGTTAACTAATTCAAACATTAAATTTTTCCCCTCATTTAAGAATGCCAAGAAGAGTACAGTTCACAATCAGACAAATATATCTCGGTGGTGTATATGTTAAATGATTTCAGTGAGTAGAGTGATTGCATACACCAGGTTTTATTTTAACATTAAAACAATCTTTAGGGGAAAAAAAAAAGCTAAAAATACTCCTCAGTTCCTAGGGGAAAAAAGGAGGAAATGACCACCCACTTAGTAAAGTGTTAAAATTGGGTCCCAACTCTCACAGAAAAATGGATTCAAAATCACTTTGGTTTGCCCTGCCTCACCTCAATCACTGTTTTAGAGAAAAACTTTTTTCTGGAATTCAGAAACAATGAACATGTTTTGTGGTGGACATAATACATGCTATATCACTTCCAATAACATCAATGACAAGCCACGGTTTGACTATTGAGATTAAAATTGATCTCACAGCCATTCAACTCTAGTGCTTTCTGGATTTTATAACCAATTTCCCAAAGCAGATTATTCCTCCTGACACTGAAGGTTAGACAGTTTTGAGTCTGTGAGTGTGTGTGTGTGTGCATGTGTATAGTGTGTGTATTTTTATAGGAAAAAAAAAAACAGACCACCCCAGAAGTTAGGATATTTCTAATATATTTTTTGAGCACAAATACTTTTTCCAGAAGTTGGGGAGTAAAAATCATAATAGTAAGTGCTGGAATTTTCCATATTCTAATGGTTTTCCTAGAAAAATAGAAAAATAAGGTTAAGAATGGTGTTGCTTTCCCAAGAAAAGTGTTGAATCAGCTGACTTCCATACATAGCTTAGCAGTAATTAGAATTCCCACATATTGTTAAAAAGGATGACTTGTTATTAGTGCACCCTCGACACTGACCTGAATGGATTAAAGTAATCAACTGTCCTTACCCTTGGTTTCTAAAGATAATTTATTGTTACTGTTAGTTCATTTACTTTAATTTTAGCTAAATTAACAGTAATGGAGGACGTTAAAACTATCCAGCAAGTTGTATTTAAAATATACATCTATACATTTCAAAGCTGAATCATTCAAATTCTATTGCTAAATTACATGTACTAAGTATACACTACCTCCACTGATTCCCATCACCACTTCAAAACAGAATGTGCTTAAACAGTGATACTATTATTACAGCCCCATACAGTGTGAATAAATGTGGCTTTTTAGTCATTCAAAAAGCTTTCAGAAAAAAACAAACAAACAAACAAACAAAACAGTTGCCCATACTCCATAATTTCAAATTTAGGAAAATTTTTTTTTATTTTTATTTTTTATTTTTTTAAAGATTTTATTTATTTATTTGACAGAGAGAGAGATCACAAGGAAGCAGAGAGAGAGGGAGAGGCAGGTTCCCTGCCAAGCAGAGAGCCCGATGTGGGGCTCAATCCCAGGACCCTGAGACTGTGACCTGAGCCAAAGGCAGAGGCTTAGCCCACTGAGCCACCCAGGCGCCCCTATTTTTATTTTTTATTGTGTTATGTTAGTCACCATATGGTACATCATTAGTTCTTGTTGTAGTGTTCCATGATTCATTGTTTGCACATATTGCATGGAAAACAAGAAAAATTAATTTAAATAAAGAGAAGGGCAAATTATCACCACTCCCCAGTAAAAACTTTTTCCAAGCATTTTGAATGTTTTGAAGGTAAAAAGGTGAAACCACCAAAACAAACAACTAAGATATTGTGTTTTCTCAAAGATATATATAATTTTAATATTGAGATAATTTAAGATATTAATGTAAGCAAGAATGAAAAAAATTAAGACCCCCTTATCTCTTATATTCATATCCCTTTTTTTGCTTTTAAATTTTTAAAATGTTTTTGAATTTCCTTTACTTTTTTAACTTTTATTCAAACATTAGATCAGGACCAAAAGATAGGAGAGGAAACTTTTGAAAGACTATGAACATAGCATTATAGAAGGAATCACGGAATCACTAAGGAAAAAATAAAATAAAATAAAATAAATAGCTTTGTAAGCAGAGATTGAGAGCAAGGAATACTTAAGGAAAGTTGAAAGTTGTGGTAAACTTCAATAAAATGGCCTTCAATAAAGCATACTTTCCAGTAGTCTTTCTCCTGTGTGACTACAGGCTTGCAACATTAGACCAGGCCACTGAAACGCTCACACCCATAAAGTGAGCAAAGGCTTGATAAGGGCTTGCACATTAGGACTTTTCTTTCTGAAATGCTCCCTCTTAGAACCCAATTCTGGGGATGCGGGATGCCCAAGAATCCATGCAGAATATGTGGTATGTATATACAATGAAATATTACTCCGCCATCAGAACGGATGAATACCCACCATTTGCATCGACATGGATGGAACTGGAGGGGATTATGTTAAGTGAAATAAGTCAACCAGAGAATTACAATTATCATTTGGTTTCACTCAGATGTGGGACATAAAGAATACTGTGGAGGGCCATAGGAGAAGGGAGGGAAATCTGAATGGGAAGAAATCAGAGAGGGAGACAAGCTATGAAAAACTCTGGACTCCATTAAACAAACCGAGGGTTACAGAGGGGAGGAGGGTGAGAAGATGGGGTAATTGGGTGATGGATATTAAGGGGGGTACCTGTTGTGATGAGCCCTTGGTGTTATATGCAACTAATAAATCACTGAACACTACAAAAAAAAAAAAAAACTGAAAAAAAAAAAAAGGGAGAGAGAGAGAATCCATGCAGGGATCTCAGGTGGAGGATAACTAGGACCTCCACTAAATTCACAGCCAGGGGCTGGTATCAGTTGTTATCCATTTAAATGAAACCATTTTGCACTTTCTAACCATCCCAGTGCCTCCAGACAACCCTATATTAGGCAAAAACATCCATTCATACTACAGAAGTATAAAAAATAGTGAATTCCTATTGTGTTAAGCCACTCTGTTTTAGGATGGTTTGTTTCAAAGCAATAAATATCTTCTAAAATAAGAAAAAAAAAATGGGACTCAGGGATTTTAGGTAATTCTCCCAAGGTAACATGAAGGAAAATTGTGGATCAGGGTTCAAAACAAGATCTCTCTGACTTAAAACCCCATGTTCTTGGCCCAATGTAGCCCATTGTTAATATTGAAATAAGGGGGGGAAGGAGTCTCATTTTTTTTTCTTTTTCTCAACTGAACAGAGCATGCAGCTTCCTTTTACAGTAAGTAGAAGTACATGCAACTGCCTACATCTGATGCCTGCAATCAGAGACCCCACCTGGATCCCATCTCAGAGTTCTGTAAACAAACCACTCCAGAAAGGTCCTGACTTATGCTCTAAATAAGCAGTTTTCTCTGGGTGCCAATCATCTCATTCCTGTCTACTATACTGAACTCATGGAAGCTGAGACCCATACAGCTGTCTGACACATTTCTCAACTAAAAAAGAGCAAACGGGCTATTCTGAAAAATGAACATTACATCGTTTCTCAGAGAATGATTCAGAGTTCACATCATTAAAAAATTGATTTTAGTTTACCAAAACTTCTCTGCTCACATTTAATTTTGTGATCTAGATTTTGAAGGAAAATTAGAGGAATAAATGTTGAGAAGTATGGTCCACAGACTATTCTGTTCAAGAAAGTAAAAAACCCAGTTGTCTTCTTCATAAAGGAAATAAATGAATGATCAAAAAGCACATGAAAGTGCTCACTAGACACATGATAACTACAAATTAAAATAACAATGGGATACAGCTATCACTCATCAGAATAGCTAAAGTTAAAAACACAAAATATTAGTCAATACATGGAGCAACTATAATTCTTAAACATTACTGGTGGGAGTAAAAAAGTATACAACCACTTTGGGAAAAATCTCTGGCAACTTCTTATAAAAAAACAAATATAGGGGGTGCCTGGGTGGCTCAGTGGGTTAAGCCACTGCCTTTGGCTCAGATCATGACCTCAGGGTCCTGGGATTGAGCCCCGCATCGGACTCTCTGCTCAGCAGGGAGTCTGCTTTCCCTTCTCTCTCTGCCTACTTGTAATCTCTCTCTCTCTGTAAAATAAATAAATAAAATCTTTAAAACAAAACAAAACAAAAAAAAAAACAAATATATACCTAAGCCCATGATCTAACAATGCTCCCCTTAGGTATCGACAGTAGAGAAATAAAATCGTATGCCTACAGAAAGAATTATACGAGAATACTGATAGAAATTTTATTTACAGTAGCCCAAAATGGAAACAGTCTAGGTTCCTATTGCTAGAAGAATAAATAAATACATAGTGTTCTATTCTATTCATGCAATGGTGGTCGTGAGTAGAGACACTTCCTCCCGCCGGGAGGAACATAACCTCCATCAGCCCCACGGCTCCCCTCTGGATTCAGCTTCTTATGGCTGCTTCTAACAGATGACCGGACACAGTAGGTGTAATGCTGGAGACCTTGGGTCTACTTTAGTAGGCAACTCTGACTTGAGAACTCCCCATCCTTCTGTCTGAAACTTTCTCAGAGCTGCTCTGTAGTCAGAGGCTCTTCCTATTCAGTCACCTTTAAAGCCTCTTTTCCACCACAGGTGTCAGACCCACATGAAGGACTGAAAGATCTCCCTACCTATGTGGACTCCTTTCTCTTTTTCTTTTGCAAGTGTTTCCATATTTTTCTTACACATCCAATCCTGTCTATCTGTTTCTCAGAGGCCCCAACTAACACAATTACTCATGTATCTCAAAAACATTCAGATTCAAAAAATTCAGACTCAAAGGAATAGATACAACATGATTCCATTTATATGGAGTTCTAGAGCAGGTAAAACTAATGTATGATGAGAAAAAAATCAGAGTAACAGTTGCCTCGAGGGGTTAGGGATAGGCACTGACTGGAAACAATATGACATAACTTTCTATAGTGATGATAATGTTCTATACTTTGATAGAGGTCTGGATTGCATTAAATTCATCTAATGGTAGGCTTCAGATGTGTCCATTTCATCACATGAAAATTTTGCCACAAAACTAAAAACAAATATTGAACTCTAGTTGATATGCATGCTGAAATATCTGAATATTTAATCTGAAATATCTGATTTCTGCAACTTCCTTATTTATCAAAAAAGTAAGATGGTTTGATGGATGGATAGAAGGATGAATAAATGGACAGATATGTAATAAAAACAAGGTGATTAAAATGTTCACAGTAGAATCTAGGAAAGACTATACAGATATGTACTATAAAATTCTTTCAAGTTTTCTGTATACTTCAAATTTTTTTTAACAAACCTCAGACATTGCTGACTTAAAAAAACAAAAACTGATATGAGGAAGTGGTGATGCAACATGGAGGCTTAAGTGGGTAGAAGAATAAATGAAACAAGATGGGATTGGGAGGGAGACAAACCATAAGTGACTCTTAATCTCACAACAAACTGAGGGTTGCCGGGGGGAGGGGGTTTGGGAGAAGGGGGTGGGATTATGGACATTGGGGAGGGTATGTGATTTGGTGAGTGCTGTGAAGTGTGTAAACCTGGTGATTCACAGACCTGTACCCCTGGGGATAAAAATATATGTTTATAAAAAATAAAAAATTAAAAAAAAAAAAAAAAAACAAAAACAGGGGGCGCCTGGGTGGCTCAATGGGTTAAGCCTCTGCCTTCAATTCAGGTCATGATCTCAGGGTCCTGGGATTGAGCCTGGCATTGGGCTCTCTCCTCAGCAGGGGCCTGCTTCTCCCCACCCCACCTGCCTCTCTGTCTACTTGTGATCTCTCTCTCTGTGTCTAATAAATAAATAAAATCTTAAAAAAAAAAACACAAACAAACAAACAAAACCCAAAAACCTTGTTGACTTCAAGAGATCAGGTACCAAAAAGATGAAAAAACATAATAACCTTAGACTAGAGGATAATGTCAGGATAAAATAGTTATTTTCAGGTTAAGAATCAGAAAATTTGCCTATAAATAACGTTTTCTCAGTAGATGTGTTCTACCGATACAAAGCAGTAAGAAAAAAAGAAAGATATGGCATCCAGGAAATGAGAGATTCAATGTAGGGGCAATATAAAGAAAATTCCCAGTTTTAATAACAGTAAGAAGCCCCAGGATGACAAAAGTGAAACTTGTCTAGATAACAAATACTGAAAAACAGAGAGCTCAAAAAAGGATGTTGTTAAATAGAGATAGAGATAGAGAGAGAGAAAGAGAGAAAAAAAGATTGATAGATTATCTATGGCGCTTGATTTATGATCTTGTGAGGAGCTCATACATCTGAAGAATTTGGTGATTGTTAGTAATAAGTGTATATTAAAAAAAAGCAAAAATGGTAAAACAATTCATTATTAACACCAAAAAAAAACCCTGAAAGCTTTATTAGAACTAGAATATTACCATACTACAAGCTCAGCTGATAACAACATTAATGTAGTCAAAAGAATGTAGACATTCAACATTGATTTGGTCAAACACTGCTACAGCTATATTGATAATAACAGATAATGTTTATAATTGAAAAATTGAGAGCTGAATTACTTAGATAAGTATATTATTTAGAGATACAGCAGTAAAAAGAGCTGATAGTTAGTAATTCCTGTCCCTGAAAGCAGAAATTGGGCACAGGGGGTATATGAAGGGGGCTGCTTTCATTGGCTTAAGACTAATTGTCTTACTTGGCTCTTAAAAGTGTGTGTATGCATTTTCTTTGATAATTTATAACTGAAAAGTTTTTCTATCTAGTAAAACTATAGTTATAATAAGAATTTATTTTTCTACACCCTATCAATGTATCTACCAGACATTCTTTGGTATGCCAAAAAGTAAAGAATGTAAAGACCAGAAAATAGGGAGACCATAGTCAACTGACCATGTGTGAACTGTCTAATCCACTCCATGTGTTCCTTGGGAGGGTCCGGAACTCACTTCTTTCATCAAAGTTTGTGATATACATTAGTGAGAATAGCAGCAGGACCTTAGAAAAATATTTTCTTGATAGTTTTCTTTGGGATACAAGTGGGTAAAGTGCCCAATGAATCAGCTTCTCTGATCCAGTAAGCTGTCCATAATGTGGCCCTTAATTCTCAAAGGAGAAGGAGGCATGGTTATGACAGCAATCAGAATGTTCTAATGACATTTCTCGCAACCCCCAACTATGGGATTTCTGGGGTTGAAACAGAAGGATAATGCAGTAAAGTCTTACTTGACTTACACAATTGAAGGGAAAAAAAAAAAAAAAGCTTCTGGGTCTCATAAAAAATACCACCAAAATAGCAATTAAATTATTGACCTCTCACCCAATTCCTAGACCAGGGTCATTTCATAGACCCAAGGCTCTTCTTTATTAATGACCTTGAAGGATAATAAAATCTTAAGTAACAAATTCTGAATTTTCTGGGAGGTGCATTATATAGCGATAAGGGCTTGCATTTGGGAGTCAGTCTATCTGAATTCAAATTCTGGCTCTACTGCTTTCTAGCAGTATAACTTTTGGCACTTGGCAGGCTGACTGTGTTATAAGAAAAGAAAAGTATCCAAATATTTAAAGAAATATAAAACACTGAGAGTCAACATTAATTCCTGAGAACCTAGGATTCTAGCGTGATCGACTAGTATTAACAGAATTAAAGAAAATGGGCATTTATTCACCTCCTGCTAAGCCAGGTCTGGATGTTCCATACAGCACTGCTTCCAATGGAAGCATTTACTTTACATTCAACATGACCCACGGAGATGCTGCTTTTGTCATATGTCAATCATCCAGAGCCAAAAAGAGGTGAAACAGACTGGTGAAGATTGATTTAAGTCATCATGTAGGAGAAATTCATTGAAAATTCACCCTGCAGTTCTGTAGAAGCATTAACTGTTCTGAACCAGCAAGTAGTAGTAAGTGATTGTTCTTCCCAAAACCAGAGTTTACTAATCCAGGAACCAGCCTAGAAAGATGATGCTATTCACAATTACTTAATTAGTAATAAACACCTTGCAAAATTTTGCTTTCCATCCCTTCATTTCCAGACTCTGCTGGTATAGAGAAAAGAGGAAAGCTTTCAACATTTAATGGAGCTGAGACTTCCATTGGGCCATTTCATGTTCCTTATGCCATGTGAAGGAAGAAGCAAGAAAGAATAAAAGGAAAAGAAAAGATGTGTTTTAGCCTGGTTTGATTGATTCTAGTTCTTAAGAAAGAAACAGGATTGCTGTTATACAATGGGAGCAAGGAGGAGAATAAACAGAACACCCTCTCATATTACGAAGTCCAGTGCTAAAAGTTAATCAAAGACTCTGGCAATCTATTCAGGCAGAACCACCAAATGCTTAGATCCTTCAGGAATGAAGGTTTGAGTGACCCCACTGGGTAAAGAATCCCAGCCAGCTGAGGTGCTAGCAGAAGGCAATGCAAACAGAAATGCATGGTGGAGGAAGAAAGTCATAAATACCAGCTACTGACTCGTGGCCAGATGTAGAAACAAAGACTAATGCCTCTACCTATTTTATTTCTTTCCTGTTGAGTCAGGGCTACTTTTATACAATTTAATGAAGTTCCCTTTCCTGAGGGAGGTTTGCTGTTAGTTACTAATGATGTAATGCATGCCTTCAGTGGCAGGATTCTGAAGTGGGATTGTGCAAAACTAGAGCAAGTGGACATCACCCAGAAATTCTGGATTACAGCCTGACTCACCATGGGTTTTCTCCCAAAGGGGAGGAAAGAGGTGCATTTTAAACTGTCTATGAAATAGTGACATCATGTTGGGTGAAGACATTTTTCAAAATAAATATATGCAGAAAGAAAAGAGAGGTAGCCAAAACGGCAAACTGTAGTGAATTTTTGTCACTTGTTGTCTATACAAACCCCTTCTAATTGGAAGGAATCTTTGCTATATGAGCATTGATGGAAGCACCACACACCTACCAATACAAGGGTCCACCAAAGCCAAGTACACTTCCTCCTACAGCAGCAGCTATGATAGGGACATGGCCTAGACTCAGTCACCGGGCTCTTTTTTCCCCAGCTTTCATACCTTCTGTGAGTGACACACAGATGAAGCTTATGATGCAGGGTTCCGTGGCAGAGATGGGCCATGATAAAAGGTTTACTGTCGGGACGCTCTCAGCCAGTGGCCATGCCCTCACCAGAGCATTTTAAAGGTGAGGCTCTGCCTCTGCTCCTACTTCCTGCCCTCCTCTTATGTCCCACCATATATATATATCCTTTCAGTAAATTCTTTCTCCTTAGACAGAATTGTTTTCTATTGCTTACAACCAAGAACCAAGAGAGACAAAACTGTTTCATACTTTAGAAGAGACAGTGACTTTGTTGCGACTGGGCCATCTGAAGGCAGGAAGGGAAGAATATATGGCTTTGTTAAAGGAGGCCAGCCTTTCTGCCTGCAGCCAGCAACCAAGTATGTCAGAAAGTCAGATAATATTGAGCCAGAATCTCTGCCCCACACTAACATAAGTGAGAGCAAAGGGAGAGGGGGAGCTTTGCAGGATTTATGACTGAGACCTGGAAAATCCTGACCCCAGGCATGCTCAAGCCCTAACTCCGGGGTGCTTTCCAACCACCTATGCACAAGCTTTATATGTTATTTCACAAGTTCACAGATCCCAGAAACCTTCCCTGCCTTAGATGGTCCCAAACAGTCATTCAACAGATAAAAAGTAACTGAGTACAGGAATGCTGCCACAAATGGAACCCTCAAATTAGGTACAACTAAACTAGTGAAACTATTGATTAATTCTGAAAGACGGCACAGAATCAAATGTTACATTTAGCAAGCCAACTGAGCGAAAAAAGCTACAAAGTGAGCTTTTGTGAGTCAAGGTGCAAACTCAAAATCTGTATAAACTTTACACATAAATATCTTTACATTTTAACAACTATACATAAAGTGGAGTTTTGCTACAGAGTGTAATTCTTGTGTTAACTCTTCTTTCTTTACTCAATTTTAAAATATCCTCTTTCCTTTTACTATATCCAAATGAAGTTTTTGTCTTTTCCTCTTCCAGCAATTTTTGTTCCAAATGGACTAGTGCCCAGCATTGCTGAAGGGAGAATTTCTCCTCTGGAGTCAGTGGCTTCCATAGAGGCCAATAATTCAAGTTTCCTCTGCTAATCTAAATTGAGCACCGGAAATAAAGCTTTGGTCCTGGCCAGCTAGCCTCTCTCAGCCAGATTCAGCTGAATTCATTTGAAGGTGCAGCAAGGCAGCATGGTACCCAAATGCAATCTCTATTTCAGCATCCCTGGTGAGCCCCAGCCTTCTCCTACTCTCCCTCTCTTAGTAAGATGCAATACCATCAGCCTAGTCTCCCAAAGTAAACATACAGAATAGACCTAGATTCCTACCTCTCCCCTTGTTGCTGATCCTCTCAAATCTGTCCACTTCTGTCCATCCCCTTGGGCAGACCCTCATCATATCACACACAGACTGCAAGCAGTAGCCCCTGAAGCCCTCCAGAAGCCTGCTTCCTTCACCCCCCTCCCAAAAGCATTCACCAAAATGACTTGTCTTAAACACATCACTTTCCTGTTTAAAATTATTCAATGACTATCCATTAACTTAGGAAGAAGCCCAAACATCTAAGCATATCTGCAAGTTCATAAAGAATTTAGCTCTCTAGAGCCAACTGAGTGTAATTTTTGACACCTCTTGCTTTGTATCTCCTCATTCTTGGGGCTTTGTTTGGAGGAGGGGAGGGGACTGTCCTTTGAATATCCTCTTCTCAAAATGCTCACTCCCCTAGCTAAATCTGCACCTCTGAGCCACAGCTCAGATATTGCCATTGCCAGAAGCCTCTCTGGTTGGCAAAACCTTCACACAGTGTATGCAGCTCTCTAAAGTCTGTCACCAAGTTATAATTCCTACCAGCACACCCAAGGCAGCTGTGTACTGCTCAGTGTCAGGCTCTTTATACCCAATAAGCAATAAGCAGTCTCCGAAGGAGGGAATGATTTATAAATGTCGTTCTTTCCTATTGCTATTTTCCCCTCTCTAAGTAGACATACTCTGTAGGCAATAAGATATTCTTCAGTTTTTCTGTTTAGAGTCTCATTCTTGGATGCAGGGCCTTCAAGTTTTACTTCTACATTAAAAAAAAAAAAATGTCAGAAGTAGTTCAGCACACTGATAAGGAAAAAATATTGTTCGGGGTGCCTCGGTGGCTCAGTGGGTTAAAGCCTCTGCCTTCGGCTCAGGTCATGATCTCAGGGTCCTGGGATCCAGGCCCACAGTGGGTTCTCTGCTCAGCAGGGACCCTGCTTCCCCCTCTCCCTGCTTGCCTCTCTGCCTACTTGTGATCTGTCAAATAAATAAATAAAATCTTAAAAAAATATATTGTTCAATAGAGAAGATAGGACTCCTACATTTTGAAACTATACTTTGTCGATGATACTAAAAAAATAATCCTCTATCATCTTTGAGAAGAATGAAGCTTGTCTGACCTAGTGGTAGTTATGACATTCCACAACACCCAGAGGTTATATGCAGTAAACTTTCTATGCAAACATTCAGGTTTTGCAGGAAAATTCCTTGTTTTGTTTTGTTTTTTCCCTTGGCTTTTGTGAAACCTAAAATTCAGATTTGTCATGCTCTGGCTCCCCATACACTGTAACTTTGTGTTAGAATGCTATATATTTTATTTGTTTGTTTAAAATTGAGGCCTAAAATCATACAATATGTCAAAAGAGAAATGAACACTTGGATCAAATATGCAAAGACCTCTAAACCTGTCTTCTCTGGAAATTCTTCTGTCATTCAGGGAGGAATGAAAAGTTGCAGTGGCTGTTGGGTGTTTTCTCCTGAGGTACAACTAGGAAAGTTATTGTGCAATATGAAACATGTGTGAATACGTCACCAAATTCCATTTTATGAGATACCTACTTTCACTGACATCAGCCCTGATAACATTCCCTAGAATCAAGTATATTCATTAATGTATCTAATTTGGGAAAAATATTTTTTTAGAGCTGTCAATTCTCCAGTAGGCTTTAGCTTAAAAGATGTAGAATGGAAAGGATACTAATTGTGCTGAGTTAATTAATTCTTAAAATATATGTGATGGAAGTTATAAGATGTAAAAGGAAAGCTGGAATTCTGGATTCATTTCATTTACTAAGAAGATGAGATAAGAAGTGTTTAGAATTCCATTTTGCAATTGTTGTAGAAATACTATAGCAACAGAAATTCTACAACTCTGTATATTTTCAAAACAATTTTCTCTTCTCTACATTTTGTAAATGATGAGGAAAAAAGTGCAGCCTTTGAGCATCTGGAAGATTGTTTATCTACATGTCTAAGTCATACATTTTAATTTTGTAAAATTTTTAACAATTTAGAAAGAGGTGTTCTTAGGAAAAGCACAGGGTGTTAATTTTTTCATTTAATACAAAATATTGATGAAAGTTAGAAAATTATGAATGAAAGCATTTGAACACAACATTGTGAAGTTTTTGTTTTTGTTTTTGTTTACAGTCTAATCTCATAGAAAGAATTTTGCATTCAAAAAGTGGTGTTTAGGGGCACCTGGGTGGTTCAGTGGGTTAAAGCCTCTGCCTTCAGCTCAGGTCTAGATCCCAGGGCCCTGGGATCGAGTCCAGTGTTGGGCTCTCTGCTCAGCAGGGACCCTGCTTCCCTCTCTCTCTCTGCCTGCCTCTCTGCCTACTTGTGATCTCTCTGTCAAATAAATAAATAAAATCTTTTAAAAAATGTTTAGTAGTTTCATTTGTCTTTCAAAGTCCAGTAGTTGCATGACTTTCCAAGACTGTCAATATGAGTTAAGAGCCGATCCCGAAAAGAAGCTTCTTAAATTATTTTTATTATCTATATTTCATTTAAGACTAGAAGGAAAGTAATATTCCCCATGAGCCAATCAGCAGTGGTTAAAGTGCTTGATGGTAAATGGGGAATCCATTAGTCATTAATACTGGGGAGTCCTAAATTCTAATTTCTCCCTTATCTCTTTGTTATGATCCTATTATTTAAGCCTGGGAGGGGAGTTTGGTTTAAAGAAGCCTTTAGGAAATCATCAAGCAGTAGTAAGCAGGATTTGAAGATGTACTGTGATTTCCCTAGTGCCCCACATTATAATTCCTTTATTGTAATACCAGATTGGTATCAAATGTGAGCACGCGGTTGCATCTGATGTTTACGCATTTTGATACCATTAGTGCATTACAAGATACTGTGGTTTGCCCCATCTGGGGGAAGTTAACAATTCAGACAGAAGTTTCATATTACAGATCATAGGTTGATTACTCTTAAGGGACCCAGCAAGGGCTGGGGTTTTTATAAAAGATCTGAGCTGCCTGGAGTTGAACCTAAAGAGAATTTTCAAAGACTACTGCCATATTTGGCCCTTTAAACAGACCCTTTTAAAAAGGAAAGGCAATAATAATCACTCAGATTTCACTGTAGTGTCAAGTTTAACTGGAGGAAAAAATAGCTGATCCTCTATTTTAGGCATTATCTCAACAAAGAAGTGAGGTTGTTAAAATCTCCCATAAAGTAATATTGTATGACAGTTTCAAATTACACTGAGTGACAAAAATGTCACGCCAATGATAACAAAGTCCTTAAGTGTTTGTTCCACATTAAAAATCTGGTGATTAAAAAATCACAAAAAAATTTCAATACTGAGAAGATAAATCCTTTTACCCCCCTTGGAGTATGTGACCAAGTTATGCCATTTCTCCCACTTCATTTTTTTTTTTTTTTAAGATTTACTTATTTACTTGAGAGAGAGAGAGAGAGCATGCATGAGAGTAACAGAGAGCCCGCCCTGAATGGGGAGGGGCTGAGGGAGAAGAGGAGAGTCCTACACAAGACTCCATGCTGAGAACAGAGTCCAATACCAGGCTCCATCTCAGGACCCTGAGGTCACAACCTGAGCCAAAACCAAGAGTCCGATGCCTACCTGACTCCACCACTGAGGTGCTCCCATTTCTCACTAGAGAAAAACATACAGAATGTATGATTTTCCATGTTGTATTGGTGCATGCTACTCACTCTCAGATCTAAGGAAGCCTTCTACTACATTTTACTTTTATTACTACAACCACAGGGTATTAACTACCACCTCACCATTTTTCTTAATTACTCAGAATTGGAATATCAATTAAACAGAATATTCATTCGGATTCCACCATTGTAGGTCCATCTTACCATCTGCAGCACACGTCATTTATTGACTAACCAGCTCTGGAGTGATACGGAAAGAGCTCCCCAAGGTACCCACAGCAGGCAATATAGTAGAGCAGAAGCAGTCTGGACCTCATGGTAGCCTGGCTTCAATGCCAGTCAAGATCATTACCTCTCAGCTGTGTGAGAAAGAAGGGTTATCGCTAAGTGGTAGTCATTTTACCCATCTAATCCATTCTTACTTCCCTAAATCTAATTGTAAACTTTCAACCATTCAGTACTACCCTCAAACTCATCATTCGTTCCTCACTCTTTGACTCTCAACACATGAGAGTCCTTAACTGAAAAGGAATGACTTTAAAACGTTTTTACTGGACCTCCTATTGCATCTATAACTTTTTCCCCTGTGCATCTCATAGTAGGTTACATGTGTACACGGAGGTAAGTAGCAGAGTAATGGGTTAACATCTTCCTGGAATATTAGCTTCTTTTCAAACATTCAGCAAAGATAAGATTCGAATTACTGAACTTTCAAAAGTTGCAAAAACATGGGCAAATAAAACCAGCGAAGTGTGGCTTTTTCATGATGGCCAAACTTACATTTCTTTCTGGGAGCCCCTGGGGTACAAAATTTTCATAAGTTTTAATTAACTGAATAATGTTGTTTAAGATATTTTAAATCAGATTTTAATTTTAAATTATTATAGTAGATATAAATTTTTCATATATCAAAACCATGGGAGTGAGATATGTAACTTTATTTTTCCCAGAATATATATCCCCTGAAATACACATAATCCCATCTAGTCCTCGACCCTTATAATTGGGCTTGCTGATTTCAATAGGAATGGAAAGAACTTTGACCTGCCAAGTTCAGATGGTGGCAGAAGTATAGCATCCGTCTTTATTATTAGGGGATACATTCAAAATCTTTAATGGCCAATAGGATGCAGGTCCCAAGAATCAAAATGGATCCTGGCCACTGCAAAGGACCAGCGTGTACAAGCAGAATACCATCCCTGGTTTTCATAGCAAACAAGAGAGTCAGCATCATCATGCAAGTTTCAAGAATGCCAGATATGCAGAGACCTTTAGCTGAGGTTTATTAATCAAATACAAGTAATAGATACTACAGTTTTACAGGATTTGTATAACCAAAAATAGTCTAGAGACCAAACTGAGCTATCCACATAACAGTCATGGCCTCTGAGCCAACTCCCCACACTTAGAGACCCTAGAATAAAGTAAAAATCACACATGTTAAGTTAGGATATACTGTACCACCTAACACTGCATCATGTTCTCTAGAGCCTTCCCTCAGCCTTTCAAATCAACATAAGGTAATGTTCATGGGGAAAAACAGGAAAGAGAATTACCTAAACCTTTTAGGCAGAATTGGATCTTGAGTTATACCTAATGTTATAAGGTTCCAGTAAGCCATAAAGTCACCGTGGTCTGACAGAATGAGGCTTATGGGGTCAAGTGCCAAAATGGAGTACCTGCCAAGGCCAGCAGAACAACAAACCTTTCCAGTGACTATTTTCCCAGCTTACTGGCATACACTTGGATGGACATCTTTGGCTACTGGAAGAATCCCTATGCTAGTTCGCTGACCCTTGGCATGAAGACCATTATAGTAGAAAGAGCCAAATGCAAGACATTAGTGTTCCTCAATATTTATATAACTTCTATAATAAAGCTTCAGGCATTTAACCCAATAGATGTTGATTTCTCACTCACGTGACAGTCCCAGTGTGCATGTTCCTGGCTGGCAGCATTCATCTACACAGTGGTTCAGAGATCCAGAATCATTGCCTCTTCAATCTCTGC
Organism: Mustela nigripes; assembly: GCF_022355385.1. Lineage (NCBI taxonomy): Eukaryota > Metazoa > Chordata > Mammalia > Carnivora > Mustelidae > Mustela > Mustela nigripes. The sequence continues at coordinate 66,782,747 of NC_081568.1, read as the reverse complement.
CATTCGCTAGAGCACTGTTGTCCTCTACATCTACAGGGATGAACCAGAGAAGATTAAAATAGGGGGAAAAAAAACTGTAAAAGAAGCACAAAACTTTTTAAATGTCTTGGTTTGAAATGGTAGTGACCATTTCTACCTACATTCTGTGAGGTAGAAGTCAGTCATATGGTCACATTTCACTAGAAAAGAAGCTGCCAGGTATAGCCTAGAAATAATTTCGAGAATAAAAGAATGACAATTTTGGTGAATAGCTGGTATTCTGCCACATGGAAGAATTTGAGAGATTTATGGTATACCAATCATTTAAGAGATGAACTTCTTCCTAAATCTGTATCTGTAGATTCACCAGCAACTCCTTTCAACTGGAAGACTGGGGATGAAAAACTGGTTTGGTTTTCAGATGGTTCTCCATGTTCCTCTCCAATAGCTAATATAGATTACTACTGAATTATAGTCCTATTTGTTTGTGGCCCTAAAAGACAGGGAAGAAAGACAGTCCTTCCAAAGGAGGGTATTTTGAATTATACCTCTCCTTACCTGCTATTTCTTTTTTTTTTTTTTTAAGATTTTTATTTATTTATTTGACAGAGAGAGATCACAAATAGAGAGGCAGGCAGAGAGAGAGAGAGGAAGAAGCAGGCTCCCTGCTGAGCAGAGAGCCCGATGCGGGACTCAATCCCAGGACTCAGATCATGACCCGAGCTGAAGGCAGCGGCTTAACCCACTGAGCCACCCAGGAGCCCCCTGCTATTTCTTTAAAGAAAGATCATCTGAGACTTTTCAGTACTGATTCACAGGCACTGGTAATGGCTTGCCCAAATGGAGATCCGGGAACTGACCAAGGCTAATAGTATTTACGTCCCATGGGAATGTTACAAAATGGCCACCACTATTAAAGAGATGTTTAGGAACATAACAATGACAACACCACCACATACAAAGCATTCTTCAGGGAAGGCAAAGACAGCTGGTAAGGCTTTTATGAGTAGCTTCAGAAAGAAGGCTAACATAAAATCTATAGATTCTAGACCTGAAGCCGAATACTCTAAATGATTATCATTCAGTTAATCTACTCCATGCTGCTCTAAGTACATTCTGTTTGAGATAGATTTGGTGTATCAACTGAGGGTATTTAAAATTTTTCATATATGTAGGAAAACAGGTGTGTGTGTGTGTGTGCGTGCGTGCTGGTAGACTACTGATAGAATCTGATGGGTATCTATTGTTTTTCCTATATTGAGAACACTCAGGTCATTTTTATAGTTATTTAAAAAACCTACTTTGAGAAACTATTTCCCATTCAAAGTACTCACTAAAGGGTAGAGATAACCCAGTCAATGCCAATTAGTTATCTGTCCTTGGAACTGGGATGTGAGGTAGGGGTAGATAAGAATGAGACAGACAAGAGTGCCAGGATAGATAATAAAAGATAGTCCTGTATCTCTGGCTACTGGGACCCCCAGCAGCCCTCACTCTTACCATTCCCGACTGGTTTTTGGGGGGTACATCCTTTGATGAAATAACTAATATAATAATTTTTTTCAAAAAATTATCTGCTTCTGTTTAAGGGGTTGGCACTGAATCCTCTTCTTGGAATTAGACACGACAGGCATAATATTGTGAATCTACACAAGTAGATTGAATTCCAGTAGACTAGAATTTTTTTTTAAGATTTTATTTATTTATTTGACAGAGAGAAATCACAAGTACACTGAGAGGCAGGCAGAGAGAGAGAGGGAAGCAGGCTCCCTGCTGAGCAGAGAGCCCAATGCGGAACTCGATCCCAGGACCCTGAGATCATGACCTGAGCCGAAGGCAGCGGCTTAACCCACTGAGCCACCCAGGCGCCCGACTAGAATTTTTTTTTAATTAGTTACGCTCTTACAAATGAGGTCATATAGGGAATCCAAATGCATCTATTCCTTCTGTAGATTTTAATGTATTCATAAAAATAATGGTCATAAGTGAAAAGCTATTAAATATGGAAGTGTCCATATCAACCTAATAAACTGGCATTTTTCTCAGATAAGACATCAATCAATAAAAAAAGCTAATAACAAATACTTTGAAACTGAATACTATTTGTACATATAAGGTAACATAATGAGGTTTTATTATATTTTCAAAGGAGAAAGATTTATGATGCTAGAGGAGAAGAGTGAAGTATCGTTCTTCAAAAGGTAGTAGAAAGTCAAGTGTTTGAATACTGGGCAGGCATTCAATATTGAAATCATATGGGCTTGATAACTCTCTTTCCCTTGAGAATTAAACTCTAAAATAACTACCTGATAAGGAAGGCTTTGACATAAATAGAAAAGACTAGAGTCTTTGGGTAGAAAACTACATGCTTTAAAGCATGAGGCAACAGTTTACATACACAGGAAGGAATAGTAAAGAGAATACAGCTTTATTCCTCTTGCTTGGCATCCACAGGCAGAGCAACACATTGGGTTCATCCAAACTTAGCATGCATTTCAAATTTGTTATGTGTAATATTCTTTGACTAGAAACTATTGTACAAAATAAATTTGTAACTGTGCCTTTGCTTGAAGCAGTCATGTTGAAAATATAACTTTGTTTAGTATGCTCATTTAATGGACTTTAAGGGGGAAGTCATTATACTGGGGAAAAAGGAGTCTTTGTCTAAAAAGTGGTATAAATTATTAAGAGTTGTGGTGGTAAAAAAAAAAAAAATCTTTAAGAAAAAAGTGATGTGTAAAATTAGACTGTATACAAAATCAGTAAAAGCCAAACCAGGGAGGTAGTAGTGAGCAGTAACCTTTTCCTCCTTCTCTCAGTTGCCACCCTAGGCAACCACTTCCAACATTTTGGCCAACTTGGCTTCTCAGCTTTTTAAGCTATAATTTCTTTTCCCAATTTCCAGCATCTACCACATGAACTGTCCAACCTGCTGATTCTTGAAAATGTTACAAACTTTCAGGCCTTCGAGTAATTGTTTATATTCCTCCTTTTGCTAAATACCTTCCCTTTTTCCTCAGAGTTTAAGAAAACCCTATGAATGGTCAATTCCCAGCTTATATGCCATCATCCCAAGCCCCACCTAAAGCAAAAATACTTTGTCATGTATATTCTCATAGTATCTGAGTATGCTTCCACTCTAGTACTTATCACATTTCATCATAATGAGCTGTTTATAAGACTAATTCCTTTGCAAGGTCTTCAGAGAGAGGAATTCTGCCTTATTTGTTTATGTACACCCTGTATCTAGCTCAGTGTCTTGTTCATCAAAAAGATGATCAACACATACATGCTGAATCTTTGATCATGGAGAAAAGGAGAAGAGTTTTAAGAAGTTCTTGGTGGTTATAGAAGAAGATGAACAGAATTGAAAATCCAAGTGGTTCAAAAAGTTCATGTTTTGAGAAAGCTTTCTACCCAAACATGTAACAATTAAGATTAACTATAAAAGAGATAAATTTGAAAGACAGCCATCTTTAAAAAAATGATAAAAGAACAACAATAAAGGAAAGCTCAGTGTGGTAAGTGGAGCAGAAGACACAGACCTCCTAGGCTTCAGACAGTCAGCAATTACAGATGACCAGGTGAGATTATGCATAATATTGTAAGCTCTCTGCATGAGGGGAGAGAGAGCGGAACCTAAAACACTCATTTAGTGCTGGTAGGAATACATAAACTGGAAAAAGGGCACAAAAATTAATAGAATACTTACACCCTGTGATCCAACTGTTTCATTTTGGGGCATATATATTACAAAACCTTGCCCAGGTACACAAGAGATTTGTCCCAGCGGTTAAGTATACATGCTCTGGAGACAGACATTCCAGTTATGTAACCAAAAATGGTAACATTTTGGCTCGGTTATGTAACCACAGACAATTACTTAAAATCTCTCTTTGCCTGGGTTTCCTCGTCTCAAAAAATGGAAATAATAGGAAGACCCATACCTTGGGGGATCATGGTGATGATAAAAATGTGGCAACCATTTGTATAACTCTTAGTATAATGCCTGGCACATGATAGGGACTCAAATTTTAGCCACTGTCATTATTATGGCAGCTGTAATTCTGTTAAATGCAAGGCAGCAGGCCCCAACGAGAAGTTTATGCTATACCCCATGTCACCAAACTGAGACTTAATTAAGTTTAGCTCTTCCAGAAATGGAATCTTAAGCCAGTCAATCAGGAATCCCCTCATCAGCACTAGCGAGGTAATCCGCCAGAGAGACCCCTGCCACCCTCTAAAGGAACGCCACCACGCAATAACCAACCTGGATTTTGCCTCCTGTCACTTCTCTGTTCCTGCTCCTTTCTGCCTGCAAGTCTTGCATCTTGTACATCTCCTCGGAGCTTCTGTCTGCGAAGTTGGATGATGCTTGATTTAAATTCATTTTTGCTCCAATAAGCTCTTAAAATTTTTAATACATCTCAGTTTTGCTTTTAACAACTCTAGCTTCAGAAGGCGGAAATGATGGACACCCCCAGCGACCCCCGAACAAAGAGCACCCAGATGGACCCACCTGCTGTGTCCGTGAGCTCGGTGTTTTCTCCTCACCTGTGGAGGCCCGCGGGAGGTCCCTCTCATCCTGGCTTCGCAACTGTTGCATGAGGAGATTTCTAGAATTTAGTTGAGTTCTTTGCTTTATGAACTTAATTTGAAAACTGACAGGAGTCCGACTGGGTCTGTCTGAGTCGAAAACAGGACTGGGTCAGGGAAGCACTGGATCTAATTTGGAAACCAGACGAATTTTCGGTCGCGCTGGGTCCGGGCTGGAAACCGAACAGAATCCGTGGTCATACTGGCTCCGAACTGGAAACCAGACAGAATCTGAAGAAGCTCTGGGTCCGGGCCGGAAACCAGATGGAATCAGCGGTTGTACTAGGTACGGAGCGGGAACCGAACAGAATCCACAGTCATACTGGGTCCGAGCCGGAAACTAGATCGAATCTGAGGAAGCTTTGGGCCCCAGCCAGAAACCAGACGGAACCTGCAGTCCCACTGGATCTGGGCCAGAAACCAGACCGAATCTGAGGAAGCTCTGGGTCCGGGCCAGATACCGGACGGAATTTTCGGTCGCACTGGGTCTGGGCGGGAAGCGGACCCAATCTGAGGACGCTCTGGGTCCGGGCCGGAAACGGGACGGAGCCTGCAGTCCCACTGGATCTGGGCCAGAAACCGGACCGAATCTGAGGAATGGCTAGGTCGGGGCCAGAAACCGGAGGGAACCTGTGGTCACACTGGATCCGGGCTGGAAACCAGACCGAATCTGAGGAAGCTCTGGGTCTGACTTAAGCTGAAGTAGGTCCTGTGTGAGACATTGGGTGAGTCAAGTTTTAAGGCTGAGCAAGCAGGTGGTGGCCACTGTGGAGGACTTTTAACAGAGATGAGCTTATCCATTTGCACAGTGCTGTGGAGAAAAACAGGTCTCAACCAACCCCTAGCTCCAAAAGGTAGAGGAAAAATTGTTACTGTTTTTCCTCCTCTACAGTTTTTGGGGGCCGGGGTGAGATCCACGGGGCACACCCTGCTGACTCCATTGCCGACAGCCAGGATCCCAGGAAAACCGGCAGAAGCCGGCAAAGGGTGAGCATTCTCCTCAGAGGCCGCTCTCACTGACCTCCCGCGGCGAGGCCCGGTCCGGAAAGGGAGGTAAAGCTTCCCAGCGTCCCTTCCTTTCAGTCTGGCAGGCGAACGGTGTGTAAGGATTGCGACTTCGAAGTGTGACTCGTGCATTTGCTTTGGGTTCCGTTCGCTCCCAGCGACCGCGGTTGCCTTCGCCGGTTGTCTCCCTCTGTGTCCTGGGAACTTGACGTGCGTGGCCTTTCCGCCTGACAGGGTTCATGCAGGTTTCTGGACGCAGACCGTCCCACTATCGCGTTTGGGGGTTGGGTGGAGATGGGGGTGGACAGGAACGTTTGTGGCGTTGCATGTGTGAATAGGATTCTCCCAACTGTTGCCCACTCTCAGGGAAGTTGTCCAAGAATTTTGGGACAAAAGTTCTGTTTGGGAACCACTCTGGATCTCCGGAGGGAAGTATCTCCGGCGCCTCTTCAGGAACGCCTCGGGTGTCCATCGTACTGTTCAGTGCTGCCAGGAATATTTGCTTTTGTCTGGATTGAAGCCTGACAATATGCCCAAACGATTTTTTTTTTTTTTTTTTAAATGTAACTCTAAGGTCAGCAGTTGGCCAGATTGGAAGCGGGTGTTCAGAGTCTGATAGGGACTTTTTTTTTTTTTTTTAGATTTTATTTATTTATTTGACACACAGATCACAAGTAGGCAGAGAGGCAGGCAGAGAGAGAGGAGGAAGCAGGCTCCCCGCTGAGCAGAGAGCCCGATGCGGGACTCGATCCCAGGACCCTGGAACCACAACCTGAGCCGAAGGCAGAGATTTTAACCCACTGAACCACCCAGGCGCCCCTGATAGGGACTTTTTAAAAAGGTCTTTGCCCCTCGGCTGAAATGGAACTATGTGCCCAAAGGGGAAGAAAAATATCCGGAAGCCTTTGTGGAAGGATGGACTAAGATGTTCCGAAGACACGTACCCTAAATCTACACCACAGGAAACTGTATCCATGTGACTGGAATCTCTCCTCCGTGGGTTGATGTAAAGGAGAAAAAGCACGTATGTAAATGATGTGAAAACGCAAAAGGGTTGTGGAAATGTAATCTGGGCCTAACGATTTTATGTGTGGCTGAGACTGGGGTGGATTTGCATGGTTTCAAGATTTTATTTGAGAGAGAGAAAGTGTGTGAGCAGGAGAGGAGGAGAAGCAGAGGGGGAGAGAGACTCTTAAGCGACTCTGTGCTGAGTGTGGAGCCTGATGTTAGGGTCCTTGATCAAAGGAACGAGACTGATACAAAGCGAAGGTCAAACAAAACTATTTTGCGCCAAGCATCAAGAATCAAACTGACCGGTCAGCGCTATCTCTTACGAAAAGGCGATGGCGATGATCTCGACAAGGTCACTCCCAAGAAGGCTGCTCCGGACAAGGCTGCTCTAGATGAGGCTGCTCCGCAGATGAGGCTGCTCCATGATCAGAGCCGCTCCCAAGAAGAGGCCACTCCCAAGATGAGGCCGCTGCTCCATGAGGTTGCTCCCCAGACAAGGCCGCTCCCAAGAAGAGGCCATTCTGGACAAGACCGCTTCCCGGACAAGGCTGCTCCCGACGACAAAGAGGCAACGATGACAGCGACGATGACAAGGAGGACAACCCGGATGACACAGACTCTGCTCCCCAAGATGCCACTCTGACAAGGCTGCCACCCAGAGGAAGCCACTGCTGTGGACAAGGCCGCTCGTGGCTCGGGGTGGCAAGGCATTTTGCCGTGAGGCTGCTGGCGTCTAGAGGCCGTTGGCATCTCAGGGCTGCTGGCGTCTTGGGACCGCTGGCATCCAGGGACTGCAGGTGTCGGGACCGCGGACCGCTGGCATCTCGGGACTGCTGGCGTCTAGGGGCTGCAGGCATTGGGACCACCGACCGCTGGCATCTTGGGACCACTGGCATCCAGGGGCTGCAGGCGTTGGGACCACTGACCACTGGACCACTGGTGTCTCGGGACCATGGCGTCTAGGGGCTGCAGGTGTGGGGACTGCTGACCGCTAGACTGCTAGACTGCTGGGGTCTGGGCAGCTCGGGGCTGCTGGAAGCTGCAGGCGGCTGGAAGCTGCAGGCAGCGGCTCCGGGCCGCCGGAGGCAGGACTGCAGGAGGCCGAAGCTGCAGGCGGCGGCTCAGGGCCGCCGGGGGTGGGACCGACCGCCAGAGGCTGGAGACTGCCGGCACAGGGACCGCCAGTGGTGGGACCGCTCTTGGTGGTTATAGCTCTTACAAGAGCTATTACAGCTCCTCCACTCTGCTGACTCTTCCGCTCCCGTGGACTCTTCCGCTCCCCCTGACTCTTCCTTCTGCTCCGGTCACAGCTCTCCTCTTCCCCTGCTAGCCTCACACAGCAACCTTTATGCAGTTGGTTGAGCCCCACCCCTATACAGGTGGCCAATCGGATCTCAATTCACCCTAGTGGATATACACTTGCTGCACCGATTGGACATCTCCACCTGACCTGCCCCACCCCTACATCCGGGGTCCACAAGCAAGTTCCTCTGGGAGGGACAGGCCCTTACACCTGAGACCCAAGGTGGAGGGAGGTACCCCATCCTGGGACCCTAAGATCAGGAACTGAGTTAAAACAAAGAGTCCCATAGCTCAGGGAACTGAGCCACCCAGGCGCTGTGAACTTGTGTATGTTTTTAAAAGATGAGTTTTAATATCAAAAGTATGCTACTGATGCAGAGTTAGAATTTGCTTTTCACTCTGTGAAAAGGACCAAGTTGGGGCGCCTGGGTGGCTTGGTAGGTTGTGTCCAACTCTTCTTCTCAACTCAGGCCTTGTTCTCAAGATTGTGAGTTCAAGCCTGGAGTTGGGCTCCACACTGCCCATGGAGCCCAGTTTAAAAAAGGAAGAAAGAAAAAACTATTTTTTCTTACATTATTGTAATGCTTACAAATTATAAACAAGGGGTTTTGTTTATTTTTTTCCTTTTAAATTATAAGCCTAGATAGCAGATATTTTGTGTTTTACCAAAATAAGTATCTATGCTTCATGTTGTCTTTATCAGGTCTTCGACTGCTGAAGGAAACCTAGTGTTCCCAATATTACAGGAGCTAACCTTTGTTTACAACTATATAACCTTCTTTGTTTGCCCTTAACATCTTCTCTTGCCCCTTTGGTTAAATAGATAGTTAAGTATTATTTCATAATGATATGTGATTATATTTAATCAAATGTTCAAACCCTTTGACATTTTCTCAAAGTTAAATTCTAAGTGGAGTCTTTTTTTCCACAAACTAAGTGAGATTTCCCGGTGTCCCTGGAAAATCCCAGAGAACTTAGCTCTCATCTTATTTGAGAGAGATGTTAAACTCATTGGGTTTGTTGGTATGTTAAGTTATGTGGGAAGCGTAGTGAAATAAGAGATGATAAACTTCCTTGAGTTGTGTATGGATGCATATTACTAATATAGGTATTCCAGAAATTGTTTGAAGTTTCCAGAAATGTGTTAATACTCTTCACTGTCCATTTATTCTTCTAAATTATTGTATGCTACAGAAATAACATTTCCATATCAAATAAATTCTCATCAGATCTTTTCGCATCAACATTTTTACATTTTTTGTTATTTACAGTTATTATTTTATTCTGATTCTCTTGTTAAAGGTGAGAATCATGGGAAGCACCCTCTCAAGTACTCTTGACCACTGATGCTGGTGCCAGATGAGAAGGTGTCAGTTCATACATGCACATCCTGCTATTGGGTAAGGCCCCACATGTGTCCTGTGCACACACTGAGACCTTAAAATCAATTGACAAGGAAACAAGGTAGCCAACATCTAGGTAGAGGACTTCGTTGCAAGAAGTTGGACCAGATGGATGTTTCTATTCCTCCTTCGCTCTTTGACCATCGTTTTCCTCATCGTTCTTCCACAAGGATCTTCATGATTCTTTAGTCCACCTTTTTCCTTGCTCTGGTCTGGAAAGATAATGCTGTTGTTCACATATCTGTCAGGCCTTGCAAGAGGGCAGTTCATCCACGAAGGATTGTTGCCTGTGCCATAATACTGCTAATCCTGTAGTTCCGCCCACCACACATTTCTCCCTGATTTCCAGTGCCTCAGTTTCTCTGGAACAAACTCAGCTCACTCTCTTTAATGTCAGGCTCCCTAACCCTGGGGGTCTATTCCCTGTCTCTGGCTAACCACCTCAACCCTGGGAACCCTGCACCTAGGCTCTGTACAAAAAAAGGACAAAAGGCAAGAGCAGCTAGAAAAAAAGCCTCCTGCATGGTCTACAGATCCTTTTTCCTGGCCTTCATAGCTGTTATCTTTCCAGTCCAAGCCACTTACTCAAACCAGAATTACCAGGAGACATTCATAATTCAAAATTTGCTTCATCAGATGCCTATGGCCCTGACTAAAAGTAAGTGTGAATAAGGTTATTATCAGGAACATCTCCTCAGCTCTTAAAGATCTTACAGAATCTGCTGCTACAATAGCTGCCTGACAACAGTCCTTAACCCTCTAGCCATAGCTGTTCTTGATACGAGGGTAGTCCTTGATTTTCTTTTAGTTGACCAATGAGGTGTTTGTGCTCCAGTCATTACCTGTTGCCACACTTGGACAGACACTTGAGAAGCTGAGATACAGTTATGTAAGATCAGTGAATAAGCCACTTGGATTAAGAAAATGACTCCATTCAGTGGGCCCTTTCTTTGACATATTTAATTCTGATTACTTTGGTTTTTGGGGACCATGGGTCCAAAATGCACCCTGGACATTGAGAATTACCCTGTTTCTAATAATCCTAGCAGTCTCTGGCACACTTTATTCTCTCAAAAGCTTTATATGCTTATTCGCAGCTGCTGACTATGAAGCAAATGATCTCCCTAAGAGGAGAATGTCAGAAAAGCAACAAAGAACTTAAAGAATGTGAATTTGATGCTGTGACCTCTGAATGCCACACACAGATTCAGCAAAAACTGCAAGAACTCTACCGGGATAGCTGGAAGTAGCACTTATCTCTTTGTTCTGTTTTTCTTTATTTTTTTTTAAATCACACTCTCAAGCTGAGAGTGTGATCAAAAGAGGGGATTCTTAAGAATGACACAACAATCCCCAAATGAGGTCACTTACACTAAGCCCCATGTGACCAAACTGACATTTAACATAATTATCATTTTGGCACTTCCAGAAATGGAATCTTATACCAGGTCAAACAGGAATCATCTGATCAGCACTAGGTAGGTAACCTGCCTGATAGACCCCTGTGGCCCCCTGAAGGAACAAAACTGCAATAACCATCATATAACTTCCACATCATATAAGTTCCTTGTTCATGCTCCTTTCTGCTAATAAAATTCTGCTTTGGGGATGCTGCCCAATTTGATTTTTGCTCAAACAAATTCTTAAAAGTATTAATGCATCTCAGTTTATCTTATAGCAGTTCTAAGAAAAAAATCCAATCAATGGAAAACTCTACCACCAAAAGAATTGATCTTCTGTAATCAAACACTAGAACTAACCACTGTAGTTCAAGGGTACTTGATACATCTGCACATACCCATATGGATAACTCTTGGAAACATAATGTTTAAAAATAAAGGAAATAGGGTCACCTGGGTGGCTCAGTCAGTTAAGTGTCCAGCTCTTGGTTTTAGCTCAGACCATGATCTCATGGTCATGAGCTAGAACCTGTGTATCAGGATCTGCACTGGTCATGGAGCCTGCCTAAGATTCACTCCCTTTCCCTCTCCCTCTGCCCCTCCTCCAGCATCCTCTCCCTCCTTCCTGCCTTCCCCGCTCATGCATGCAGGCTCTCTATCTCTTTCTCTCTAAATTAATTACTTAATTTAAAACAAAGCAAATAGATTAATAATATGTTTAGCATGTAATTTACGTGAAGTTTAAAGATAGAAAATCATGGTATCATACATATACATGCATATATGCACATGTAGTAAAAGTTTAAAAAATTGAATAGGAAGGCCACAGACCAACTCATAATAAAAATTTCCTATGAAAGAAGAAGCAAGAGAGTAAGATTGTGAAGTAAAAAAAGGTTTTTAGTGTTTCAGTATTTTTACTCCTTTGGAAGATATTGGACAAAATGGAAGGAAGGAATTGTGTCTAGGGCCAATCTATTTCAATCTTCTTCCCTTCTACCTATAGAAAGTGCATCTCTATATTAAAGTGGCACTCTCTAAGAATAGGGCTTCTATTATTTACTCTATGTAGTCTAATAAATATTATCTTAATAGAAGTTATATTTCATGTTAAATTTACTTCTGAGGATTGCTAAATGTTAAATTTTAATGACTTAGAATATTTTTTCAAAAGCTAAAATACAAAAAAAAAAATGTGAAAAATGTGAAAAAAATCAAATGTGACCTAAAAATGATGTCATGCTATAATTGCTTGACATTGCACATTGATAGTCTCAACAGAATACCTCCAATGGGAAAACTCATGTCAACATAAAGTGGTAAGATCTTTTATAAGTTTTCCTTCTGGAAGCCATACAAATTTGTGAAGCCACTTTGTGTGGATAGGAGTTCAGGGCCAAAGCATTATCTTGGGTCAAAGGTGATTGGTTGAACCAATTTTGTCCACTAATAGGACATGAGCTATGGGCCAGGGAGCATTGCGTATTGTTTCTCATGTTCCCCCTTATGGAAATAGATAGAGGTTCTTATTTTGTACTTTCCACCATGTACAATAGAATAGGCATGTTTGTCCTTTAATCCTAGGCTGCCAGAATTTGAAAACTATAGTAAGAATTAAATAAATATTAAATTATTAAAGAAATAATTGAGAAGATAACTTAGGTCATCTCCCTTTGGATAAGGGTAAAAACATGTTTTATTATTAAGCTTTGAGAATTCTTTGTATACTTTGGTTAAAACTTCTTTATCAGATATGCATTTTGCAAGTATTTTATTTTGGTCTATAGCTTTCCTTTTCATTCTCTCACCAGTTTTTCTTTTAATCAAAGCTGAATACTTTCACTTTAATAAAGTCCAAATTATATCTTGGGTTGTGCTTTTTTAAAAACTTCATCACCAAACATGAAGTCACCTAGATTTTTATACTATCTTCTAGTTTTGCGGCTTAGATATAGGTCTATGATCCATTTTGAGTTCATGTCTGTGAAATGTGTAAGGTCTGTGTCTAGATTCTGGATATTCAGTTGTTCCACACCATTTGTTGAAAGACTATCTTTGCTCTTTGTCAAAGATCAGTTGAGTGTATCTTTATGAATCTACTAATGGGCTCTCTGTTCTATTTATCTATTTGTCATTCTTTCTCCAATCCTACCTATACTGTCTTGATTAATACAGTTTTGTAGTAAGTCTTGAAGTGGCATAGTAAGAGTCCTCAAACTTTATTCACTTTTAGAATTGTGTAGGCTCTTCTGGATCTTTTGTCTTTCTACATAAACCTTAGAATCATTTTGTTAATATCCATGAAATAAACTTCCTGGGATTTTGGCAGTTCATATTATTAAATCTATAGATGAAGTTGGATAGAATGGACATCTTGACAATATTGAGTCTTCTGGTCTCCATGAAGACATAATATTTCCATTTACTCAGCTTTTCTTTGATTTCTCCAATCTGAATTTTATGGATTTATACATATAGTTTCTGTACATATTTTTTAGATTTATACCTTGAGTCTTTCCCCTCCCTTCTTTCCTTCCTTCCTTAGTACTAATGAAATGGTATTATGGATTTCATATCAAATCTAATTGTCCATTGCTAGTATATAAGAAAGCAGCTTTTTTATAGTTTCATTTTCATGTGGAATCTGAATTTTTTATTTTTATTATGTTATATTAGTCAGCGATTTACTTTTTTATATTGACCTTGAATCCTGCAATACTGCTACAATTGCATATAAGTTTTAGGATGTTTTTTTTTTTTTTGATTCTTTGGAATTTTCCAGATAATTCTGTCATCTGTGAACAAAGACAGTTTTATATCTTCCTTCCCAGTATGTATGTCTTTTATTTATCTTATTTTAAAATTTTATTTATTTCTTTTTGAGAGAGAGAGAGAACACACAAGCAGAAACAGGAGGAGGGGCAGAGGGAGAAGCAGACTTCCAGCTGAGCAGGAAGCCCCATACAGACTCAGTCCCAGGACTCTGGGATCATGACCTGAGCTGAAGGCAGGTGCTTATCCAACTGAGCTACCCTGTATGCCTTTTATTTTATTTTCCTGTCTTACTTCAGGACATTGTTGAATAGGAGTAGTGAGAGGAGACATCCTGTTGTTTGTTTGTTTTTCCTCACAGAGAGTAGGGAAAGCATCAAATTTCTATCTGTTTAATACAGTGTTAGCTCTAGTTTTCTGTAGATCTTTATCAAGTTGAAGAACTTTTGCTCCAGTCCTAGTGCTGAAGTTTTTATGCTGAATGGGCATTGGATTTTGTCAAATGGATTTTCTTAATCAATTGATAAAATCATATGATATCCTTTCTTTAGCCTTTTGGTTTGATGGATTATGTTAATTGATTTTTAAGTGTTGAACTACCCTTAACATGCTGGGAATGAATCTCACTTGGTCATAGTATATAATTCTTTTTATAGTTTAATCCAATTTGCAGTATGTTGTTGAGCACTTCTACAGCCATGTTCATGGGAGATACTGGTCTGTAATCTTCCTTATAACGTTTTTGGTTTTGATATTAAGATAACTGGCCTTATAAATTGAGTGTAAAAGTGTTCTGTGTGCTCCAGCTTTCTGGAGGAGATTATAGAGAACTAGTATCTTTTTTTTTTATTATTATTATTACTTATTTGTTAGAATTCACCAGTGAACCCATATTGACCTTGTTCTTTCTGTTTTAGAAGATTATTAATTATTGACCCAATTTCTTTAATAGATATAGGCCTGTTCACTTTATTTCTCCTTGTGTTGTTAGGGTCCGTGATCAAAGGAACAAGACCGACGCAAAGGGAAAGTCAAGCAAAGCTTTATTTCGCTCCAAGCATTGAAAATCAAACCGACTGGTCGGGGCCGTCTTTTATGAAGAGGCTATGTCGACCAGGACACCAACCCCACCAATTCCCCTTACCCGGACTCCCCTACCCGGCAACTATGCTCCAGGTGGTACTACTCCCCAACGAGGCTGATTCCCCACGATGATGCTCCCCGCAGGGCCACTTCCCCAGAGGAGGCTGCTCAGGCGAGGCCCATGATGCTCCCAATGACCACGAGGGCTATTACTCCGGACTACTATTCCCCTGCCTCACAGACTAACCTTTATAGAGGTGGTTGAGCCTGGCCCACACACAGGTGGCCAATGAGATTTCAACACACAGGGAAAACTGCATAGTCATGCTAGGTTGGCAATACGAGTGACCAACCGAATTTCAATTTACCATAGTAAATATATGCATGCCCGCCTGATTGGATGTCTCCATCCAGCCTGGCCCGCCCCCATATCCAGGGCCTGCAAGCAAGTTCCTCCTGGTTGGGCAGAGGCAACCCAAGCCCACAATGAAATGGCTCCCTCTGGCCAACAGTGTGAGTTCTTGTAGTTCATGTCTTTTAAGGAAATAGTCCATTTTATCTAAGTTACCAAATTTTTGGCATAGAATTATTTCATTATCCTTTGGTTGTCCATAGAATCAGATGAGTTTGATCATTAGCATTTGTGATATTATTACATTTGTCTTCTCTCTTTTTTGGTTAGCCTAGGTAGAGGTTCATTAATGTTATTTATCTTTTCAAAAAATCAGTTTTTGGTTTTTCTCTATTGATTTCCGGTTTTCAATTTTATTGATTTTTATCCTAATTTTTATTATTTTTTCTTCCTGTTGTTTTATGTTTAAGTTACTCTTTTTTCCTCTAGTTTCCTAAGGTAAAAGTATTAATTATTGATTTTACATTTTCCTTCTTTTCTAGGGTATGTATTCATTGCTACAAATTTCTATAGACTGCTTTTACTGTACTGCATAAACTTTGGTAAGTTGTATTTTCTTTTTTATTTAGTTAAAAGTCTTTTAAAATTTTTTTCAAAAGTTCCTCAATTCATGTTATTTAGAAATATGTCTGATCTCCATACAGTTTGGGATTTATCAGCTTAGGTTTTGTTAATTTCTAATATAATTCTGTTGTTGTCTGAGAACAAACTTTGAACGACTTCTTTTCTTTTAAATCTGCTAAGGTTTGTGGCCCAAAATGTGGTCTTTTTTGGTGAATGTTCCATGCAAGTTTGAGAAAAATCTGTATTATGATGCTGTTGTCGTGTTCTGTGAGTGTCAGTTAGATCCACAGGGTTGATGATGCTATTCAGTTCATCTATATCTTCACTGATTTCCTCATTGCTGGAAAGAGAGGGAGTGTTAAAACATACAACTGTAATGTGAGTTTGTCTTTATCTCCTTACAGTCCTATCACTTTTTGCCTCATGTACTTTGATGTTCTAGACTCCTGTTAATATGACGGTAAGATGTGGGAAATGAAAGTGTTCTATTATCTTGTGATTGAATCTCATCCTTTGAATGGGCCTAAGTCCTTGAGCTAGATTCTCAAAAGTGTTTCTCACTTTTTTGTTTTGTTTTGTTTCTTCCTTGACATGAGACAGGAGAACTAAAGGAAGTTGGGTTCGCTGATTGCCCTTCGCCAGGTCATATAAGGGTCTGATAAAGTCTTTTCCCTGGTGGTACTTTACTACAGGGAACACTGGGCATATTTCAGAATGGCTGCTTTTCTCCTTCTCTTCCTCCTGTTAGGAGCATGATGGGATTTTTCATTTTTTCTTTTTCTTTCTTTCTTTCTTCCCTTTTTTTTTCTTTTAAATCTACACTTTGAGAACATAGAGGGGTTCCTGGAGGTAAAAACCACAAAATTTGCCCCCTCCCCCACCAATGACTGGCGCCTCATAAGTTTTTGTCTCTCAAGCTAGTTCACACTCATATTTCACCAGTTCATCAAAATGTTCCATATAATTGTGTATTATGCTGTTGTTGGGATATGTTCTATAAATGTCAATTAGATCAAGATGAATTCACCACCTAAATGTTCCTGCCATTTTTTGGATCCAGCGGTTTCTGCTCCAGGTGGGTGGAACATGACTGTGTTCAGAAAATATAGTTTCTCCACACTTTGCTGTTACAGTTTACCCCATGACCTCAATTTTCTGATAGGTCTAAGGAAAGTCATTGGTTTTCAATTTGTACACTTTTTCTTTGAGGGTGGGGGAATGAACTCCCAAGCTCTTTAAATTTTGACGTGAAATGCTCTGCCTCTTTGTATTTTTAAAATCCAAGTCAACTACTTTTAAGTGAACTCACCTGTGACTCAGCTGGCTTAGCAGGATTATTTTACGTTTTCTGTAGGTACAATGGAGCTGTTCTAATAATAGGGTAAACCTGAGGCCTTGAGTCCCTTAGGAGTGCATGGTAGAATTGTTGCTTTTTTAGGCTGGACCAGTAAGAAAAATTGTAGATGAAAACATAGAATAGTGTTTGATAAGTGGGTTCAAGCAGGTACTTCATCAAAGATTTCATGAGATCTGAATAAAATCAGTACATTTATGAAGGCATAAAAGCAGATTGTTATCTTCCAAGGACTGTGATCTCTTAAAAAATGTATTTTATCTTCCTTGAGGAGATGAAAAGTGGTCAAAACTACCCAGTCTCCCCTGCTTCCTCCTGTTCTAAGGACTTTCCCCAGGCGAAATCAACACCTTGGAGTACATGTTAAATGGGCTTCTACAAAGAAGAGTGAGACAAAGATTAGACAAAGATAAGTGATGTCCTTAATGTCAGCCTCCCATCTCATCCAGCTTCTCCTTGCCCCCCATAATGGGGGAACCCCAAGAATAGTAGCATTTCCCTATGAACTTGCTGGGAAGGAAAATGAACAACCTGAAGAGACATATGAAAGAGGAGATAGACTACATGCGGGAAACTACTCTCTCCTGCCTCTTGCTTTAGATCAGAACCAAGCTTCTGTCTGTGATTCCCAACACTTGGCAGCTTCTCTTCCAGACTCTGGGTTTACAGATAAACTCACTCCTCCTCATGGAAGAAGAGACTAAAGAAGGTAAGGTATCAGAAAGGAGCAGTCTCTCAGGACTCGAGGGCAGTATCTTCAAAACAAGAACCAGATGGGGGGTGTCAGTTAGTCTTATGACAAAATAACATATTCTGCCTATCATTATGGATCTACTGCACTTCAAAATTTGTTAATTATATTGACAGGAGGAAACAGAAGGGAAGAAAAGAACTTCAAAGTTTCACAAAAATTAGAATACCCAGGTACTCGATATGTTTTGTGCAATAAAAAAACACAGAGTAACACATTTTCTTGATTTAAGATGTAATCATTAATTTAAAAACAGTTTCTGCTGAAAAATATAGAGCCCCTACCACATGAAACACACTATCCATTGTTATAGAATGCCTCCTTGCATTAAAAATGTTTGTGTTCGGGGCGCCTGGGTGGCTCAGTGGATTAAGCCGCTGCCTTCGGCTCAGGTCATGATCTCAGTGTCCTGGGATCGAGCCCCGCATCGGGCTCTTTGCTCAGCGGGAGCCTGCTTCTCTCTCTCTCTCTGCCTGACTCTCCGCCTACTTGTGATTTCTCTCTCTGTCAAATAAATAATAAATAAAATCTTAAAAAAAAAAAATGTTTGTGTTCAAATTTGAGCACCTTATATTTGTAGACACACAGTATTTTATGGTCTCTACCAAGTTATATCATTATGAAATAAAGCATAATAATGAGAGTCTTACCTTCTTTTGATATAAGTGGAATAGCTTAATAAAACTGGAAAATATTTATACAAATGAAATTTTTGCTTAGCCATAGCCTGAACATTAATAATGCATTTAAATGGTCTTTGAAAACAAGTTACAACCTTGCACATGAAAGAGTATATATACTTCTACAGATGAGCTTACTGAACTCTAATTGCTAGTAAGGCAGTAAGTATAAGGGCTAATACAAAAATAAAATTAGTAACATTATCTGGTAATTCAGTCCCAAGCACACACTTGAAAAATTAGTCTTTAGACAAAGATATATGAAATCTTTATGGTTCATGGGGAAAAGATTAAGGGTATTTGTAGATTGTACATGTGTGCCTATGTTGATTTATTACTTCATAAAGCTCCTGACATATATAACAGGAGAATAAATTCTTAAGTGTTTAGATCAGTTTTTAACATACCATCAAATAATTTGGCAAAAATACAGACATCTGTATTGGTGATGAAAAATCAGTGTCAGAAACACACACAGGAGTAGTAAAAAGACTATGGCCCAAGTATGTTCAAAGATTCGCTATATTCCATAGACAAGCACTGGGATGTTAAAGTAGAAATGATTGGAAATAGTCCTAAATAAAGACAAACTGTCCATATATTCAGATACAGTCTTTATCTTGCAGAGTTTTCGGACTGTAGTCTAACAATGTGGACAGGAAAATCAGACTCCAGAGCCAGTTCTTCACAACGCCTCCTCTTTTGCTCTCCACCTCTGTGTTCAGTGAAATGGCTCTCTCCTTTAAACATAGATAGTGAGTTTGCAAGTCTGCTCTTTTTCTGTAGAAGGATAGTAGATGGCTAAGTTCTTTGTGTAGCTAGGAAGGGAAAGCCAGGCAGTAATGAGACCCATTTCCTTGGACTTAAATGCAGTTTCCGAAGGCTTACCTTCTCCTGTCTGTTTCTGGCTGGAGTTACTGTGGCTCAGCACCATAGGCCTCTATGCCTGTTCAACTCCCCTCTCTCCCTATGGTGGAACAGGAAACACCAGAAGGAACAATCAAAAGAAAGGGGAATTAGGCTTCTGGAGGGGGGCATTTTACTCCCCTGTTCTTACCTCACCAGAAGCAGGCCCTGGCTTGAATCAAGAAACTGTCAGTCAATTTATTCACTTATAGATTTGCTTATTTTAGTCCAAAAAAAATGGATACCTACTCTGTGCAATGCACTGTTTTAAGTACTGGGAGCCATATGTGAAAACACTCTATTCACTAGTCCAAGAATACTTACATCTCATGAGCCCCAATTTAATTTTAGGTCTTAATTTTACCAGTGATAGTAAGAGAGATCCAGAATTCATTATATTGATTTTTTTTTTTAAAGAATAAACCAAAAGGGAGAACAATTCCCTCATTTCTTAAAAAGAAACACTGCTGGCTAAGTATATCTCAGAGGGAGGTAACCAAATTTACCTGAATTTTGTTGGCTAAACCTCATGTGGCATCTGCCTTAAAGTAAAATTAATAAAACCCTTCCTGAAATATAACACACACACACGTGTGAGTGCACACACGCATCTAATTCCAACAAGCACTGATAAGGTTGATTTTTCACTGATACTTTTCCTTGAGCAGTGATTTAAATCCCATATCATATAGCAAAACTTTCTAAACCTTCAGATCCTACCTCCATCTTTCTCTACTCTGTTCTGTGGCTTAGAAGGTTCAGTTTTGTTGACTCTATTATTGGGCTCCTTGCTCTGTGATCAGTGGTAAATTCCAACAAGAAATAACAGCAGATGGGGTGTCTGGGTTTCTCAGTCAGTTGAGCGTCTATCTCTTGGTTTGAGCTTAGGTCATGATCTCAGGGTCTTGAGATAGAGCCCCGTGTCAGGCTCTGAACTCAGTGGGGAGTCTGCTTCAGATTCACTCTCTCTCTCTCCCTCCCTTTCTCACTCCCTCCTCATCCCTCCCTCTGCCACTCCCCCAATCTCTGTCTCTCAAAATAAATCTTTTTTTTAAAAAATTCCTTAAAAAAAAAAAAAAAGAAAAAGAACAGCAGAGTAAAGGACCAAATTTCCTTGGCCCCTAGGACTCCTCCAACCTCCCAGGCTGTGCTGGTTTAACTTTATCCCACATTCCAGGACAGAGGAGTTTTACTCTTTGTTAGACAGCCCTTTTATCCTGGGGCTTGCGGCTTACAGGTTCTGGTGATCTATCAGTCCTTGCCTTCAAATCAAGGAGTTATATTGATGCCATCTGTTGTTGTTTGTTACTAATTCTGTGCTACCCCTTATGCTTTACCTACAAACTGCATACATCTCAATTAATAATCCCTTTAATAAACTCTCTTCAAATTACTTTAATTTGAATGTGCCATCTGTGCCCCTGCCAGAACTGTTGACCAACACAGTATTCCTTAATCCCCCAAGTAGTAACTGCCTGAGGTACTTGTCACTTCTCTCTCTCTCTCTCAACATCTCTCATTCCTCCCCCTCGACACACACACACACACAGCCGCACACTGCTCATCTAGAAGCATCAGCAAAAGAATATCTGATTATTAGATTAAACTATAACTACTGCCTCTCCCTCAAAACCTGTTCTTGGAAGAGTCAACACATTTTTCCACAGTTTCCTGATGATTAAGAAAACTACAATATTTTCTCATGGCACCTAGGGTCACCCCACTTATGGTCCACACAGCTGCCAACCTACCCCCCCCCCCCAACCATTTCTCTTACTGGATGGAGTATAGAACTTTTTCTGAATCTCCCTTTATTCTACTCTCTGGTCCTGCCTGGCTGGGTTCACCAAAGCATTAAGAAATACAATGGTGAAAGTGTATCTCCAATGCAGACATATTCAGTAGCATCCAGATTCAAGGAAGAAGAGAGCAGAGTTCTGAGTCAGGTTTCATGCCTACTTCTGTCTGAAGCTTTAGCATCTCTCTGATGTTTCCAACCCACATCTATAAGCAGCATCTAGGGAACACCTTTCTTCAGATTTCTGACCCCTGAAAATGTAGACAACTGGTGCACTCTGTCATGAAATGTTTTACACCCTCATGCTAACTTCTTGAGATAACCCAAATAGACAATGCAGCATTTCAAACTCCCGAAGTCCAGAGAATGCTTCCATTTAGTTGTGAATATGTGCCATCCCTGTGTCCATCTCTCCTAGATGTATTTTTTATGAATATCAAGGGCTTGATAATATCAAAACAGGCATGTGGTCTCGGCAGGGGCCTTGGACTGTCTGTGAGGAACCAAGCAGTCCCAAGTCTTGGCCAGAATCTTGCTCCTGAGTAGGTTTCGATGCATAACATTGAATCATCCTCCTGGGACCTCCAGTTTTCCTGATTCCACCAGGCAGCCACTGCCTGAGACTTCTATTGACTGACAAAGTCAGCCTGGGGTTTAGGAGTAATGTTTAGCCACAATTCCACCTACACTAAACCTGCTCTGGCTGATTCCAATTTTTGGAGCTGTGTTGCCTAGCACATTGTTACGAGGCTTTCTGCCACTGCCTCTCAAACCTAAATATATGTGCAGAGTAAACCTCTACTTCCTGTTGACAGGCTCCCACAAACTAAACAGCAGAATCTAGTCTCTCCCAGCTTTTGCTGGATTATCTTTAAACACTATGCTATAAGCACAGACCCTTATGCACATCCTAGAACATGACCCTGTAATACTCTTTCATTTCTCCACTTCCAAGATTTGCCATCTGTATGTCTTTGGAATATTTTAACCTTGACTCAGTCATCTGCCCTCCCTGGCACTACCTTGAAAACTTCTCGTTTCCAGTAGTGAGAGACTGTTCTTCGTGGTTGCAAAACTAGCTTAATGGTTTTCCCCACAGCAGAATATTTTAACAGAGGATGGCTAGTCTCGGTTGCCTTTAAATATTAGTTGATTAATAATTGATTATTAGGAAAACTCCATGGCTTTCCCCTAGAGAAATGTTGGAATATAAGTCTTCAGGACTACATTCGGAGACTCAAAATTCTAATCCTGCCATTTACTAGCTGAGGGCTTGATAATATCAGCTTAGGCATGTGGTCTCTGGCAGGGGCCTTGGACTGTCTGAGGAACCAAGCAGTCCCAAGTCTTGGCCAGAACCTTGCTCTGGTTTACTGAGCTTTGGTTTACTCTTCAGAAAATGAGAGCACTGGACTTCTGCAGGCAAGATAAGCAGCAATCCTCATGTGTGTTATTTCTGTTTGAATAGCAATGGCCACTCATAGTGCCCTATTGAGAATGATTCAGCAGTCAAATTCAGGCTCTCTGGGAAAGTTCCTGAGAAGGGAAGTATCAGCATCCCTCCCCTGAACTAGATTATTTATAAATTCCTCTTCAAAGCAAAAACATGACAGTACTGAAGATTTCTTCAGTATCTAGCCAGCAGCCACTGGTCCACTGGTCCATTTGCAGATGGGCTTATTAGCTAATACCTCATTTTGGATAATAGTTGTCTGGAGAATGCCAGTCAAGGATTCTAGGTAATCCAGTGGGTAATGTCTTAGTCAGTGTATAATTCCTTCTGGTGAGGTCTATACCCTTGTCAATACCTGTAAAGTATAATCCTATCATTTCTCCAACGGTAAACATATCATGTGGCAACTATATTACTTGGCATGTTAGAAATGTATGTGAGTTTTCTCAATAAACTATTTCAGTCACTGTTTAAAAGTACAAATTATACTTTCAAACATAGGATGGATCTCTGCAAGAGAATTATGTGTAGTTTCTAAGTACACTTGTTCTTTTCTATTTACAGTAATACACTAACCCCAGAGTGAACACTTCTTAATTTTTGTCCTTTTATTTTTTGCTGTCAGTAACATATATGTACAATATGTGAAATATTTTACCCTAGGCTGTAAAGGGGTAGGGTGTAACTAACATTTCCTTTTCAGTCCAAAAATTTACAGGAATGTACTAGCACATCTGTATGGAATTAGCAAAGCTGATTCTATAGATTCATGTGACCCTCCAGTTCTAGTTTCCGTGCTTCTAAGATCAGCTTTTTTTTTCCCCTTTAATAAAAATATGACTCGTCTATATGATGGGTAATGTAATTAAACCAAGATAATACAAACTTGTTTAAATATAAACTCCAAACGGTCAAGTTGCTTCACGTTTGCATTCACTTACAAAATGTGATCTTCTGAGATATCTTTTACTGGGCTAAACACCAAAATATGCAAATGGATTACGAAAAATAAAAAGACAGCATTCTGGGATTTCAAAGTTGACAAATTAAGAATTCCTATGCAATAAAATGATTTCATCTTGGGATCTTCTTTTGCTATTTAATTTATGTACTCTGTGTGATCCAAGCTTACATTTCACGAAGTGTAAATATATCTAAGACAGATTACACTTGCCTCATTAATCACGCAATCAGACATTCAATCCTAAACTATTGGTCTTTTTTTATGTGACTCCATTGGGAAATCACTCATGGTGTTAATATTTTTGACTCCTAAGGAGTTGTTTACTTCTGTTTTTCACTTTTTTAAAAATTAGAGTTCCTGTGTGTTAGAGCAGTTTTTACATTTGTCTACTTAAACCATTGACGAGACTGATACAACTTAGGAAACAGCCACAGAAAACAGTGCATGTTATCAAACGCCTTGAAAAAGAATACTGGATTGTTTTTTATTTTTAATCCCAAAGCCGTTATTCCAAAATGACAATTGAACTCTCTTTTGTCAAGTGAAAATATGATTACATAACCACACATTTAAGAAGCAACCTGTAAGTCAATGCAAACCAATTGCAGTTTCATGGAAGAATTTACGCCTTAATGTTTATGGTAGAAAGAGAATATATATACTAGAGGAGTTAGCCATTAAAGGTAATGTAAAGTAGATAGATTTTTTTCAAGTGCATTTTGTTGAAGAAAAAGGAAAATTTATATTCTAGGTAAAGTGACAAATACAGAAATGGGAAGATAATAGTATGACTATAGAGATCTGTGTTAGTGATTGGTGATGATACCAAGGACTATGGATAGGAAATAGTATGTAGGACTAGAGAGAAATCTCATTTTTTCACAGGAGTAGAAAATCTAGGGGTGCCTAGGTGGCTCAGTTGGTTAAGTATCTGCCTTCACCTCAGGTCATGATCCTGGGGTCCTGGGATCAAGCCCCGAAGAGCATTGGAGTCCCTGCTCAGTGGGGAGTGTTCCTCTTTGCCCCTCTCCCTCTGCTTGTGCTCTCTCTCTCTCTCAAATAGATAATTTTTTTTTTTTTTAAAGAAGATCTATGGGTGATGGAATATCGTGTCTGAGCTTGGACTGAGGAAGATGACTTGTTTGATCTGATTTTATATACAATTGCAACCATATCATAAAGGATTTAGTCTGGCATGAAGGTTGCTGAGAAGACCAAGTAGAAGGCTTGTTTTGGCTGGAGTGGGGGATGGGGAGTTTGTTTGAAACAAATTCATAGCATTAGACACTTAAAAAAATGGGAAGTCTGCAAAGCAAAATTTTGGCCGGAGAGGGAAAAAGGTAGAAAAGCATTTGAGTGTGACTTTAGGAAAATCACTAATGGTCTGTTTTTATATAATTTCCAAAGTCATCAAAAAAAAAATCATTACATGAAATAGGAAGTAATGAGCACTAAAGTTAGATATGCCTACATTCTTTTCAAACACTAAGAGAATTAAACTTAAAAATTTCTTCAGTAAAACTTAAAAAATATCAAGTTGGTGATAAATTCACAGAAAAGGTCTTGATACAAATACAAGAAAAATTACAGGGAAAGAATTTTACTTGTTTTATGTATCATTAAGGGATTTAAAGCTGACTTTTGAGAAATAACTACTTTAAGAATGAACATCCTTTAACATAGTAGTTTAAATTTCTGTTCATTTGGGCAGGGAACCATTGTGTATTTGAACAGGAAAATCTTATTTATAAAGGGCTTTCTCATCCAAGAATCTTAAATGTACTATTGCAATTGGCTTCAAAAATTGAATCCATAAATTGCTTAATATACTTTAAAGATGGGGAATTTGAAACTTCAGGAATCTACTTGCATAAGAAACTTTCATTATTCCAGAGGGGTGAAGGGAAGGGAGATAAAAGAAAATGGAAGTGCGTAGAAAAAATTCAAACAAATCTATAATAAATTCGAAATTCAAGAAAAAGATTAAAGATCACAAGTCTCTTAGCAACTTCATATCACTAGCATCCATCTATTTTTTCTAAGAAAATACTCTTTACTGAATTGACTAAGAAATTCGCTTGATGGACAAAAAAAAGGCAAAAACTGTCTTATTCATTTATACTTTTAAAGTAGATAATAGAGTTTTTACTGACTATATTTGCATGGTTTCAGGAAAAAGTTAAGTCAATTTCCTAGATATTGTGCCAAAAACTGGGATGGAAAAGTCATAAAAAAATAAAAGTAATATAAAGGTTGGTGTAGTATTTTAAAGTTTTTTGTACAATAAAAGGTTTGGTTTTTTTAATTAGATGACTTAGAAAGTGGAAAATACACATTTCCAAGATGAATATTTTAGTAATACAAAAGTTAAATCTGTAATATATGCCAATATTTTTGAATATTAATGTATCCCTAAAAATATTATCCTTGTTTCTGTCAGATATAGGAAGAATGATTCATGTGTTCCCTTTAAAAGTTTTAAAAATAAACATCCAAAAGATAGTAGTAACAATGACTGTATTTAGATTGAATGTAATGATGTAAATTCTGGTTGGAAGGATTGTTCCATGTAAGGAAGTCTCTCTCTGTATTATTTGTCAAATAGATAAAATGTAGAAGATTGTATCTTTTAGTTCAGTGAACACAGTTTTTTTTTTACATACTTTTAAATACTAAAAATAGAAATACAATTTAAAAATAATAATATCAGTTAAAAATTATATTTGATGATGAAATAATGAAGCAACTTTATTCAACTTTTAATTTTGCATCATCATAATTAAGTAAATAGCCAAAGTGTGGTAACCAGCATACATTGTTCTAGCAATTAGTACCATCTTAATAATATAAGAAAGAAAAATTTAAGTATTTTTTTAGGAATGAAAACAGTGATTTTTTTTTTGGTAATATCAGCTAAAAGTAACTATAGAATTTATTCCACAATGTCAGTGTTTTTTAATTAAATAAATAGGATATAAAATTATAAATAAAAATTACTTAATTTAATGAACACAAATTGATAATATTCATACATACCAAAAAGAAAATATTTTTAAAGTTATTTTCACAATAACAGCAAAATAAAAACTACCTGGCAAAAATCTTGCTAGGAAATATATGTGAAAGATACTATAAAACTTATTGTATAAGCAATAAAGAATAACATCTGAAGTGGAGACATACCCCTCATTCCTATACGGGAAGAATACATTTTATAAAGATGATAACTGTTCCAAAATTATTTACTTGATTAAAGCAATTCCTATAGAAGTCCTTGCAGTTCTTAACTTCATCCAAAATGGACAGCAGATAGAGTGAGTGCAATGGACATTTACTTTTTGGTATCCCCCAGCATTCATTTCCCCCATATTGTTTTCTTGATTTTACTTCTTCCACAAATGGCCTATATGATATAAGGGAAGTCACCTCACCTAGGTCATCAGTCATCCATGATTGGCATAAAGCAATCAGCTATGCCCACTTGCTTGCCAGAGAGACTGTCTCAAGAAAATGCGTATTTCACAAGAAGATTCAGAGAAAAACAGTCCTTGCTTTTGTTTGAAAGTTACTTGAGACACTCTCTTAACTCCCTATTGGGCAGAATCCATCCCCTAGATCAGTGCATGACACCAAGTTGCCTTTAAAAACTTTGTTGACTCACTAATTAGAATACTGTATTGCTTCTAGTGAAGACATACAGGAAGAAAAAAAAAAAAAGAGTGACCAAAACCGTGACAAATAATAGGGAAACAAAAACTCTTTGTAAACAATGCTGTTAAGCCCCTCTATAACAGACATTTGTCATGCATTAGTGCCCAGTATATTCTGAACTCCTTTAAATTTAAACTGTTTTCTACATTGTCAATCTTGCCTTGCCAATGTAGAAACAAACTACCTTTCTCAATTTCCTTTGTTTCAAGGATAGAGAAGTATGGCTTCACTGTAGCCACTGAGCATACTCAAAGCCAAACTAGATCGCCATAGAACCACATGAGAAAATGGGCAGAGCAGAGGCATCTCTTCAGTGTGTGGCAGCAGAGGTAGTGTGATCTGAGCCTGCAGTGGTAAGAGTAGCAGAACAGGATAGAGGAAGCATGGTTCTGGTGGTGAAAGTAATAATGTCAGTAGCAGGGGAAAAAAAAAAAAAAACCAACCAGCAATGGAGAAAGATTCTGGGAGTTTTTCAGGGGGTCAGCTCTTTTCAGTGCTTCCAGTGTTTGTGTATGCTTTCTCACATCCTTCAATAAACATCCTATTGATAAAACAAGCACAGTTAATCTGTTGTCTACAGTTAAGAACCACGACCAACACACAGTCCTACTTCTGTGTTCTCTTATTTTGTAAGCTGCTTTGTGTTGGAATGTCTATTAGTCACAACTAATTCATTCCAAGGTAGCAAAAGCAACTTGGTGGAGGGGGGAGAAGATTAAGGAAAACTAGAATTAGTACATGTTCTTAGCGTATGAAAATATCACCCAGAGAGGGAATGTAGTCAGAGAAATTCAGTTGTCAGGTCTGTTTAGAGACCTTGTATGAGAGGAATAGCTTGCCAGGGCTGAAATTAGTAACTGGTGAGGTGGGCAGAAAGGGAAAATGCAGTGTTATAGGAGTAAAAGTAAGGAACATTTTTCAAGAAGGAGAGAATGATTAATTATTTTTTAAATATTGGGCTTGGTAAAATGAAATGATTAAAGGAGTATAAGTAAATGAATACAGAATCATATCCACTGGATTTGGCAATTTAGCATTCACTTGGCAACACTGAAAATGACTGGCTTCTGTATGATAGTCAAAGAAACCTTAGTTGGCCTGGGTTTAAGTATAAATACGGGTGCTGGGGCACCTGGGTGGCTTAGCTTAGTTGGTTAAGCATCTCCCTTTGGCTCAGGTCCTGGGATTGAGTTCCACATTGGGCTTCCTGCTCAGTGGGAAGTCTGCTTGTGCATCCCCCCCCACCCAAGCCCCTCTTCTCTTCCCCACCCCCTACCACTTGTGCTGTTTGCTCTCTCTTAGTCTCTCTCTCAAATAAATAAAATCTTAAAAAAAAATTAAAAAAGAATTAATAGGGTGCTGCTGATGTGGTTGTACCTTCAGCAGAGCTCCAGCCTACTTGCTCCTTCTGACTACCCACTCTTCCCTCTCCCTGAGAAACAGGTGGGTCCCAAAGCAGCACTGCAGCTGTGACTTCTAAGGATATTGGAAAAATGGGCATAGAATCAAATTAAAATCACCCTAGCTAGTGGCCATGAGAAATCCCTGGAAAAGGTGTGTGCTGGGCTTGCTTGGAGGTACAAAGAGGTGTTTAGAACTTCAAAGTTAAGAGAACAGTTAGGACACCTACCAAGACTCTGAGATTCAGTACAAGAAAAATTCCTTGTGGTGAAGGTTCTAAGAGTTGAAATTCTTTTTCAGATCAGAATCCGCAAGGGACTCAT
Organism: Mustela nigripes; assembly: GCF_022355385.1. Classification (NCBI taxonomy): domain Eukaryota; kingdom Metazoa; phylum Chordata; class Mammalia; order Carnivora; family Mustelidae; genus Mustela; species Mustela nigripes. The sequence continues at coordinate 66,753,879 of NC_081568.1, read as the reverse complement.
TGCCTTAAACAGCCCTTCTAAGAGGAAGCAGATTACTTCCATCAGTATTGAGTTAGGAGTAGAGGTTGAGGGTGTGATTGCAAATGGTTAAATCAACTATTTTAACCAATTGGCTATCAGATGCTAAATAGATAAGTAAGTAAATAAATAGGGATGAGGAAGCAAAGGCCAGGGTAAAGAAAAGAAAAGAAATATTACAGTATCTGGAATGAGACAAGACAAAGGAGATTTCTTTTTCTTTTTTTTTTTTTTAAGATGAGGGATAACTTAATGCTGGTGTACTCAGACTGAACAGAAGGTAGAGCCAGAAGAATGCAGTTTTGCATAAGACTGGAAGAGATATGTTCCAGAGCACTAAGTTGACTTTTGGTTGGAAGTGAACACTTCTTCTGGTATAGCAAGAGTTCAGATGCAGTCAGGTTAGTAGATGTGGTTGTGAGAATGAAGGGGTTCCTTCTTTATCATCTTGATGAAGCATAAGTGAGATTATCAACTAATAGAGGAAGAAATGTGATGAAGTGCAGAAAGTTAAAAGAATGGAAAAGGTGTTAAATATTTGTGTTGAAAGCAAGAGCATGAATTTACAGAGATATAGAACGTATATATCATTGCAAATAGTTCTGTGGGACTGCATTATTTCAGAACAATATTCCCTTCCTTGGAAGCAGATACAAAACGCAGGGTTTAATCAAGATTAATTGTTTGCTAGGTGTATGAGACAGAGAAACAAAGGAGTTGAGGGCATTTACATGGGAGTTCCATGGAATGTAAGCTGGCTAAGGAAAGAAGTGAACTGGAAGATCACGACAGAAAAATGTATGAACGGTGGCCAATGATAATTTCAGTGATGGTGAAAACTTTTTGCATTGGGGTATTATCATAGTAAGTGAGCTGGGCTAGCAAGTGATGATCAGAGAGTAATTAGGAAGATTGAAACAGGAACTTCAAAGAGAATGTAGTTACTCTCAGTAAAGTTTATTAGTGCATGACGATGGAGTGCATCAGTAGCTGAGGTAGGATGGAAAGATGATTGTAAGGAAATAAAGAAGTTCAGAACTGGGAGGTCAGGGCGTTGACCATGTTACAGGCATAGGTGTTGTTCTTTGAGGATTATGACATTGGAACAGGAGAGTAAGAGATTGATCACAGGGAAAGTGTTTCCAACAAATACTCAACAAAGAGATTATCATTAAGGCTATACAACTTCTTTGTAGGAAGATGAAGAATAAGAATTTGCTGTGATCTCTCCCTTGACTTGACTGAAAAGGAAAAATACAAAAAGGAATAAACTTGTAACAGTGAAACCGGGAAAAGGCTTCCCCATGGAGGAGAGGTTTCAATAAATTTAGATAGAGAACATCCAAAAGGCGTACTATTTTACTACTAGGTGTTTCAGAAAAGAACAGAGAACGTGGAGGGAAGTGAATATCCAAAGAACTGAAGAAAGCCACCGTTGAGACCAAAAACTCTGAAATACTCATCATGATGAATGGAAAAAAAAAAAAAATCTCCTATGACATTTTTGAACCTCAAGGAAAAGTAAAAATTTTCACATTTTATAAAAAAGTCATTTCTTAAACCTTCAAAGGCATGAGAATCAGACTGGCATTAATTCTCATCTTCACAGTGATAGAAAACAATGGAGTAATTTAAAAAATTAAATGGGGTAGGGGACAACAGAGAAACTAGATGTGTGGCAAAAAAAAAAAAGTTACCAAATTACATGTCAGGATTAAATACATTTTTGGAATACCAGGACATTGTAAAAATTTATTTAATATATGTGTGATTGTTTTCCTTTGGCTGTACATTATCCAATCTGTTTTTTTTTTCTTTTCTTTATTTTATTTTTTTATGTTAGACTCCATGCCCAGCATGGAGCCTAACATGGGGCTTGAACTCAGGACCCCGAGATCAAGACCTAATCTGAAGTCAAGAGTCAGATGGTCAACTGACTGAGCCACCCAGGAGCCTCAAACTGTTTATTTTTTAGGGAGTATTTCCTATTGTGTGCAGTATGGTTGGACACAGTTCTACACCTTCAACTATGGAAGACAGACAGGTAAGTCCACCCCTACAGGCCATGTGGGCTGTTGCCTAAACTTAGCCACTAGACACTCTTATCCAGGACTCTGAATCAGAAGTGTATGGTGTAAAGATGAAGAGGCAATAAAAATCATTAAGGATAGCTGCAATAATATCTAGATGACAGAAAGCCTATTCCTGCTAAAAAATAGTGGTTATACTTCCTGTTTGAGTTGCTTGTATCTTGAGCCTCATTCTGTAAGTCTTACCACATTTGTGAGTTATCCAGGTTCCTTGTAATAGATGCACTTACTGCTTAAGACAGTCTCTTTAGCTTTCAAGTAAGATTCCTTCCTATCTTATTCTATGATTATATCAGGTTTCTGGTAACAGATATCAGGAATTGGTAGGGAAGTTTGGCCCAGCTGTAGCTGAAGGCAAATAGCTAATCATTATATTGGGTTTTTTCTTGTTGTTATTATCAACTACCATTTAAGGTCAGGCCCTTGGTGAAACTCATTGCCACTGCAAATTAACAGTATGAAAGACATGAGGAATTCAAAGATTACTAAATGGGGTGGTTTCTTCTGAAGGCCTCAGATGTATTAAGGAAAAAATACCTAGATCAAATCTCTAAGTTTCATTGAAAAGTAAAAGTGAAACCTAAGAAATGTCTATAATTTTGCTAAAATAACCTTTCATCTCTGAGAGCCAAAGAATTATCAAAGCCAATGACCAGACTTCCAGTTTGACCGTGAAGATTGTCTATACACAGTTAAATTTACCACCCAGTCATGTCTTGATGAAGATGGGTGTTCCAGAAGAACTGAATTCAATCTTTGATTTGAGAGGATGGTTATGGTTGTAATTGCTTTCTGTGCTTATAAACAAAGCTATGGACTCCCAACAGTGGTTTTCACTAAACAAAGTTGAAATGCCAGAAATTCTTTGGTATAATATAGAGGAAAGACTTCAGGCTTTTAGATGAAAGCATGCTAAAATGTATTTATTAGTGTGTCCTGTCACACACCCCCAACCACTATGTCCCCTGGCAAATCTCAGAAAGCATTTCCTTTACCAAAGTTTTATGTTCATTTCTTTAGGGTGAGATCCCTACCACCTAAAGAATGAAGAAATAGTAAAAATGTGAGTTAATATTAAAAAATCATCTCTATTTCTATATACTAAGTGTCTCAGAGTCAGAGTTCTACCAGAGGGGGAAAAAAGAGGTGGGATATACATGAAATTTACTGCGAGGAATTGGCTTATGCGATTGCAGGGGATGGCTAGTTAAGTACAAATTCATAAGGGCAAGCTCTCAGGAAGGGTCAGCTGGAAACTCTTGGACAGAAGATGAAGATATATTCACGATTTGGAATTACTTCTTCCTCAGGGAAGCATCACTTCACTTTTCAATTGATTAAATCAGGCCCACCCAGATTATTGAGATTATTATAATCTTTACTTAAGGGAAATTGTTTATAAAGTCTACAAAATATTTTCATAGCAACACCTGGATTAGTGTTTGGATGAATAAGTAGGTACTACAGCACAACCAAATTGACACATAAAACTGACCATCACATTAAGCGACAAATACTTGGAAAATAAAATTAATAATACAGTGGTATCAAAAATCATTAAACACATAGGGAAAATTCAACAAAATAGGTTTAAGACCTCTACACAGAAAGTTATCACTAAGAGAGATTAAAGAAGACCTAAATAAATAGACATTCCATGCCCATGGATTGTTAGACTCCGTAAAGACTCAATATTGATGAGATTCCTTTCCTTCCTCTTAAACAGATTTCATATTCAGTATAATTCTCATCAAAATCCCAGCAGAATTTTCTGTAGAATTTGATAGACTAATTTTAAAATTTAAATGAAATGCAATAGGACTAGAGTAGTCAAAACAGTTTTGAAAGTGAACCGAATTAGAGACCTCTGATCATTTTCAAGACTTATGTTATAGCCATAGTAATCAAGACAGTATGATAGGGCGCCTGGGTGGCTCAGTGGGTTAAGCTGCTGCCTTCGGCTCAGGTCATGATCTCAGGGTCCTGGGATCGAGTCCCACATCGGGCTCTCTGCTCGGCAGGGAGCCTGTTTCCTCCTCCTCTCTCTCTCTGCCTACTTGTGATCTCTCTCTGTCAAATAAATAAATAAAATCTTTAAAAAAAAAAAAAAAAAAAAGACAGTATGATAGTGATTTTTTACAAAGGTATCAAAGCCATTCAGTGAGAAAAGGGGAACATTTTCAACAAACAGTGCTAGAACAGACCAAAAAGGAACCTAGACTCATTCCTTACATTCTGTACAAAATTAACTTGAAATTCATCATACACCAAATTATAAAAGCAGAAAGCTGGATGAAGAAAGCATAGGAAAATACCTTCATTAGCTTCGTTTAGATAATGATCTCTTAGCTAGTAATCACTCTTCATAAAATAAAATAGATTTATACTTCACAAAAGAGAACATATTCTCACCTCAGGCTGGAAGAAAATATTTGTAATATCTACATCTGATAAAGCACTTGCATCTAGAATATATGCACAGTTTCTACAACTCAACAGTAAAAAGAAAATAAAATCAAAATCAGCAAAAAATATGGGCATTTCATGAAGGAAGATATAAAAATGGTCAATAAGCACATGAAAAAGGCTTAACATCAGTCACAAGTTACCTGGAAAATGCAAATTAAAATGACTGATATATATCACAAGTAACTAAAATGGCAAAGATGAATATGGCCAACATCAAATGTTGTTGAGGATATGAAGCAATCAGAACTTTCATATATTGCTGGAGCTAGTGTAAAATGGTATAACCCCTTGGAAATTGTTCTAGTGGTTTCTCCTACAGTTAAAAGTACACCTACTCTAAAACCCAGAATTTCCAATTTTATTTCTTTACTCAAGAGAAATGAAAGCATATGTACATAAAAAGATGTATACAATAAAAAAGTATTCCTATAATGTCCATAGTATTCTTCATAATAGCTCCAAACTGGAAACAACCTAAATGTCTATCGTCACCAGAATGGATAAACAAATTGAAATATAAACAGACAATGGAATATTTTTCAGTAATACAAAGGAAAAAAACACTGAGACATGCTACAAAATATAAAAACTTCAAAAATTTTGTGCTGAGTGAAAGAAGCCAGATATAAAAGAGTACCTAATGTATGATTCAATTTACGTGAAGTTCTCCAATAGGCAAACTAATCTACAGTGAAAGAAAGTCCTACAGTGATTGCATTTGGTATGAGGGAGTAGGTTGGCATTAACCAGGCAGTTGCATAAGGGGGCAAGGAGGCAGGGGCCTTGCTATATTTTAATGAGAGGGTGGCTTTAAGGGGAATGCGCCTTTGTCACAACTCATCAAACTTTATACTGAATATGAGTGTATTTACAGTATGTAAATTTTTTCCTCCATTTACAAAGAAAAAGGGAAAAAATGCCTCTGGGGAGTAAGGTTTGGGTTAAACCACAGTGAAGCTGAGCTCAGTTGTTTCTTATCACAATATTTTTGCATGAATTGATTTGTAACCATTTGTTTGTATTACTTTGATTAAAATTTATTTAAAGTACTTGTACAGACTTCCAAGTTAAGGTGGTAGAATAAAAACATCTGAAACTCTTTCCCCACACATAATGATAGAATAATAAATAGGACCAAAACAACAAAAATACCTCAAAGAAAAGGACAGAGCTTCATGCCATACAATTCAAAATGTGTAACCCAAAATGAGAGAGAGAGGGAAGGAGGGAGAGAGGAAGAGACAGAGAGAAGAAAGAGTTTTCCTTGAATACAGTTGTCTCCTTTCAGTAAAACAAAATTACTAGTCCCCACCCCCAACACACATACACATACACACACACAAACACACAGACACATGTGAAGTATACAAGAAATGTGAATAAAAAATTTTTTGAAAATTATGCTAAGACCCTCAGATATAAAGAAATATGAACCAAAACACAAAAATTGCACCTGCACAAGGAAAAGATGGGAAGATTTAACTTAAATGTTCCCATGTGGGTAGCAAACTAAGAAAAAATCATCAGCTACCACTAGCTATGAGTCTTGGAAACATTGCCTTTTAGCTGGGTACATTACTTTCCTGAATAAAATGGTAATCTAGAAATTAGAAAATAGGGAAAAATGGATATTGAGTAGGCTACTTGTAACATATGCCACAAATGACAACTCTTACCTAGGAAAAAAACAAAATTGAAGAAACAGATGAAATTTCTCTAGGAAGGTTTTGTGTTGTGAAAGAACATAAGGAAAACATAAATGTAATAAAAGCAGAGAACCTTAAAGAGAAGATAGTAAACAACAGAGCTGAATGAAAAGAAAAATTACAGACCTAAAAAATAGAGAAGCAAAATAAAACCAAGCAGAAAAAAGTGACTAAATATAGCAACTACATACTTGACCAATAACCAAATTATTAAAAGAGAAAGAAGGTTTGAGATAACCATGATGAATGTAGAGTGAAAGAAGATTAAGGTAAGTGGATAGCAGATAATTTGTGTCATTGAAGTAAAGAGCTCCATGAGCAGAATAGAAAAGATACTCAAAGAGAGAATAAAAGGAAAATTTCTGGAAAATGATAAGAACTAAATATGTAGAAGAACATTATATCATGTCCCAGGGGGAAAAACTCATAAATCATAATATATACTGAAATATGTCTTAGGTAAGTCCATAAAACTTGAAAAGTAATGGAAGGATTGTCTAAGGAGAAAAATCAGGTTGAATGTGAGGTGGAGGTGTGAGGGGCAGGTCTGGCTGGTCTCATACTGATTGATAACCACATTCCATGTCATTAGAAAATGTAGCAATCATTTACAAAGAGCTAAAAAGAGGATTCTAGGATGCCAGAATATCATGCCTTTTGCTGGCCTGAGTAATTATCCAAGTATAAGTCAATAGGTAGACATTCTCAAACAAGAAACAGCTTTAAAAACAAATAAATAATGAAATATATGGTAGTGTATCTTTCTTAAAAAAGAAGTGACATCAAAATATTCTTAATCACCAATAAGAAGTGATAAGAAATCATAGCAAATATGGGTTTAATTTAAATATATAACAATGACTAAACTGTTACAGGATATATAATTATGGAAGGGAAATGTTATTTTTATAAATTACAAGTTGTGAAGATAATAAAAACAAACTAAAATTTGGGGAAGAAACTTTAATGTATTCCTTTTCTCACCTTTCTTAGTGATAAATGAATTATCCTGTCAAGGTAAAAAAATCAGCAAATGGTAGTCTAAGTAAATTATTTATATGCTATAAAGAGAATCATCAGAACTAAAGGCTACAAGGATAAGTGCCAGATCAGAAAGTGAGCAAGAGAAAAGAGGTAGGAAAAAGTGTAGTGTGCTAATTATCTAATCTTTAATAGGAGACATCAACACTGTCTAAAGCTACTGTATCAAGAAGTTGTGGTTAGATAAAACATATAAATGCATAAATGTATCAATAATATCTAAAAAGAGGATATAAGCCCTATAAGTTATGAGAAGGAAAGCACACACTACATACATTTAATACAAGTAGCAGCAAGAAAATCAATGTACAAGAAGGCAAAAGACAAAGGAGGTACTTAAAGCCAAAAATAAAACATAAAATTGGATGAAAAAATTAAAACCAAGTATATTTGTTTTGACACCAAATGTAAAATCAGACACTAATTATCACATTTGATAAAAACATTATAATCAGACATTATCATATTTGATAAAAACAAAACAATGGTTGATTATACAAGAGGCATCCATGCTCAAATTGTATGAGAAAGCAAAACATAATAGATGAATAGTAACAAAAATCAGAAGTCAAATGCCGATACAACAAAGACTGAGTCCAAAGCAAATGTTAAAAAAGACAAAGGTACATTTTCTAAGTGTGAGGTATGCAGTTTACAATGAGGATAGAGCTGCCATTAATGTGTATATTTATAATGAAATGAAAACACTGCAGGAAAACAAGTAGAAATGGAGAGGGATACATCATTAGTAGATTTTAACTTGCCTTTGTAGACTTTTGACAGATTATACAATATAATGAATAGAGAATTTTAATAATATAATTATTATACCTCAGCAAACAGAGATACCTCAAGCTCAGTAACATGACTGAGAATATGCCTTCTTTCCAAGCCCCCTGGAAAATTTACAAAACTCAGTGTCATATAAAGAACACAGATAATTTATGAATATATATGTATATAAATTCACAATAAGCAAACCATAATCCATGAATATACTACCAATAGAATGAGAAATTAATAAGTAGAAAAAGTCTAGCCACAGGAAAATTATACAGCTTTCTCTTAAATACTTTAAATTCAAAAAGACATTTATAAAATAAAGGAGTACATCCTAAATCAAAAAAATTAGGGATTATCCAAAGTTGAGCTTAGATAGCAATCATACTTCTACACATTTAAGCAATTTAAAAAAGGAATCAAAGCAAATAAATTAAGCATTGGACTAAAAATTATGAACAAGAACTAGAAAATTAAAGCATATATTTTTCAGATAATGATGAAAGGAGGAATTACTGATTTGAGAAATAGAAAATCAGTTAAACTGACAAAACCTAGAGTGTGGATTAAGTTTGTGATTGTTGGGGGAAGGGAGGAAACATGGAGAAAAGACAGATGAGGAAGGCTCTCAGGAACCAGTCTATACCATTAAAAACAAAACAAAATAAGTTTTCATTACAAAAGCCTTCAAAATACACAAAATTAGAGGAATATAATAACACCCACATAACCAGAGCCACACTATCTTGATTGTTGTAGCTTTAATAGTAAATCTTGAAGTTAAGCATCAGTCCTCTGACTGCTCTTCAATATTTGTAGTCTATTCCAAGTCTTTAGCCTCTTCATATAATTTTTAAAATCCATTTGTTGATATCCACAAAATAAATTGCTGGGATTTTAATTAGGATTGGGTTGAGTCTATAGATCACATCAAGAAAAACTAACATCTTAACAATATTAAGTCTTTTTATCCACAAACTAGGAATATCTCTCCACTTACGTAGATCTTCTTTTGCTTCTTTCTTCAGAGCTCTGAAGTTTTCCTCATATAGATCTTGTACATGTTTTGTTAGATATATATGTAAGTATTTTTTGTCAGTTTTCATTGATACATAGGAAAGCGATTACCTTGTCTAGTTTGACCTTGTATCATGCAAACTTACTATAATCACTTAGTAGTTCCAGGAGTTTTTTGTTGATTCTTTGGAATTTTTTAGACAGATGTTATGTCATTGTGAACAGGGATATTTTTATTTCTTCCTTCCCAATTTGTATAACTTTTATTTCCTTCTCTTAACTTATTCCAGTACATTGTTGAATAAGAATTAATGAGAAGGGACATCCTTGCCTTGTTCCCAGTCTTGAGGGGAAAGCATTCAGTTTCTCACCATTAAGTAACATGTTAGCTCTAGGTTCCTTGTATTTCTTCCTTATCAAGTCGAGAACTATACCTCTATTTCTAGATTGCCAGGAATTTTTATCGTGTTTAGGTATTTTTATCAAATACTTTTTCTGAATCTATTGATTAATCAGAATATTTTTCATCTTTAGCGAATTGATTTGATGAAGTACATTAGTTGATTTTTTAAATGTTGAACAAGTATCACATGTCTAAAAACATCTCCATGAGTTAAAAGTGTATAATTATTATTATTATTATTATTTTTTAAGATTTTATTTGACAGTGAGACAGCGAGAGCAGGAACACAAGCAGAGGCAGTGGGAAAGGGAAAGCAGGCTTCCCCGCCGAGCAGGGAGCCTGAAGCAGGGCTGGATCCCAGGACCCTCGGATTATGACCTGAACCAAAGGCAGATGCTTAACAACTGAACCACCCAGGTACCCCTGTATAATTCTTGTTATGCATCATTGGATTCAGTTTACTGCTATTTTGTTGAGGGTTTTTGCATTTGTATTCATGTGATACTGGTTTGTGATTTTCTTTTCTTGTAATTTCCTTCTCTTGTTTTGATGTTAGGGGAATGCTTGACTCGTAGAATAAATTAGGAGGTATTCCTACTGCTTTTATTTCCCAGAAGACAGTATAGAGAATTGACATCATTTGTTCCTTAAATGTTTGTTAAAATCCCAGTGGATTTGTAAATACCATCTGGGCCAGGTACTTTCTCTTTTGGAGTATAATTCATTATTAATTCAATTTCTTTAATAAATACCGATTGATTCAAATGAGCTATTTTCCTTGTGTGAGTTCTGATAACTGGAGTCTTTCAGGACATTAGTCCATTTCATTTAAATAATCAAATTTGTAGCAGAGTTGTTCATACTATTCCATATGATTCTTTTAATGTCCATGGGATAAGTAATAATAGCTGTCTGTTATCTCTGATACTAGTAACTAGTGTTCTCCCTCTCTTTTTCTTGGTTTGCCTTAAACCAAGGTTTGTTGATTTTACTGATCTTTTGGAAGACCCAACTTTTTACTGTGTTGATTTTCTCCATTATTTTCCTTTTTTCAATTTCATTGATTTCTGCTATAATTTTTATTATTGTCTTCTGTTTACTTTGGATTTAATTTGATTTTCTTTTTCTAGTTCCCTAAATGTCGAAACTTAGATCATCAATGTTAGGTCTTTCTTTTTTCTGATGTATGCATTCAATGCTGTATATTCCCTCTAAACACTATGTTCACCGCATCCTACAGATTTTGATGACTTATACTTTCATTTTCAGTTAGTACAAATACTCTTTAATTTTCTCTTGAAATTTTTTTGACATGCATGTTATTTAGAAATGTGTTAACATCCAAATATTTTGGGATTTTCTAGTTACCTTTCTGTTACTGGTTTATGGTTTAATTCCATTGTGATCTGAGAATATACTTTGATTTCCATTCTTCTGAATTTTGTTACAGTATGTTTTATGGCCCAGAAAGTGGTCTATTGTAAATATTCTGAGGGAGCTCAAGAAGAATGTATATTCTGCTGCTTGTAGATAAAGTATTCTATAAATGTCCCCTAGATTCAGTTAACTGTTTGATGCTGTTCAGTTCAACTATGTCTTCACTGGTTTTCTGCCTGCTGGATCTGTCAGTTGTGGATAGAGAGATGTACACACAGCTTTAACAATGATTAACACTTTGCTATTTCATTTCATGGATTAGCCTCTTTTTTTTCAGTCCCATGTAACAAAATTTCTCAATATGACACTGATAGGAGATAGGGGAATAATGAGTCAAATCATAAAATACAAAAACTCTTGTTTTTCCCAATGATACTATAATTTATTTTAAAATATAGATAAACTGAAAATTTTGAATGAAGTACAGAGAGGTCCTGTTAACTATTCACCCAGTTTTCTCTAGTAATTACTTCTTATGTAGCTATAGTACAATATAAAACTGAGGATATTGACATTGGCATAATATATGTATTTAGTTCTATGCCATTTTATCATGTGTGTGCATTTGGGCAAATACCAGTAATCAATTAGAGAACTAGTCCCTCACCACAAAGATCTCCCTGTGCTAGCCCTTTAACTTATCACAGTCAAGTTGTATCCACATTTTACCAGTTTAGAAACGTTACCATCTTTTATGTGCCATTGTCATGAATATTTCTTCTGCATACATTGAGGAGCACATGAGACAGTATTATTGACATTTTTGCTTTAACCATCAAGTATAGTTCAGAAAATCAAGAGAAGTAAAGTTTATTGTATTTATCCATATTTTCCCATATTTCCACTCTTCATTGTTCTTTCCTCCTTTCTCATATTCCAAGATCCCTTCCCCTTCTGTTATCATTTTCTCTCTGTTTAGAAATTGACCTTCCTTCCTTCCTTCAGGATTTTTCTTCAGCCATTAGTTTAGTGTAGATCCACTGGAGACAAATCTATCTTTCTTTCCTTATCTGAGAATATCTTGATTTCCCCTTCATTCCTGAAGGATATTTTCTCTGGGGATAAAATTTTATATTGATAATTGGTTTTTTTTCCCAGCACTTGAGAAATGTGTGACAAGTCCTTCTGGCCTCCATGGTTTCTGATGAGAAATCTGCTTTCGTTTGAATCATTTCCTCTTACCAGTAAGGTGTCATTTCTCTTGCTGTTTTCTTCTCTTAAGTTAGTGCTGAACCATGATGTGGGTTCCTTTGGGATTATACTGTTTGGGATTCCCTTAGCTTCTTGAATCTGTTTGTCTTTTGCTAAATTTGGCAAATTTTCATCCATTATTTCTTCAACTAGTTGTTTAGCAACTCTACCCTCTTTCTCTGCTTCTGAGATTCTGATGACCAAATATTAGATTTTTTAAAGACTTACTTATTTATCTTACAGAAAGAGAGGGGAGGATGAGGTAGCAGGACAGGGAGAGAGAGAATCTTAAGCAGGCTCCCCACTCAGCAAGGAGATCAGTCCCAGGACCCTGAGATCATGACCTGAATTGAAATCAAGAACCAGATACTTCACTGACTGAGCCACCCAGGTTTGCCTAGATTTTTTGTTATAGTCTCACAGGTCCCTGAAACTCTGGTTGTTGGTTTGTTTTTTCATTCCGTTTTCTCTTTGTGTTTGTTGGGTAATTTCTATTACTCTATTTGCAAGTTTGTTGATCATTTCCTCTGTCTTCATTTTATTGATAACTCCATCCATTAATCTTTTTAATTTTGAATATTGTGTTTTCACTTTTCCAAGACTTCTATTTAGTTCTTCTCATATCTTCTTCTTCTTTGCCAAAGCTTTCTATTATTTTTTCCTTTGTTTCAAGCATATTCACAAGTGCTCACTGAAATAATTTTATCATGGCTGCTTTAAGCACATTGTCAGATAATTCTAACACGTGTGTCATCTCAGGGTTGGTGAATATTAATTTTTGTTTGTTTGAGATTTTATTACTTCTTGGCATGATGAATAATTTTATTTTGACTCCTGGACATTTTGGGTGTAATGTTATAACCTTTGGATCATATTAAATCATGTTTTAACAGCCTCATCTGATCTGCACAGAAGGTAGGGAAGAGTGGGGGTGGAGTCCAAGTTCTTTCTCTGTTGACACACTTGGGATGTGAGGAGCATTTTGTGATTGCTAGTGAGGGCTGGGAGGACTTTCTTCCCACTTGCTTCTGTACCACTCTAGCTGGGAGGGAGACCTGTGCTTTATCCCTACTCCTCATGTGGCTCTTTATGGCTTCTCATGATACCATGGGGATGTGCAATAATAAAAGTCCTAACCCTCTACTTGCTGGCTGGTCTGATACCAGTGGACAGAGCAGTTCATTACTGTAGGTAGAAGTGGAAACCCAGCATCTCTGTTGCATCGCAGGAAGCGGTTCATTATCTGAACTTCTTGGACAGTACTGTGGGAGAAGGGGAGGAGCACCTTTTTATAGCCTGGTAAGGATGAAAGTTTAAACTCTCCATTTGGTCTTTGCTGGTACAGGGGTGATCACAATAAAAAAATATGTCTTCAAATATCACCAAATGTCCAATGTAATATTTGGCTAGTTGTAGAGCAGTTATTGTCTGTAAGCGTTCTGTCTTGCTAGTGCATCCTTTTCCTGACCTTGGGCTAGAAAGTGCAGGCTTTTCTCTGAGGCCTTTTTTTTGTCTGTAATAGTTGGCATTTCCAGGTTTCAAGCTTATTTGGCACCCAGTCTGGGATATATGAGGCAAAACAAAAACTCAGGGAACTCACTTCCATGTCACTCCTCAGGTCCTGGGATCCAGCCTGTCTGCTGTCCTCCTTCCATTATTTAGAATCTCCTTTTTCTGTATACAATGTTCAGGATATTTAGCTAAGTATACTTAGCAAAAAGAGTAGAGAAGATTATATCTACTCCCTATTTTCAGAACTCTGTCTTTATTTTTCCTGTTGTATTATAAATCAAACCCCAGGCATCATATCATTTCATCCATAAAGACTTTGGTAAGTATAGGAAAATATATTAAATATATATAATTGTGATATCATTGTCATACCCCTCCCAAATGGAAAAATAAATCTTTATCTAATAATCAGCTTTCAATCCCCCATATTGTCTCAAAATTGTCATTTTAGACCCATGTTAAAATAAAAATTCCAGATAAGGTGCAACCTTTGCATTTGGTTGTTGGACCAGAACAGTTCCCCTCTCTTCTCTACCATGTCATTTATTTGAACAAAATCGGTCCTGTGGTATTTCCCACATTCTAAAGCTGGTTGGCCATATTCTTGCAGTATCATTTAACATGTTTCACTACTCTCTATAGTCCCTAAAAACTGGAATTTAAATGTAAAATTATGACTACATAATTCAGGTTACATTTTTTGACAAAGATATTTCATAGGTGGTTCTTTGTGCCATCTGTTGCGCCATTTGAATAGACACAAAATGTCTGGTTGTACTGTTTTCAGAACTTTACAATTAACCAGTAGGTTTTGATAGTAACAGCTTAAACCTTTTATTAACCATTTCCCCCTTGATTGTTCACCTAACATAGATAGTTTCCCATATCAATTGATATCTTGGGCCAGATAATACTTTCTTTTGGGGAACTATTTTGTGCATGTAGGATATTTAGCAGCATCCTTGATACCCTTGACCCTCCTGGCCCCCACACACCATTCTGTTGTGACAATAAAAAATGTCTTCAGATATCACCAGATACCCATTGAGGAGAAAACAGACTCCAGGTAAGAATACCTGACTTAATGGTTTTAGCAGTCATTGGATAACTGTTGCTCAGATCCATCATTTCATTACAGTTTGCAAAGCTGTGATTTTTCTATGATTCCCGTGTTTACAATTGTAATTTTTAAAAAAGAAATTCTTTGTCTCTTCCAGCAAAGACAGAATAGGTGATTATTTTATTTATCGATATTTATCAATATTTCTAGAATAATAAGCTGTGCCTAATAACCTCTAAAAGTGACCAATTAATTATTATTTGGGATATCACTTAGAACTCTTAAATATTTATACATTTCATATATTTCAATCTTTTGTGGTCATTTTTCTTTTTGATGCTCAAATTTTCCCATCCTTGCTCAGTGGCATCTTTTTCATTCAGTTTTCCTTTGACATGATCCCCTAAGTGATAAATTCCTTGCTTTCAAGTATGACAAAATAGTTTAGATTTAACATATCTTATATATATCATGCCCCAAACCTGAAATCAGACTATTAACCAAGGTCATTCCTTTCACTGGTGTTTAGGAATCATAATCTGGGCACAGAGGGTGTCTATTGTTATTGGGTTGTCCCTATTTCCAGGTCTTTCCAATGTATAGGACCAGGAAATGCATATTTTTTTGAAAGATAAAGATAAGTTTTAATTCATTTTGGCATTTTATAATTCAGTTTAAGGTTATGTTTTTATTTTTATGTATCTCCATTCTCTTGTGCTGAAATCTTGATTTCTAATATTTTTCTACCCCCCCCCTCTCTCTCATATTACCACTGCTAAATGAAATTTCAGGCTTCATTTTATCCTTAGACTATTGTACTAAAGATATACATTTCAAATATTTTGTTAAAATAACACCTTAAATCATTATTCCCTCTGGTTATACCACCAGTATGAAAAATAGGTTCATTTGTTTTAGTTTGTTCTAAATTTTTAGGCATTGGGGTGCCTGGGTGGCTCAGTGGGTTAAAGCCTCTGCCTTCGGCTCAGGTCATGATCCCAGAGTCCTGGGATCGAGCCCCACATCGGGCTCTCTGCTCAGCAGGGAGCCTGCTTCCTCCTCTCTCTGCCTGCCTCTCTGCCTACCTGTGATCTCTGTCTGTCAAATAAATTTAAAAAATCTTAAAAAAAAAGTTCTAAATTTTTCGGCATTGCTCTTTCTTTTTAAGATATTATTTATTTATTTTGAGAGAGAGAGAGAGAGAAAGCATGGCGGGGTGGGTTGCAGAGGAGAGAGAGAATCCCAAGCAGACACCATGCTGAGTGTGGAGCCCTACCTGGCATGGGATGGGGCTCCATCTCATGACCCAAAATTATGACCTGAGTTGAAATCAAGAGTCAGATGCTTAACTGACTGAGCCAACCAGATGCCCCTAGGTGTTGCTCTAAATTTAATTTTGTCTTTAACTGTCTAAAATATATACATGGTTCCAAAGGTGGAACTATAAAACAAGGCATATTTACAAATGATTTTCTTCCATCATTGTCGCTTCTTCAATATCTTCTTCCTTCCCTAAGATAACCATTTTTATTAGATTTGGTTTATATTTCTATTTTTAAAAATATACCCACAGCCACACACCATCAAGTAGCATACAATAAACAATATTCTACACCTTGTACTAATTTTTTTATATTGGTAAAATATTCATATGATAAAATGACTATTTTAGCCATACTTAAGTATACACTTCAGGGGCATTATGTACATTCACAGTGTTATATGCAACCATCATCATCACAGTTGATTTTCAGAACTTTTTTCTTCCTTCTGTAGAAATTCTGTACCCATTAAGCATTAACTCCTCTTTCCCTTCTCCCCACCCCCACCCCAGATATTGATAACCTATGTTCTTTCTATCTCAATGGATTTGTCTATTTCTATCTGTACTTTGCCCCTAAACCCTGAATTGTGTAATCTAGAGATAACTCCATAGGACTATACAGAGATGCCCCATCCCACTTTTATAGCTATATAGTATTTCACTGAATGTATTAAAATGTATTCAAACATTTTCTTATTGATGGGATATTTTGTGTTTCTAATATTTTGCTATGACAGACAGTGTTGCAGTGAAGAGATGAATGCATTCATTGTTTCATTTCTTTTGCCTGCATATCTTTTAAATACATTTCTAGAAGTTGAATTGTTGAGTCAAAGGATACATGCATATGCAATTTTAGAGCATTTGGATTTTATGTGACAGACAGGAATGAACCCTGAAGCCATATAAGTATTAACAAAAACCCATTTAAGAAGGTTGAATGTTTTAAAGAGTATAATTAAAACACAGCCTTCAGTCAGGAGATACTTTATTTAGTTCCTTTAGTTAAAATGGTTTTATTTGTTTGAAGCACAAGTGCTTGACAAATATCTCTATTACTGTCTTTAATTTCTTCAGATTTGTACAAATTGGTGTCTCATCTGCAATTACGTGACTTCTACCTTTTTTTTTTTAGGCCTTATGAGGATATTGTAAGTCAGACTCTTTGTCTGACTATACTTGGAAAGTAGAGAAGGGAGTTATGCCAGTTCTCAGAGAATTTTGGCTGCCAAATAGCACATCTGGGCAATTCAGGTGGGGAATATAGATATAGATACAGATAAAGATACAGATACAGGTATAGATATAGTAAATTTCCCTAGGCCTGAATAATCCAGACATTGCTCTCTTGTACTGTTTCCTAAACTGTTTGGATGGTTAGCCTTAATTTTCAGGGATGTTTGATTTTTTTTTTAATTTTATTTATTCATTTAACAGATCACAAGTAGGCAGAGAGGCAGGCAGAGAGAGAGGGGGGAAGCAGGGTCCCTGCTGAGCAGAGAGCCCAATGTGGGGCTTGATGCCAGGACCCTGAGATCATGACCTGAGCCAAAGGCAGAGGCTTAACCCTCTGAGCCACCCAGGTGCCCCGGGATGTTTGATTTTTAATTATGCAGTGCCATGGGTTAAGAGATGACCAGGGCTTTACAGAGACCTCATGAAAGCAGGGCCATAAAGGAAGACCCCAGAGGCGGGTGAACACAGAGGCAGTTCTAGGGTTCAGAGGGCAGGTCGCCAGCCTGGATGCACCAATCGCTAGGGCTTAATCATTAATGAGTCCAAGCCAAGAACCAAGGATATGCCGCAAGACCCATTTACCAGCTCTGCGTTACCGCAGTCCCTCCCCGCCACTTCAGGGGCTCTAACTCCTCTCTGACTGCAAACCCCGACAGAGCTGTGCCAGGGGACACTTCTGAACGCACACCCCCTGCGCGGACTACCCGGGACCGCGGCGCAGGCATGCAGCCGAGGCCCCCCGCGGCCGCGTGAGCTCCCTCTTGGAGGTGGAGGACGCATTTCAATCTGGAAACGCCCGACCCCTGTGCGGGTCCCATTGACTGACGCCTATGCCGGGCTGGGGTGGGGGTAGGAGGACGATGGGGAGGGCCGGGCCTCCTTGGATTGAGGCTGCAGCCAAGTCCCGCGCGAGTCTCTATTCCTGCTTGGCTGAGAATCCCCCCACCCCTGGTCTGGGTCTAGGTTCTCTCGGGAGTACCCGCTCTCCTCCTCAACTCTGTGTTTTCTGCCAGGCAAGGGGAAGTTCAGCTGCGGGTCCAGCCCAGCCTAGCGCTTTTAGAGACCCTCGTCCCTGGTCCGCGGCCCGGCAAGGGCGGAGGGGGAGGGGAAGGGGCTCCTGCCTCCTTTCCCAAATCCGGTCCCTAACCGCCCCCTCCCCCGTCGTCTACTCGCTTTGTACAGTCAAAACAGAGCTAGCGGCCAATTGAGGGGGACGGGAAGCAAAGCCGACTAACGCCTCGCCCCTCCAGCCGGCCCCCGGGCCCCCCCTCCCCCTTCCCCCTTCTCTCCTCGCTCTAACCTCGCCCCCATCCCCCGCTCATTTCCTCTCGCACCCGGGCTCGCCAGTCCCTCCTTCCAAGCGCCTCTTCCAGCCCTGGTCTTCCTCTCAGGCTTGCCCCCCTTCTCCCCAATCTCAGTCCTCTCTCCTCCCTTCACCCTACCCCCTTCCTTCCTCTTCCCCTCCCCCAGCCCCTACTCCCCTTGTTCCTCCCCACTCGTTCGCCCCTTAACTCTGTCTCCGCCCACTCTGCGTCGGCCCCTGGGTCGAGGCTGCGCTCCACGTGTGGACGATTGCGCTCCAGCCCCCACTGACAGCCGCCGCCCGCCGGCCCGCCCCACGCTCCGCGGAGCCTCAAAACCCCCGCGCCGCGCCCTCGTCCGCCGCATCTTTCCCGGCGTCCAGCCTCCTGCCCTCCCTTTCACCGGCGGCTCGCCCTGGCCCCGCACACCTCAGCTCGGCTCCTCAGCCGCCACCGGCGCGTCGCTGCCCCGCGGGACTCCAGGCGAGCCGGGAGGAGACCCTCTTCTTTGGGGGGCGACTTTTGTTTGTTTGTCGGCTTCTTCCTGGTGACTTTTGCAACTTTCTAAGATTTGTTCCCGGAACGCACGGGAATCCGCCGAGGCGCTGCGTGCAGGCCCTTTTTTTTTTCTTTTGAGGTCCGCTTTCTTTGTAACTTTACGCCTCGGCTGCTCGGGTTACTTTTGTAATTTCCCGCCCCCGCCCGCTGGCGGTCCTGGAGTCGCTAGGGGCCGTGGCCCGGGGGATGCAACGTGGACCGCGCGGGGCTGCCGGCCACATCGCCGCCGCGCCTCGCCGCCCGCTGCGCTAGAGCCCGCGTCCCGCCCGCAGCCAGGGGGCCGGCGCTCGGTCCGGGGCTCCCGCTACTGCAGGGAGCCCAAGCCCCAGGGAGTCTTGGGAGCCGACGGAGGGCTTGTTAGACCCTGACTTTTTTCAGGCCGCGCAGATTTTGTCTCCCAGCACTCTCTTCTCCGCGGACCCTGGTCCGCGCGCTCTCGGCGCCCGCGATGGGAAGACGGCGGCGGCTGTGTCTGCAGCCCTACTTCGTGTGGCTGGGCTGCGTGGCGCTCTGGGCGCAGGGCACGGCTGGCCAGCCCCAGCCTCCACCGCCCAAGCCGCCCCGGCCCCAGCCGCCGCCGCAGCAGGTCCGACCCGCGGCGGCGGGCTCTGAAGGCGTGTTCGCGGTGCCTGAGTACCGCGAGGAGGGCGCCGCGGCTGCCAACCGGGTGCGCAGGCGAGGACAGCAGGACGTGCTTCGAGGGTAGGTGGGCAGTAGGCAGCGGGGGATCCTAAGCTTGGCAGCTTTCCATCCCACCCCTCCCTGAACCTGGTTCTGGTGGCTGGAGCCGCGGCCCCCTCCACCAGAATCCCGAGGACTCCCAGGAGCGCCTCCCCCTTTTCCTCCGCAGCTCAGCCGGCAAAAAGCCCTCCCTCGGGGGGTTGGGTCGAAGGCCCCCAGGTGTGAATGGCAGAGAGCAGACTGTGCCCGCGGTGCGGGAACAGGTTCTCAGTGTCGGGTGGAGGGCGGCCTTGAGTCTACTCCGCGTCGGGGCTCGTGGAGCCTGCCTGCTCCCCACCGTCGGGGGCGCAGCTCCTGAGCCTTTTGTTTGAGAAGGAGTGCGGGGTTTAGGGTTTGCTCTGATCCTCAAACTCAAGCGCTTCACCTTCCAACGCGCCTTCCTTGACACGTCGGGGCCAAAGTAACAATGGATTGAAGAGGGACGGATTTGGGGACGAGGGCAAGGATTTTTGAAAGAGTCGTTCCTTTGTTCTGTGCATCCGGAGCCCAGAGTAGTAGCAAATTACATGTTTCCATGTTTTCTTTTTGCCCTTTAAAAAGGCAGTGAGGGAAGGCAAATGATAGGCAAGTTTTAGACGTTTCCAGCCCTCCCCCATTCAGCCAATTTACTTCCATGTCTGTGCCCCAAGTCCCAAGAATTTGAAGTGTAGTTTTGGTTTGTTTGTTGTCCCGAAATCTTTTCGCTCGGTTTTTGCTTGGGAAAACCGCTAATGTGTTACCATACACTTCCCTACGTGTGTGTGACCTTGCTTGTCCATCGCAGGCCGAACGTGTGCGGATCCAGGTTCCACTCCTATTGCTGCCCGGGATGGAAGACGCTTCCTGGAGGAAACCAGTGCATTGTCCGTGAGTGCTTGATTGGGGTCCCACCTTGGGCAGCGCGCTTGGCCCCTTGTCAGGGCCGACCTCTTGGATTCAGTTGTCTGGGACACAGTTGCTTTTAGAATCCAGTGGCCACAAAGCAATGATAATTAGGACAGGGACCCGTTTGAGTGTTAAGGAGGAAGCAGCCGGTTTACATCGAAGTTTAGACTTCGCTTCTAGACTCTGTTGAAGGGCAATAATGATAAAGGTTTCAAAGATACTTGGAAGTTTTATCTTTCTGAGTCTATTAATACAAACTGAAGGGGGAGTACACCAATTCCCTAGATAACTCAAAACCACTTTTTCCTAAAGGAGTCCAGATAAGACCACAATGTGATTATGTAAATTATCTGGCTTTTGACTGCTTGAGGTTTAGGCCTTTTGAAGATCAAGCTTTCTTAGGCCTTTGTACAAAACCACTTTATTATCTCTGGTTTCATCTCAACAGCCACATAATGTAGATATGAAAGGAACTCTCAGAGGACTTAGAGTTGACCCAGGTCAACAAAATTTTTAAAAGAACTCTTCCCTAGTGGCTTGACCTTTTTTTTTTTTTTTTTTTTTGTAAGATATTTAAATTTAGGATTTACAGGCTCTACATCTCATAGTGTACTGTAGATTTCCAAAGTGTGAGGCTTAGAGCTTCCAAAGTTCTGCATCTCTGACCTTCAAAGTTTTATTCTTTTATTTAGTTTCCAAATTGTGTACCTAGCTCTCACAAGTTCTAACTGGAGAAGTCATTAGTTACCAGACTCATAGTGATGGACTGTGGGATGTCTTATTTCACATGCCTGTGAATTCGTGAGTTAAAGTGTGACTGGCCTGCTCCGTGTATTTATCTAGCAGTCAAATTTATCTTGTCGGGAGGAGAGCCAGGTATCATAGACAGCACATTCATTTAGAGCCAGTCTTGCCTTTAGATTGACCTTCATGTTCTCTAGGGAAAAAATAATTATGCAATTGTGAACAGAGAAGAAGGGCAAGCCACGCTAGCCAAGGGATAATAAGGATGTAGTGGCATTTCCGACTCTATATTTATTGGTTTTGTGGGTTTGAGATAGACCCTTCATGTTATTTCATGGCAGTTTTTTTTTTTTTTAAGATTTTATTTATTTGACAGAGATCACAAGTAGGCAGAGAGGCAGGCAGAGAGAGAGGAGGAAACAGGCACCCTGCTGAGCAGAGAGCCCAACTCGGGACTCTATCCCAGGACCCTGAGATCATGACCCGAGCCGAAGGCAGCGGCCCAACCCACTGAGCCACCCAGGCGCCCCTTTCATGGCAGTTTTTAAAAAGGAGTGAAGTTTCATGTGTTGTGAAGACTTTTGTTTCTTGTAATTTTTTCTACCCTGAAAATGCCACAATTTCCAGTAGGGAGGCGCAAATGGGAAACAATGACTGTGTTCTTTAAAGTGATTCATGAGTATTTTAAATAAATCCTCTGATGATAAGCCTTTAGTAAAAAAAGAAACAAAAGATATTACATTCTTTTTTCCCCAACGCAGAAATCCTCTATGTGAGGCATATATGGAGGGTGTATTTACCCTTTTAGGCCAGTAGGGCATACTTTGCCTGCTTTAACATGGTTCCTAGACTCCTACAACAGCTTGTCACTCCCCACACACCTGCCATACTAACTGGGATGACTTAGGCACTGCGGAAAGTCTGACTCACTGAATGTAATGAATGTGACTGCCATTATTGAGTTGGAGAGCAGCCGAGAAGAAGGGATTGGTTTATGGTATGTGTTGAAAATCTGTAAAGTCAGATTTTATTGGATTGGTGTGGAATGGGAATTCCAGAGAGCAGAGCCTTCCAGAATACTTGAAGTAGAAATACATATATGTGTGTGTATCATTAATATATACATACGTACATACATATGTATGTATGTATGTACGTATGTATATATTAATGATGTATGTATGTATGTATGTATATGGCCCTCTGAGTGTCTGCTTTAAATACTTAACAGTTTTTCAGCAACATTGTGCTCCTTATTTGTTTAGAAGAACAACTTTGGAAGTCTCAGAGCAATGGTGGCTATTATAGCCTGCTTTTCTACTACTTGAAATATTTGGGTACCTATGAAATACATTGGAAGTTACATGCATCATAAATCTCTTTAAAAAAATTCTTAAACTCAAAATCATATATTCTGTAGTTATCTTTGTATCACCAAGAAATATATATATATATATATCACTTCTATATCAAGCACTTAGAGTTTATCTACAAAAATATTAGCACATTAAAAAGATAATTCAAATACCCAAGAGTATAAAGCAGTGCATAAAATAGAGGAATGTAATGCCCTTTTATTCTCTTGTATGGATCTCACATAAATTTTGAATTTTAATATTTTCTGTTCAATTTAGTAGTACAATTCTCTTTGACATTTAAAATGATAATATGTGGAGATAATAACCAAACTGAAAGCATTATCAAGTCAAAATCAAGAATTTTCATTCTGGGACTTCCTGGCGATAATAAGTTATTTATTATATTTACTGAATTTTCACCATTTAGCAAAAGACAAAGCTCTAAGGCAACTTACAAAGAGATAAGTAGAATACAAATCAAATACGAGGACCAAAGACTAATTATTTCATTTATATATCAGCATTCTCTCTTTATAGAAGGATATTCAAAATGATTACCTTCTAGAATTTTAATCTGTTTGGCGTTGACCAGGGTTCATGAAGAGATGAAGATAATAAAAGACAAATGTATTTCTCAGATTATGGGAAACCTAATGCATTTTGATTTGTGTTTCTATGTTTGTTGTTAGTGTTCTTAGTTGTGGCCTGCAAAGATCATTGAAGTACTTCTGAAATTGCAAATATTTGTTTCCAAAAAAATGGAATTGACTTTCTCACTTTTCATTTTTTTAAAAATCTTGTTAGAACTTGAAGCAGTGGGAAAGTTTATTAATTTATTTGTGAAATTTTGCTATGAAGTGCATTTTGATCAGTGGAATAGGAAAGGGTTGGCCTGAAATCACAGCATTTGAACCTAAAAAGAGCTCAGAATACTCCACTATAACCTCTTTGTTTTATTTTACCAAGAAGAAAACAAAACCCAGCGAAGCTATGTGGTCTTTTTCTAAACTTTCACTGGATCCATAGCATAGCAAGAGTTCAACCTCAGACCTTTCTCATCCTATGTCCTCTTTACTGTTCTGGGCATCTTCTCCCAGCATCAGAGAAACCCTATCCCCCATGTCCTCTTTCCCTCTCCTTTCATTATTTCTGGGTCTCATGGTTTTCATGAAGGTAGGAGGGACAAGTAGTTAGGGGAGGCATCTCATAGTTTGGGATGAGTGTGAGGAGAAAGGGCCTTCACACTCTGTCTTCTCACTGGCTCACAGACATAAAGCTCAAATCTATGGTAATGACAGGAGTCTGTTGTCTGAGGATGACCATTCTCCAGCCATGAGACCTTCCTTGGGTTTAGGACCTGGGTAGGAACACTTTGTAGATTACCTATGCCTAGACTAAATGTCTGCCTGCTGGGGTGAGGGAGCTTTGGAAGAAACAATATTTTAGTGGGTATGGTCATTGGAAAATTATTGGTGATCTGAAACTGTAGCACATTTTAAAATTTAGTAGTCAGTTCCATGGCAGGAACCATGTTCTTGCCTAAAATTAGTTTCCTATCTTCACACTATGATCTATGACATTTTCATTTATAAGGAGTGCTAATGGAGATGCTGGTCATATTACATAGATGTCAAAAGGCAGTTTCGGGAAGAAAAAAAAAATGACTGGGTTAGCTCACTTCCATTTTTTCTTTGTTTGTTTTTAAAGATTTTATTTGAGGGGTGCCTCGGTGGCTTCGTGGGTTAAAGCCTCTGCTTTCAGCTCAGGTCATGAACCCAGGATCCTGGGATGGAGCCCCGTATCAGGCTGTCTGCTCAACTGGGAGCCTTCTTCCTCCTCTCTCTCTCTGCCTGCCTCTCTGGCTACTTGTGATCTCTGTCTGTCAAATAAATAAATAAAATCTTTTTAAAAATAATTTAAAAATTTTTTAAAAAATGAAAAAAGATTTTATTTATTTGAGATCATGAGCAAGTGAAAAAGAATGAATAGGGGAAGGAGCAGAGGGAGAGGGAGAAGCAGACTCCCCACTGAGCAAGGAACTGTGTTGCAGGGCTCCAGGATTATGACCTAAGCTGAAGGCAGATGCTTAACCAACTGAGCCACTCAGGCACCCTGAGTTAGCTCACTTCTGTACTACACACCCTTTACATTATTGGGGGTCTCTGATCTCTTTGAAAATTCTGAGATGCCTGTCTAGTTAAAGACAATGCACATTTGCATGAATGTTTATAGTTAGTTTGAGAATGTTCCCAGACTCTCCTCTTATCCTCATGGATCCAGGCGTGGAGCATTAAAGCACATAGGCTTTGTACACAAATAAAAAATTCAGTTGTGGGTATAGAGATGAATTTCTCAGCTCTTAAATGAACTTATTCTAAAAATGGGAGAGAAGGCACTCAACTAATGATTTTGAGGATCCATGGTATGTGCTGTGTCAGTGAGCCTAACATTCTTTGCTGTGATGACCCTCATACCTTGGAGGTCAAAGCTGCAGGAGGCTTTGACTCTCCCTCCATCAAAATGTGGCAGGAGCTTTTCTGACCAGCAGGATATAGGCTAGGTTGTGGTGATAGCATGGGAGAAAAAAGGCTAGAGGAAGGAGAGAGGGATTTATTAAGGAGAACAAAGATTGATGATGGGGCAGGTCAGATACCAGCTGGGAAGGAATGTGCATGGAACCCCTGGGGCTTGGCCAACTGGTTAGGGCCTGGAGTCTCTGCCTCAGTCCATTTTATATTTTCCATGTCTTGTGAAGTTCTTTTCCAGAGTGGGCTATGTTTTCTGAGGTTTTGTAGACCTCTGGGTTTCCTCAGTCCTTCTAGCTTCCTTTGACCCAGACTGTGATCTTGTGGTAAATTCTATGTATAAATGCTCTGCCTTGAGTGGAAAACATGACCTGTACTGATAGAGTTAAAGGACTGTGGAACTTGAAATAGTTTCATTTGTTTGCACATTATCATAAGGATATTTGTGAGACTTCATCTCATGTCTACGATGGGTAATTTTTTTGCATATCTGAAATCAGACATTACACATCCTGTATTTTTTTATCATAGTTTTTCAAGTTTACTATTGTTGACTGTAGCTTTCTTGTTTTGTATACTGTGGTTTATTACCTAATTATTCCTTTGCTTTCCTATTGTGCTTTCTACAGCAATTTGTAGAAATAGTTGTGGAGATGGATTTTGTTCCCGTCCTAACATGTGTACTTGTTCCAGTGGCCAAATATCACCAACCTGTGGATCAAAATCAAGTATGTTCTTTAGATGTGATCTTATTTATTGCATTATTCTGAAGCTTGTGAATGAATACCAAATGTCCTTTTTAACAAGGATATATATGTTGATTATTTTCCTCATTAGCTAGATCTGCTTTAATCTTTGGAGTCAAAATCTTCAGTGCCTTCATTATTGCCACCAACAACTGAAGGGTAGGAGGATAGTGATTTTTTATTTAGAAGAATGGTTTAGTTCTAGTCCAGAAGCTATGTGTCTTTGCAATAAAAGTGCCTGGATTCAGTGGAAAAGAAATTCTTTGTGAATAACTTATGAACTATAACTTACTGGGTTTTTGTTCTGTGCCCTAGATACTGTTTTATGTTTTTGACTATAGCATTTTATTTAATCTTCACATGAAAACTATGAGATACTATTACTATCCCATTTTACAGAGAAAGGAGTTTGGCACGTGTGAATTAACTAACTTGCCCAGGGTAACATAGATTTGAATTCATGTATTCTGATGCCTAAACGTATAGGTTCCAACCCTAGGCTCTGTTTATTGCCTTTGCATAATCCTACAGTCCATGTCCTATTTCATGGATGAACCAAAGGAGAAAGATAAGAGGATTGGGATGATAATAAATACTATATACTGACCAGATGCTCTACATATATTAACTCACTTTGCTTTACCCATATTAACTCTCAGCAGTCCTGTGATATCACAACAGTGGAGTAGGATTGTGTTATTCATGACCCAAATCAGGGTTGTCAGTTCTTCAAAACTAATCTTTTAGGCTGTTGTTTAAGATGAGATTATAACAAGGTAGGAGCAGATACTATTTATTTAATTGCTCAGTAATTACATAAAAATTTAAATCTGCCTCAAGCCAGAGTGATGTTGTTTAAATTTTAACATTTATCTCTCTAAATTTTCTCAGAAGAGGTAGTAGAGAATTTGTCTGACTCAGAAATTGAAGATTCAAGATTTACATGATCAATGTCATTGTCTTCTGATGAAACTTCTGCGTAACTTCTAGTTTCATTTTCTTTGAAAATTATGTGTCATTTTCTCAACCTTTAAAAGTTCATCTTTGGGGCGCCTGGGTGGCTCAGTGGGTTAAAGCCTCTGCCTTTGGCTCAGGTCATGGTCCCAGGGTCCTGGGATCGAGCTCCGTATGGGGCTCTCTGCTTGGCGGGGAGCCTGCTTCCCCCCTCTCTGTTTCTGCCTGCCTCTCTGCCTACTTGTGATCTCTATCAAATAAATAAATAAATAAATAAAATCTTAAAAAATATATAAAAAAAATAAAAGTTCATTTTCCCAATTCATCCAGGCTTTCTTGACCACCCAGATTACCAGATTTCCTTCAGTGCTTTCAGGAGCCTTCCTGGTCTGACTGCCTCGAATATATTCTGGACCTTATTTTCATTAATGTTGTCTTAGTTTACTCATATATGCCTTCAGGGAAAAAAAAAATCCTGGAGAAATTTTATGGGTTCAGCTTCTTAATCCTCTCCCTGGGCAGCTAAACATTGACTGGGCCAACCCTCAGTTTATGGTATATAATTCCATATGGAATCCGGGAATTCCTATGGCCTTGTAGTACTCCCTTTTCATCAGGAATCTCTCTTTGCCAGTCTTATCCTACTCCACTCCTTCAGGGCATTTAGCACCATTATTTGCCCTCTTTGTGAAACATTATTTTCCCTCCACTTATGCAGTATCCATGGCCATAGTGTTTTCCTGGTTATTATATTTTAGTCTTTGGTCAGCATCCTCTTCATTAGACTTTGGCATTTTCAACAGTATCGACTCCCTGGATGAATTTATTTACATAGATGCCTTCAACTACTACCAGTATGTTTCTAACTCATAGTATTTGTCTTCAGAATAGATCCCTCCAATGAGCCTCCTATTCACAGGTTCCATCTCCACTTGAATGCATAGTAAATGTCTGAAACTTGGTAGCAGGACATTTGATTCATTGTTGCCCACAATCTGTTTCTTCCAGTTTCTCTTGCTTCAGCAAATGCCACTTCTCCTCCACCCAGTGCCTAAGCAACTGTTTCTCTTTACCTTCTTCCTCCTTTTCTCAGTGTCAACTCTTTTAACCAGACCTGGGGGTTCTGTTGGAAAGCATATTTTAAGTGCTTCTACTTTCCATCACCACTGATAGCCTGTCGTTAAGTTCCCCTCATCTCTTAACCTGGGAGGTAAGAGAAGTCCCCCTCATCTCTTAGCCATTGGGAGGGTACTATTAGAGTACCCTGGGTTCTCTGGGTTCCACCCTTAATCTCTTCAGATGTGTTCTTCGCAGAGCAGCTAGAGGAATCCTTTAAAAATACATTGCACCACTTTACTCTCTTAAATCCTTGCAATGACTTCTTTTGCATTTGGGATATAACAACCCTTTCATGGCCTGGGAGATCTTGGATTATCTGGCTGGCCTCTGGATGCCTCTTTAAGACCTTTTCTTCCCAGCATGACTCTTTATAGTCCTGTGACTCTTAAGTTTTTCAAATAAAGGAAACTCTCCACCATCTGAGGGACTTGCTGGTTTCTCTCCCCATGAGCTTCCTCTTTAGTACTTCTCATGCCTGGCTCAGTCTCTTCTTTCAAACCACTTCCTAAGTGTCACGGGAGAATGGTCTGGTCTTCCTTCTGTCTAGATTTCTCCTTGGCTCCTGGCTATTCTCCTTTATAACACAGTTTCCTTTGGAGAACTTGTCACAACCTCTAATGACCTTGTAGTGTTTGTTTACTTGTGTTTTGTCTGCCTCTCTGTGGGAATGTTAGCTCCATGAGGGTGAGTACTAAGTCTATCGATACAGGAGACACTCAGACCCCAAATCCTGAATGGTTACACAAATCCTCCCACCTCCTAGGAACTGTGCTACCAGTCACCATTTAGCGATTTCTTTTAACACTGGAAGTGTTATCTATTTTAAATGCTAACAAATGCAAACATGCTGTATGTGTGCGCTCACAAATAAGTATATTATGGGTCATAACATTTCTGTAAAATACATTTGTCATTGAATTGGATATTTGGTTTTATAACTCACAGATGCTAAAATTTCAGTGATTGATATTTTTATATATTTTTGTTGTTGTTCATTGCAGTTCAGCAGTGCAATGTCAGGTGCATGAATGGAGGAACTTGTGCAGATGACCATTGCCAGTGCCAGAAGGGATATATCGGAACTTACTGTGGACAACGTAAGGAACATTGGAATAGACTTCATTTATTAGAAATTATTTGATTTCTCCTGATAGATGTGAAGTGGGTATTTCATACTAAGTCAAAATTGAAGGACCTATAAAACCAATGATGATAAAAAACAAAACAAAACTATGTAGTAAGCCATACCTTACAGCTAATTTCTAATTTTTATCCTAGATTTTTTTTCTCTTTTAAGATTCTTATGTTTTAGAGTGTTGATGTTGAATACCACTAGTACTTCCTCAGATTTGACCCATATCACAAGTTAATATTTACTTACTCTTTTACAAATCTTGCTTCATAAAACCTGAATACTTTCCTGAAGACATGGTAAAGATTGTTGTGATTTCACTCTCTTTAGGATATCCAAAATTAACTCTAGGAGAGCCGATCTTAAAAATGGTCATTAGCTCATATATATTTAATTATGTAATGAAATAATGCAGGGCTCTAAAATGATTTTTAAAAAATGATAGTTTGCTGTGAAAGAGGGAGCTTTAATCCAGTTAAGGTCTTTTCTTCACTTATTGGAGCATATTCTGTACTAATAAAGAAATAACTTTTTAACAAAGATGTGGGGATGATCACTCTTGGATTATGACATATCACTGGAGAACACGCGTGGTTTGTGTTTTGTAGACTGTGGGACTCTTGAATCCCCGTATTTTCAGTCATGACATCGAAGAGCGTTGAATCATATATAACAACAAAGTCCCTTCTCATTTCATTTGGATTTTATCAGAGACAGGGTCTAGATTCACTCTTAATCTTCAAAGTCTCCCTAAGAATTTCTCTTCAACATTTTTAACATAGGAAGATCAAGTAGTAGGTATACAAGAATATCTACCTTGTTTTAAGCTAATCATATTTTGTTGGAATTTTAAAAACTTTAAAAAATTGTTTTCAATATGCATAAAGCATAAAATTAACTGTTTTAACCATTTTTATATGAACAGTTGAGTGGCAAACCACCATTCTACTTTCTCTATATGACTACTCTAACTACCTCATAAACATGAAATCAATACAGTATATGTCCTTTTATGATGAGTTTAGTTTACTTAGCATAATGTATTCATGGCTTATCCTTGTTAGAGCATATATTAGAATTTCCTTCCTTTTAAAGCTGAATAATACTCCATTTTGTGTACATATGGTAATTTTTTTTATCCGTTTGTCCGTGAATGGATCCTTGAGGTGCTGCCACCTTTTGGCTCTTGTCAATATGGATGCACAACCATCCCATTTGAGTTCCTGCTTTCATTTCTTTTGTGTACCATACCCACCCAGAAGGAGAAATGGTGGATCATGTGCTAATTCTGTTTTTAATTTTAAGAGCTGCCTTACCATTTTCCTTAGTGGCTATACCATTTTACATTCCCACCAGCAGTGTACAGGGGTTCTAAGTTATCCACATTCTCACCAAAGCTTTTCTGCTTTGTGTTTTGTTTTTTGTGTGTGTATGTGTGAGTGAGATAGCCATCCTGATAGATATGAAGTGGTATCTTCTTGTTGTCATTGTTCTTAGTAAGATTGCCTTCCTGTTAGGGTAATATAAGCTTTCCATTTATAAGTGCTATGAAGTTTTCTTTTTAAATGATGTAAAATAGGTAAGTAACTTAATGTAAAGAAAAACACTTTGTTCAGGTCAGGAGTCAACCATCTCTTTCTGGAATATAGTTTAGACTTTGTGGTCCCTGTCACAACTCCTCAGCTCTTCTGTTACAGTGCAAAAGTGACCATAAACCATATGTAAATGAGAGAACTTGGCTGTGTTTCAACAGGGCTTTATTTTTGGGCTCTGAAATTTGAATTTTATACCATTTCCATGTTTCACAAAAATATTATTCTTCTCTTGATTTTCCAACCATAAAAAATGTGAAAAGTGTTCCTAACTCACTGCAATACAAAAACAGGTGGTGGGCCAGATCTGACCTGTGGACCAAAGTTTACAGAACCCCTTGTGTAGGTAACTTTCAGGTATGGCTATAGCTGTTGAGGTAATCTGAGACTGACCAGTGTAGAAAGCTGAGCAAAAGGAATTTGAGAGAATACATTGCACTGAGGCCAGTTTTCTTGCAGGAATAGGAGATGCCAATGTAATAACTTTTTTGGGCTAGGGTTGACCAGGAAAAAGCTGGACAGCAGTGTAACAGAAGTCATAGCAAACTTTCTTTTTTCATGGATGATTTTTTTTCTGTATTTTATTCCAATATATAGGTATTTTCCAAATTTTATAATGGACTCCAGTTTACAACCACTAAGAAAAAAACCTATTGTGAATATAGTATTTATAAGGAGGCAGATTTTTATACCTTTTTTATACCTAAACAGAAGTGTTAGGAGAGCTGATTGTATTTCTCTTTTATAGAACTCAGTAGCAATCAAAGAGACACAATTATCTTTCCTAAAACTCAACCTTTTGTTGTGTAGGGGGAGAAAATTCATAATTACTTTAAAATTACAGGGGGAAGAGCCTTGCCTCAACAGATCTTTCAGAGTATTAGCTCAAATCTATCATGAAACTATCCACTTTCAGCCTGACAGATACAGATCCTATATCTGTCTGGGGCATTTCTGTGTATGTGTGTATTTTCCTAGAGATTATACAGAAAGCTGGTGTGTCCCTCCTCTGCTCTTTGCACAGAAATGGAAAGTAAAGGGATGAAAAGTAGTTTCCCTTTTTGCAGGAGATGCTTTTATGTTCTTCTGTCCTGTGCCAAACCATACCACTGCCCCCACACTTTTCAGTCAGGGGAAAGGGGAAAAAAACCCTGGGTCATAAGAGCTGCATATTTGAAAATGTGTCTACTGAATATCTCATGAGAAAAAACTCTGATTGCCCAACATGTACTGAGGGTTAATAGAACATATGGTGCAAGCAAATTATGTAACCAGCAAAATCATTCACAGCAAGTACAAAGATGCAGGGTATGACACTTCGTACACATCACTCAAAACCAGGTGTAAGGAAGATACTTGCTGAACTGCGTGACACAGAGAGAGCATTATAGCACTGAGAGTAAGAAAGCAGGTGTAATAATTTTCAGCTTGTGAATCCAGAAAAGCCCTGGAAAAACATTTGCTAAAATGAGGATTATAAAAACATTTAAACTGCCTAGCTACCTTCCCAGAAATATCGAAAGCATTCCTTAGAAAGTGCTCTTTCATTCAACTTGTTCACTGAGTTTCTCCTGTAAGCCCCACCTGTGCAAGGTGTTGGGAATGAATTAGTGAGCAAACAAGATGACCTAAAGGTCTCATTTTAGGTCAGTGGGTGAAGTATTTTAGACAGAGAGAAAAGCAGATTCATAGCACCTATAGTGGGAACATACTTTTTTCTTCCACCTGTTTTGTAGATATTAAGAAAATCCATGTGCCTAAGGAGAGGAAAGGAGGTAAAGGTGGGAGGTGAGTTCAGAGTTGGTGCTGGATGGCCTTACCCACCAAGGAAAGAAATTGGGACTCTAAATTTTATGGGGAGCCATTGAGTTAGTTTGAGCAGTGGAGTGATACGATCTGATTAACATAAAAAACTTAATCACTCTGGCTGCTACTGGATTGTAGGAAGGGTGAAGAGAGGTGAGTTACCAGCGCCTGCAGTCATTAGGTGCATGGTGCTGTTGTAATGAGCGTGGGGCAAGTGCTTGTCATGGACTTGTATTCAGAGGTAGAGTCTGTAGAAGGATATGTGTGCTGGTGGAGTGGGTGTGCTGGGGGAGAAAAACAGAAACAAAGATCCATGATGACAACTGGAGAATTTGGATGGAGCCCCAGAGGGAATGGTTGTGCCATTTTCTGAAATGAGAAGACTGAGCTGGGAGTGGGTTAGGCCGAGCTGCAAACACGGGATGGCAAGAGTTTTGTTTTGGGCTTGGTAATTTAAACAGTCTGTTAGACCTCCAGTTGGAAAGATGGATGAGCTAAGATCTTCAGAGAGAGCTGACGGAGATAGGAACTTGGGAGCATGTAGACTGAATTTCTATATAGATAATGGGTTAATTATAGGGCGGGGTGAAGATCACTGGGAAGCTGGGGTGGAGAGTATGTAGCATGTGGTTTTTGCCATTGCTTTTGCTTTATCCCACACCAGGTGTGAGCATTTCTTTCTTCCTGGGTGGTCAGCCTTCTTTCCATGCCTGAAATTTAGGCATATTCACATTTCTTTCCAACTCCGGTTGGAATGTAAATTTCCATTTCTGTTCTGTTTTAAGAAAAACTATTGCATAAAATAACTTTGATTGTAACTCATTCTTAAGATGCAAAATTAGCTCTTTTGTTTATTTTTTACTCTATTTTTGTATGCATTGTCCACTTTTGCTGCTGTTGTTCTTCAGTATAACCTTTGGGTGATAAAGAGCAAGTCTTATTTTCATAGAAATACTCTGTAGAATAAAAGAGAAGGAGAATTAGTTTATAGAACACTTTAAATGTCAGAGACTGTGCACTTTGTTTTATACATCATTTTATTCAATCCTCAAGGCCCTTTCAGGTAGGATCTATAAACCCAATTTTCAGCAGGGGAGCAGAGAATCAGAAAGTTGATGTGATCAGGATGTGTGGAAACAACAGAACTTATCCCTTCACTGCGACTTTCTCCCTTGCAAAATAGTGGGAAAAGAGGGGGAAGACTTTCATGTATTCCAGGATTTTTGTTTTTTGGTATCTGCGGTGGATCAAATTCTACAGTAGATGATGGGGATGCAAAGGCAGGCAAACTCTGGTTTGAGTTTGAGACCTC
The DNA here is from genome assembly GCF_022355385.1 of Mustela nigripes. NCBI lineage: Eukaryota > Metazoa > Chordata > Mammalia > Carnivora > Mustelidae > Mustela > Mustela nigripes. The sequence goes on along the minus strand of NC_081568.1, from coordinate 66,719,843 downwards.
ACTTTCTAGTTTCTAGTTTGAGACTTCACTCTCAGACAAGAAGTAGTAATATAAGCAAAGGGTCTCAGCCTTTTTGTTCATGGGAGCTCTTTACATTTTTTTTTAAATCATTGAGTATACCAAAGGTCTTTTGTTTAAATGGGGGTATGTCTGGGTGCCTGGGTGGCTCGTGGGTTAAGCCGCTGCCTTCTGCTCAGGTCATGATCTCAGGGTCTTGGGATCGAGTCCCGCATTGGGCTCTCTGCTCAGCAGGGAGTCTGCTTCCTCCTCTCTCTCTCTCTGCCTGCCTCTCTGCCTACTTGTGATCTCTCTCTGTCAAATAAATAAATAAAATCTTTAAAAAATAAAAAAATAAAAAAATGAGGTATGTCTGCTGATACTTATCATATTAAAAATTAAAATAGAGAATTTTAAAAAAATATTTAAAATAATAAAATCATGTATGTTTACATAATTTTTTATGAACATTAACTATATTTTCTACCAAAAAAAAATGGTAATGAGTAGAGAGACATTGTCCTTCTAACATAGACAGATTAGATTATGTTTAATTTGTACTGGACAGGCTCCTCAGGAGAAACTCAAGGATTAAGTTAGAAGTGGGAGTTAGAAGTTAGGAGTTAGAAGTCTGTTTGGGAAGCCCTGAGAGAATCGCTTTCTCCACCTAGTCCAGGGGTGCATCCTGAATGTCAGTCATGAATGCTTTTTTCCAATCATGTGTTAAAGGCTAGCATGGATCTTATGAGAGAACACATCAGGGAAAGTGATTTCCATTTATATTTTTTACAGTTTGATGATATTTAAAGTACTTTTCTCACATCATAATTAATTACATTAGATAAATGCTGCTTCTTTGCAATATGTGTTTTTAGCATTTGAAATGTTCAAGTGCTGTCCATTGTTTCTACGGAGTTCCATGCCACTGAGACTTCTCCAACAGGTTTTTGTTTTCTTCCACATTCCTGTCCACCCCCATCTTTCTCACGCTTCTCATGTCCTTTATTTCCTTTCCTTTATCCTCTGTATTTGTTCATCCTGTTTATTGCCCGGCCCATATTTCAGGACAGAGATGAGTTGCAAGTGCTGTGTAGGCACTAGTGGAGAAATGGGAAGGTGTGGTTCTTCCAAAGATGCACTTGTGCGAATATACATAGAATCCTTCTTGCCTTTGAGCAAAGCCTGATACAAAGAATTTTAAAGCCACTAGCACACTGGTGCTTTAAGATAAAGAAGTCTTTTGTTTCAAAGTGTGTTTTCATATCATACTGTTAGCAGAACAGAAGCCACTTGGATGCTTTCTAGATGAAAATAGGTATTCTACTCAGTATTCGTGGTATGGAGATAGCAACACTATTGCATTTTTAGATACCTGATTATTTACTGAGCTTCCCTTTTTTGATATGTGCCTCCTTTGAAGCACACACAGTTGTCCTTTGCCCCCTCACTTAGCTTTAATGTTTGAAGCTCTGTGTTTTGGGCACAATTCATAAAATATAATCCTTTATCTGTGAGGATGGTTTTTATGTTTGACAAGGTGGGTGGATTAATAGACAAGCTCTTAGTACCTGTATTTTTTCTCAGAGAAGGCATGATTCTTGGATTCCAGTGCTGTCAGGAGAGTTTTCAAGAATAGTGGTTTTTCAGGGAATTTGTGGAACGGTCTTTATAGAGTGGTTTTCTCTTTGTGGTCCAGGCTGCTGAGGGTGGTGCAGTGGGGGAGAGGAGCCGCTCAGGGTCAGTTCTAGCTCTCTGTCTCTCTGGGGCCCATGGAGCCTGAACTGAATCCTGGTCTCCCTGGTCACAAGTGGAAAGGAGTGAAGGAGTGTATGCTGCCTGTGTTCGTCTTAAAAATTTGGCATTTGGGGTTAATTTTTTAATAAAAATATTTATCATATTGAGACACTGAAGTTTTTCCTTCTTTCCTTTTATATCCTGTACATACTCTGTACACATTAGTTATCTCTTGATGTTTCATTGATGAATTGAAGGTATCCCCCCCCCAACCATGTTCACGTTAGATTTTTTGTTTTTTCTTTTACCGACCCAGTCTTTTTTCTTGCAGGGTGGGGCTTTTTTTCTTCTCTGATTTTTCCTGCTCTTTGTTGCCATATCCTCTTTATTTTTCCATCTCGCATCCCTCCCTTTTTTCCTGTCTCTCTGCTGCCTATTGTCTGTCCCCTTTTTCCTACATTTCCCCATATTTTATTTTCTTACCTATGAAGATTGATTATGGGGGTAATAGAAGTAAGATAAGAATTGGTTAGTTACATTCTGACAGTGTGAGCATTTGAGCCAGCCAATCCTTGTGATTCTGTTTAAAAGAAAGAGAAAAAAAGAACTTTTGCCAGATCTGTGCCTCACAATGTGATTTACATGAATTATATAGGGTTTTGTCTCAATTTACGTTACGTGTATTTATTTAAATGTGCATGCAAGTTGTAACTTGTGTTTGAGAGTAAAGATACGTTATGGGCGACCTCTATGCTGTATGGTACAGATGACCTTTGAACAACACAGGGCTTAGGGTGCCGATCCTTCACACAGTTGAATATCTGTGTATAACTTTTAAATCCCCAGAAACCTAGCTACTAATAGTTTTTTGGAAGCTTTACTGATAACATAAACAGTGGATTAACGTATTTTTAAAGTTATACTTGTCATATACTGTATTCTTAAAGTAAGCAAGAGAAAAGAAAATGTAATGAAGGAAATCCTAAGAAAGAGAAAATAGACTTACAGCACTGTACCATGATTATCAAAAAGAGTCTGCTTTTGAGTGGACCAGCACAGTTCAAACCTGTGATGTTCAGTGGTCACCTGTACCTGGAGATTGACCATATAATGAGCTTCTTGCTGTGTTTGTGTGCAGCTGTCTGCGAAAATGGGTGTCAGAATGGTGGACGTTGTATTGGACCTAACCGCTGTGCTTGTGTTTATGGATTCACTGGTCCACAGTGTGAAAGAGGTAAGAAAAGAGAAATGAGACCCTCCTTTTGGAGAAGTCTCTTTTGTTTTAAACCAAAATATTGTATAATTGTAATTATACAATTACAATTTATAAACAAAAAGTTGTATAATTTTTGGTTATCCAAAGAAAATTCTGATGAAATTATATTTTTATTCATCTCTGATGATATCTATAACGTGAATAGTAAGATTATGAGACATAACTAACAACAACTGGAGAATGTCCATTTTTTGCCCCAGAGTAAGCTCAGTTCAGGAGGCCTGTGGAAGTTCTGTTGGGCAGGAGAAAAGGAGTGGAGGAATGAATGCTCAGTAGGCATCCAGCATTGTCTACCCATGTAAATGGTCAGTCAAGCCAATATGAAACCAATTTACCATAATACAAATAGTACTTAAACTCATGATTGGTAGACTGGTGGAAATCTCCAGTGTCGATGTGCTAAATGATCTATTAATGATGTCCTGGAATCAAATGGGTGCCAGTGGCCTATTAAAGATTTTAATTTTGGGCGCCTGGGTGGTTCAGTGGGTTAAAGCCTCTGCCTTTGGCTCGGATCATGATCCCGGGGTCCTGGGATCAAGCCCTTCATTGGGCTCTCTCCTCAGCGAGGAGCCTGCTTCCTCCTCTCTCTCTGCCTGCCTCTCTGCCTACCTGTGATCTCTGTCAAATAAATAAATAAAATCTTTTAAAAAAAAATAAAGATGTTTAATCTTACAAAATGTGAGAAATAACTATTTAACATTAAACCATAGGAGTAAAAATAATGTTAAACTAGAAGCAGTATTACATAACACTCATAAGGACATACATCTTCAATTTATTTTCCCAGGGCTTTTCATAGCATCTAAATTTGTACAGTGCATTCTTTGTTATGAAACGTGAGAGTGTATGAAGCTATGCCATTGAAATATTACAGATAAGTAGTAGTGATGGTTTATATATGTATAGAGGTTTCAAACTGCAAAAAAGCCTTGTATTTAAAAAATTGTACTCATCACCCTGTCAAAAACTTCATCTTAGTATTTGGGTTAAATCTTGAGAAGAAATGGAGAAATTGGAATTCTTGTTAAAGTTTGAAAAGAAAAATGTATGAAACCTTTTAGCATACACTGGTATGTATATATACCTCATGATATTTATATTATTCCTAGGGTAATTGAGATTTCTTGGGACTGAAATACATTCCACAAATGACAAAGTTTATGGTTATATTTAGGGCAAATTTAAATGCCTTTACCAGATGCTTTTATTTTGGGAAGAAACATTAATTATGAAATGTTTGCATGAAAAGGTAAGTTGTTGAGAATGGAATAATACAGATTGCCTATATAATATTAAGTTTATTTAAATACTACAGAATGAAAAATATTTCAATTTAAATTTTCAAACATAATTTTAACTGGTGGAGACGATGTTCATTTTTCTGGAAGTCATGTAACCTTCCAGAAAAGTTCTCTTGTCAATTCCTAATTGGCAAAGGAATTGGGCAGTTTCAAGTCAGAGGTTTCCAGGCATTACGTCATCGTTCTTCAACAGTTATCCATTCATTAGATTTGTTAGTTCTTACTACATTTATGGGAATCTAATAAAGACGTACATATATCTTACATGTATAGTAGCATGTTTTCAGAAGAAATTACAAAATTGATTAGTTAATGAATTGGACTGAAGGATATTTTTAAAACATGTGTTTGCTTCTTTAAAGTCTTTTTAATTATTAACCTGCAGATGAAAGCTCTAAAACTTTTTTTCTTCCAAAGTTAATAATTTTCACTCTTGAGTTGCACATATGAACTTACACATTTTTAGAAGATATTTTCAGTGGAATATTTTAGAATGTAATTAATCCCTGTAAAAAGTAGAGTTGATAATTTTTCTTAAGAAATATTGTCTACTCACATATACAAGGAATAGTTCATTTATGCTGAGTGTAATGAATATGAATAGGCTCACATGCCCTGTTAACATTTAAAGTTCCTGTTGTGTTTTTCAGTTACGGAGTTTCAAAAGATAAGTTCTTTGTTCTCTTAAAGATTTTTGTGAAATGAGGGATGTTTTTCCTCCTTAATGTAGGACACATACAGTTTTCCTTTAAATTAGCCTCTAGGGATCAGTTGTATGATAAAACATGGCTGCTCTTCCAGCTATCTAGGCTCTTGGCAGACTGGTTTCCGGACTGGAGACAGAGACTGAGTGGTAAATGAGTGGCTGGCATGATTATGGTATTTAACTTGAGTCTTAGTGCTGGGCTGGTTGAACCTCTTTGGAGTTCTCTTCTCACTCATGCTGATAGGTACAATGACCTTTTATACTTAGCATTAAAGAGAGTTCTTATGGCCACTGCTGATTATAGAAGGCAGACAACTCTGCTGTGTCCAAGGCACATGTGGAGACTCAGTCTTTGGGCTTTTCTTTCCAAATACATGGCATTAAAAAAAAAAGAAAAGAAAAGATTAATAGTGTGCCTAATATATATCTGAGAATACAGAGAAATGAAATTAACATTGTATATCAAGGCCTGGTGCTTTTTTCCTCAAACATTTAAAATGTACCTTATTATTTATCAGTAGAAATTTGGTGGAGATGGGGTGGGCAGGCAAGAAATGAATTTACGTAAGGAATTTCTGGAAAAATGTAGTGATTACTTGATCACAAATACAGCCAGCCAAAAGTCCTTATTTCAGTTTCTTTGACTTAAATGATTGTTGAAATCTTGAATTTTCCTTAAGGCTTATATAAGGACCATCTGTTAAAATATATCCTAGACTCTTAAATTATCCAAAATATATTACTACACACTGTTTTTATCATGTAAACATGACTTTCTTTAAAAATGCACAAATTTGGTGAAATTTCAAATATCCTTGTATTTAGGGACATTTCCTTAAAATGTACATTTTTCAGTAAATGGTACCTTGAAAAGGAGCATTGGAGATTAACTTTTTAATCTATTGACATTTTTAAGAAAAATTCCATTTGTCAATCTGAAGCTACTTTATAAAAGGTGAGATCAAATGTTAAAAGTCTATGAAATATAAACTTTAAAGTCTTTGTGTAAAATGAATCAGGGATGGATTTCTCTTCAGGGTAAGTTTCATAAAATCATCCAGTTGAAGAACCTCATGCATGATCTCATTGTCTAAAAGCCTTTTGGAGGAGTCACGCAGCCTCTGCTTGAATATCTCCAGGCACAGGGTTCTCACTCACTCATCCCATTGTAAAGCAGGGTTTTGTGGTCAGAATTGTGGTTTTTCAAATGCTGTGTTATGGTTCTGCCTAAGCTAGACCTTTAGGAGATGGATACCCCATCCCTAATTGTCCACTTCAGTGGGCATGATGATGGTGGCTCTCTGAAAGGAGCCACTCATAGTCTTAGCCTTCAGTTTTGCATATTGGTAACTTGAAGTCAAATTATAAGTTCTTTTTTTTTTTTTAAGATTTTATTTATTTATTTGACAGAGAACACAAGTAGGCAGAGAGGCAGGCAGAGAGAGAGAGAGAGAGAGAGAGAGAGAGAGAGAGAAGCAGGCTCTGCACTGAGCAGAGAGCCAGATGCAGGGCTCAATCCCAGGACCCTGGGATCATGACCTGGGCCGAAGGCAGAGGCTTCAACCCGCTGAGCCACCCAGGCGCCCCAAATTATAAGTTCTTGAGTTATTCTGTGTATTTGTGTTCATCCACCCACATTTCAGGAAGTAAAGTTACTGGGACAGCTATTCAGCCTACTCAAACCATATCTCGATTCTTCAAAAATAAGAGTGGAAGCAGGCGAAGCAGGGTTTTCCTGAATTCTGGGAATTAGGTAGATCAGACCTAACTGTGTTCAGAAATAATTGATGCATGTGTTAATTAACTAATTTCATGGTCTTGGAATTTATTATAAAATACACATGGTGAGTTTGTTCAGCCTATGAAGTAACAGCAAATAAGTGTGACCAGGAATACAGGCGAGCATGGTGAGAGAATAAGTGGGTAAATTATGCAGGATTCTATCTACTATGGATTTGATGCTTCCAAGAAATATATAATCAGTACTTTCAGAAAAAAATTCCTTCCACTGTAATATTCTTATCTAAGAGAAACACATTTATTATGAAATAATTTCAAAAATATGATAAACAAAAACATGTAATTCATAATTCTTCCAGTCAGAATTATTTTACAAAATTTAGGGGGATATGCTTTTGAATACTTTTTCCCACTCTACTTATGTTACTTACAAAGGTTGGGATCTTTCCATTCTTACTGGAATCCACCCTTTTGTAACGTGAAATCTGCTTGTATCCTGCTCCTCATTTGTGTTATGAAATACATTACATTATAGATTGAAATAGTTTTGCTGCATATTGTAACAATGAGGGCCAGGCATCTACATTCTCTACAATCATGCCATATTTGTAAAGTTATTATCTTGGTGTCCCAGATGAAGGAACTTTGCCCAGGTAAAGCTTATGTTAGCACTGGGAAGCTTGTAAGGATGAGAAAAAGGATACAGACAATCTAATTTAAGACCTTAAACTCAATTACTGTGGTGGCTTCCTGCATGCCGTAATTATATTTCTCTGTTAATTGACATTTAGGGTCATTTCCAGATTTTCTTTTTGCTTTGTTGCCTATTTGTGTTTTAGCAATGCCATGATAAGAATCTGTGTAGTAAATCTATAACCTCAATTTTATTCTTAGAAATAGAAATGCATAGAAATGCAACTCCTGAGTTGTTGAGTATGTGAAAATTTAAAGCTTTTGATGTATTCCATTTATTTCCCTCTAAAAAGGCTTTTATGTTTTATTCCTTTGGTGTTATGTGTAGAAAATCTTTTAGCATTCCCAGATCTTAAAAATATCTATAGTTTTTAGCCTGGCGCTTTGGAGATATTTTTCTTGTTGCTTTTCTAACCATAAGTTAGAATATATAGGAAGGTAATTTTTTATTTTTAAATGAAATAAATGTATTTATTAATATTTTCATGTATCTTTTGAGTGTTTATTAAGTGTTAGGCTAGTTGGAGCTCAGGCTGCAAAGACAATATAAACTCTGTTAATGAGAAGCAAACTCAAGAACAGCAGTGACCATCTACTTAAACATTAAAAAGGAATACAGTATGTAAATAATTGGAGTAGGGACAACTTTATGTGAGAGCTCAGGAATACTTCCTGGTTAAGTGAGAATTAGAAATGTCTTCGGGCACCTGAATGAAAGCAATATGACTCATTATAATGAGAAAAAACCATTTTAGACTAACTTCTGTATTGTTATTAGAAGATACATCATGATTGACTTTTATGCTTAAATAACTTTAAACTCCGTACTTAAGTACCAGTTAGGACAATCACTGAGCTGAGCTTGTTTTATAGTAATAAAATGTCTGCCTTTCTCTTGCACTCTGTTGATTTAGTGAAAAAGAAATTAGAAGGAACAGAGAGAGACTGTTACCAACCACAGATGTCAAACTCACGCGTGCCCATACGCACGCATACACACATATTTCTGTACTTGTGAGACCGTTAAGAACATTTTATAACCTCACACTCTCTAAGCTAAACTTAACCTTAAATGGGCATCAGAGAAATTCCAAAAGATCTGTGGGAACTTTACTTTCTGGCTCTAGCTCAGATGACATCCTTATCTTGAATGCCATTAAGCACACAAGGGAAGGAAAATGAGAGCAAAAAAGCAGACAGTGGGAAGTAGATGGGAAGGGTGGGAAGAAAGGAAGGATGAGAGAAAAGGAAGGTGTAATGCTGAGACTAGGAGTGAAGATGCTTGGTTCTAGAAGGGAAAGGTCTACATTTGAAAGATAATCATTGATTGATTTGATCTGGGAGAAGCCAGAGCTCCCGCTTCTTAATCTTTGCTTTAAACCTCTGCTGTTGAGATGTGTGCAGTAAGATCAGATGTGTTGGCAGCCTCTTAGACTTCGATGCTTTACCTTTGAAACTTGTTTGAATTAAAGCAGTGAGCATTTTCATTTATTCCAGCTCTAAGTGCCCCTTATTTATAGATTTCTTTGCTTTTGGTTTATCTACCTAGAGGCAGGGAACCCTGCAAGAGAAAATTTTAAATATTAGAATATTTTATGTGTGTGTAGTTGCATAAATATTTTCCTCTTTTCCTATTTAACAATAGGAAAAGAGGAAAATTTTATTTAATAATTAAATTGAAAGAAATGTTATATAGGATTCAGCAAAAAATAATAAATTGTTCATGTGTACTCTGTACATTTGACCCTTGAACAACATAGGTTTGCACTCTGCAGCTCCCCTTATATGTGGATTTTTTTCAGTAAAAATACTACAGTACATTAACTGAATTTTCCTTATGATTTTTAATAGCACTTTATTTTCTCTTAGCTTACTTCGTTATAAAAATCTAGTATGTAATACACATAAAATACATATTAATCAACTGTTTATATTATTGGCAAAGCTTCTGGTCAAACAGTAGACTACTAGTGGTTAAGTTTGGGGAGTCAAAAGTAATATATGGATTTTCAACTGCATGGTCAGTGTCCCTAACTCCTGTGTTGTTCAAGGATCAACTATATTCCAAAAAATCCCAAACACTATAAATGCCCAAATAGCATCTGTATTCAAGGGTTTTAGATAAAGAATTGTGGACATGCAAGTGCTTCATGGAATTGTTGGAAAGATTAAAAGCAGCAATGTGTTCAGCTCCTGATATATAAGAGGCAGAGTGCCTGGTGCATGTAGGTGTCCACTAAATAATATTTGTTGTTCTGTAAGTACACAGGGTGTAGTCAGAATCAGAGCTGAAATCTGCCATGTTTTAAGTACATAGCATGTAGTCAGAATCAGAACTGAATATTAAGACCTATATGACCTTGGAAAAGTGATTACCCTCTCTGATCCTTGTTTCTGCATATAAAATGCATGTCTTTCATGTGCCCCTTATTTTTGTGCCTTAAATGAAACTGTATAATACCTGGCACCCAATAAGTGGTAGTCATTGATTTTAATACCTTTTAACTGGACTCCCTATTTATTAAAAAAAAAAAAAAAGTAAGTATGTTGGCTGGCTATTCAAAATGGAAAATTCAAAAATGGAATTTCTAATGGGGAGTAAAAGGATTTTGTTAATTACTTAAGTCATATCAATAAAGTTTCATGCTGTCCTTATTGGGAATACATACCATATTTTAAGGGAGGCTCACCTTCCTGGCATGAGAATTAAATGAGAGAGACAGTGCCTAGCCAGGGTCTGGTACAGAGAAAGTACTCAGTGAATGATAAGCTATAATGGTGGAGAATGAAAGCAAGAGATGATAGGATTTCTTGTATGAAAATTGTCTTGATGAAGGAGAAAGATAATTCCCAGATTACTGAGACTGTATCAGATCAAGGTTCATCAGTTGTGAACAATGTTAAGTTTCATTGTTTAACTTCTGTAGGTTTTTCTGTGATAATGCACAACAATAAACTGAAAGATGTATGTATCATCATTATTTTGCATGTTATGTGGTTGAACTTTTTAGAGCCTACTTATGTTGTTTTGATGTGTTTGTGCTGTAAATACCAGGGTTATGGCCAGTACTTACTATTTAACTGGTCTCTTTGATCTTTGTCTCTGCCTTCATTGTATACAAGGTCTATTTCTGATCATTTTGCAGTAGAACTGATACATGTATAGGGATTATTTTGCTCAAGATACTTGTAATCAACTTTCATATGGCTCAATCTAATAGAAGGAGATGGGGAGGGTCTTTAAACAGGTTAGAGAAGTTCCTTTGTGAAGCTCTCCTTGACTACCACACATCCCCTTCCTCAGTTTATTTTTCAGGCAAAAATTAGGCATGCTCTCTTTTTATCCACCTTTATCTACCATTCCTCTAGAATAGCTCTCTTCATCACTGTGTTGTGACTGTTGCTTACCCGGTGAACTTGTTGAGAGCAGAGATTTTTATCTGAAGTTGCCTTTGTGTTTCTTCTTCACACACTGCAGTATATATGTAAGGCACACCAGTTAAATGACTGGATAAGCATTGGTGTTCCCAGTAAAAGAAATAGGTTGAAAAAAACTATAGACACAGTAGAGACCTTTGAACATTCATGTAGGCTTATTTATCATGGAGACTCTAAGACACACCTAGTGAAACAGAAGCATAGAAGGTGAGGCTGGTCAAATAGACGTGAACCTTCATATTTGAAGTCTGGAGTGCCAGAGTCAAGGGGCTGCCCTTTATTCAGCCGGCACTGAGTAGAGAGATTATGAAGTACTTCTGTACTTGAAAGTAGTTCTCTAGAAAGGTTACTCTGGAGTGGCATACAAAAAGGAATGGAGGGTGTTAAAACAGACAGATACACCATTCTGAACTCATTGCTTGTCAGGTGGATCACAGCAATAGATACAATATGTTCTTGTGTTTTTATTGAGACTGGATTTATAGATGTGTAAAATTAGATTGCTGGTATTAATTTGGAAAGGAAGATGTAATATTGAAGGAAAATGACAGTTGTGGAACTATGATAAGTGCTTGAGAGGAATTAATACTTGTAACAACCCAAATATACCATTTAAAAAAAAACATCCTATTAAGAGATTAAAAAAACAAAACTGGAGCACAAAGAAGTAAAGCATTTTGCTCAAATTTACCCAGACAATAAAAGGAGAAAAAGTGGGGTTTGAACACAAGTGGTATAACCTCAGAAGCCATGCACTTAACACAACATGATTTAAGTGAAACACAACTGTGTGGAAGTAATATAGTTCTATTCTGTGAAACTGTGTTGTTTCATTTGTTCAGTATGAGAATGATAACATGGTGCATGATTCCAATTGAATGAAAGAGATGGCTTGGTATTTTTGTATCTTGTTATATAGCCCAAGAAAATCCTTTTGGTATATAAATTTCAGATTATAATTTTGAATTCATATACCGAGAGATTATTTATATATATGATCTTCTGAAATATTTATTCAAAACTCCTAATGCTTAAAAGAAAGTTGAGACTTACATTTCCAGCCAAGATGGACTAGTAGGAATCAAATGAACCCCCTTGCCTGAAAAGAACTGAAAAATAGAACAAAAGATAGGAAACAATGGTTTTCAAGATAACTTGAAATGGTTTTCAGATAACAAATTACAGTGATGGGTAAAGAAATACTGGGCTAGAATTTCATAGCTTTCTGTTTGAGAATATCTTTCCATTATCGCTACATAGACTCCTTAAATTGAGGAGATGAAGTTGAACTTCGGGGGACACTAAGATGGCTAGAGTTCTCAGGACTAGAGTTTTCCTGGAGAGGAGAGAGCTGTATAGGTTCAGAGGGCCTCTCAGATTTTCAGTGGTCAACACATGCCTGTGAAGAATGTATATGAGACTAGAGAAAGCATCATCTAAAAGAACTGGAATAGATATTCAGAGCATACACAAGCCCATAAATACAGCTTTTCCCTCAAACCAGGATGGAGATATCCCTACATTATCTCAGACCAATGATTAGAGTACCCCACAAGTTCATTTTTCAGTAATGGAGAATAATTCACTAAATGTTGCTCTAGTCCTGGTAAATAAATCGTAAAAGCAACATCCAGGAGGATCAAACATCCAAGAACAAAGTTCAACAATATTTGTAAAAATACAAATATATCAAGCCATACATTGAAATTCACAATATATGGCATCTAAACAAATAGAATAATTTCACACATTTTCTACGAGTAAGCAGAAGAGTATGATCATAATGAGAAGAAGTATCAGTTTACCAAAATCAATCCAGAACCTGCATGGATATTAGAATTAGCAGACTAGGTGACTAAAACTGTTATGAGGATATTCCGTATGTCTATAAATGTAGAGGAAAGACTCAAAAAGAGATGTGAAATCCAAATTGAATTTCTGAAGATGAAAACTATAATATCACAAGTGAAAAATATATTCTGGATGGGATTAATGGCATGTTAGATGTTGTAGATGTAAAGATAAGTAAAACTGAAGATGTAGCAATGGAAATTACTCAAAACAGAAGAGAAAAAAGTTTAAAAAATATGGGAGCAAATCGGTGAGCTTCCATGAGCTTGTATACATGTAATTTGGAGTTAGCACAGGAGTGGATGGTAGGAAAAATATATCTGAAGAAATAATAGGCAGACATTTTCAAAGTTTGATGAATTCTATAAAGTTACAGAAATAGGAAGATAATGAATCCGAAACAGAAGAAACATTGAGAAAACAGTCTCAAGGGACAACGTGATCAAATTTCTCCTAAGTATGTAAACACAGAAAATCTTAAAAGCAGCTGGAGGAAAAAAAACTCTCTTTTGTACAAAAAATTTTGTACAAAAAATTTTTAAGGATCACAAAAAAGTTCTTGTCAAAAACGTGCAAGTGAAAAGACGCTGGTATAGCATACTTAAAATACTGAAATTTTTAAAAAGTTCTAGAATTCTATATCTAGGAAAATGTCTGTGGGAAAATACAGCCTTTTATAAACATATAAAAGATGAAAGAATTTGTCACCAGCAGACCTGCACTTCAAGAAATGTTAAAGGCAAAAAGAAAAAAGAATGTTAAAGGCAATCCTTCAAGCAGAAGAAAAATAATACCAGATATAATTATAAATCCCTACAAACGAATGAAGAGCATCAGACAGGTATCTGGATAGATGATATAAGATTTTTTCCTAGTATTTAAGTCTCTCTGAGAAGCAATTTTGTCTTTAAGCAAAAATAATTTAAAATTTCTGTGGAGTTCTTAGCAAATGTGGTGGTGAAATGAACTGCAACACAAAGGCTGGAAGGTTCTTATACTGCCAAATAGCATAATGTATGTCACTTGAATACAGGCTTTGATAAATTAAAGATGTGTACTCTGCCATAAAGCAACTTAGAGTTGCTTTAGGAGGACTCAAAAATATAGAATCGTAACTTAAAAGTCAGCAAAAGGTGATAAAATGGAATAAAAAATACTCAAAGTAGCAAAATAAGATTAAAACAAATGGCGATTAGAAGACAATTAGAAAGTGGTAGAGTTAAATGTAACCGTATCAGTAATATTTTAAATGTGAATGGTCTCAGCATCCAATTAAAGCACAGAGATTGTTAGGATTAAAAAACCAATATCCAGTTATATGCTACCTATAAGGAATGTACTTGTATTAGAAGATACTAATAGATTAACAGCAAAAGGATTAAAAAAAGAAATATCTGGCTGATACTAACTAAAGGAAAGCTGGAGTGGGTTAATTAGTATCAAAGAAAGTAGATTTCAGAGCAAAGGGTAGCATCAGGTCTGAAGAAGTTCATTTCATAATGATAATTTAAAGGGATATAACATTTCTAAATGTTCACATACTTTATAACATGGCTTCAAAATACATCAAGTGAAAACTGATAGAACTTTAAGAAATAGACAAATCTATAGTTAATGGCTGGAGATTTCAGCACCTCTCAATAGGTAGAACTATCTACTTCTCTCTCAATGAGAGAGGTAGATAGTGAAGATCACTATCAATGTACATGATGAATTTGATATTTATGGAATACTCTGTTACACTATAGCAAAAAATGTATGTCCTTTTCAAGTGCATGTGGAACATGTAGCAAAAGAGATCATTTTCTGAATTATAAACCAAGTTAACATAAATTATAAATTATACACTGTGTGCTCTCACTCTACAGTGGAATTAAATCAGAATTCAATAACAGATCCCTGCAAAATATATTGTGTAATTGTGTAATTCATTTATAATACCCATGGATCAAAGAAGCAATTAAACAGGAAATTGGAAAGCATTTTGACCTGAATAAAAGTGAAAAAAGTATATATCAAAATTTGGGGGATGCTACAAAGGAGTAGCTTAGTTGGAGGGAAGCTTACTTACAGTGCTGAGCTCTGTGTTAAAAAGAAGAAAGGTCTCAACTAAGTGAACTCAGCCTCATTAAAAAGTTTAGATCCAGAAGAGCAAGTTAAACCAGAAGTAAGCAGAAGAAACAATAAAAGTCAAAGTGAAAATAAATGAAGTACCAAACAGAGAAAATGAGAAAATCATTGAAATTGAAAGTTAGTTCATTAAAAAAATCAACAAATTGAAAAGCTTGTACTCACAATGATCAGGGAAAAGCAAAGACAGAAATCATCAATATTAGGATGTGAAAGATGATATCACTATAGATTTCACGGATACTAAATGGACAATGAGACAATACAATGAAAAACTGTAAGTCAGTAAGGATAAAGTGGACAATTACTTGAGAGACACAGATGGGAAGCTCACTAAAGAAATAAATAAACATGAATATCTATATTGATTCAAGAAATTGAATCTTTATAAGCCTTCTCATAAAGAAAAATTCTGACCCAAAAGGCTTCAGTGGTGAATTCTACCAAATATTTCAGAAGTGATTAATGCCAATTGTATGCAGATTTTTCTAGAAAACTGAACAAGAGTTAAAACTTCCCCATTCATGCTGTGAGGTTGAGTTACCTTGGTACTCAAACTGGAGAAAGACATTTCAGGAAAAAGTAACATGAAAATATTTCTCATGATGTAAGATTTATCAGAATTTCTGCTAAGTGTATCAGCATTACTTTGAAAGGATAATAGAACCAAGTGGTATTTATCTGAGGTTATTAAAAATTAGTGTAACTCATTAACAATTTTTAAAAATCCTATGATCATCTAAATAGCTGCAGAAAAAAAGTTGACAAAAATCTATTCCCCCAAACTGTCAACATACTAGAAAATAATAACTTCCTCAATGTGATAAAGGGGCATTTCCAAAATGCCTATAGCTAACATTACACTGAATGATGAAAGGCCGAATTCTTTTACCCTATCATCAGGAACAAAGGAAGACTCATTCTTACCACTTCTTTTGAACATTGCAATCTTTGGTTCTAGCAGGGGCAATAATACAATAAAAGTGAAAGTCATAGATATTGGAAAGGAAGAAGTAAAACTTTTATTTGCAGGTGACTTCACTGTCTGTGTATAAAGTAAGTTTAGCAAGATTGCAGGACTCAAGACCAGTGTATGGAAGTCAGTTGTATTTCTTTATCAGTGATCATCTGATTTAAAAACAGTACCATATACACTACCATAAATATTATGAAGTACTTAGGAGTAATTATGACAAAAAAGGTATAAAGTTTGTATGCTGGAAACTATAAAGCATTGTAAAGCAAAATTAATGAAGACCTAAACAAATGGAAAGATACACTATACCATATACTATGCTCCGTGGATTGGAAGATGCAATATTGTGGGATGCCTCTTCTCTCCAGATTTATTAGATTCAACACAATTCTGATAAAAATCACAACAGTTTGGACAAACTGAGAGACTGATTATAAAATTTACATTAAAATGCCAAGAACCTAGAAAAGCCAAAGCACATTCTAAAAAGAACAGGATTGGAAGACTTAAACTGCATGATTTCAAATTTATTATCAAGCTATAATAATCAAGAGAGTTTCACATGAGGATAGACAGATAGAGAACCCCAAAATGTACCCACAAATGCATAAAGCTGCAAAACTATTTTATTTTTTTTTAAAGATTTTATTTATTTATTCGACAGACAGGGAGAGAGCATGAGAGGGGAGAAGGACAGAGAGAGAAGCAGACTCCTTGCTGAGCAGGGAGCCCAATGCAGGACTCGATACGGGGACTCCAGGATCATGACCTGAGCCGAAGGCTAGCTAGTTCAAACTGCTGTAACAACTAGCAGATCAGTGATTGCTAAGGGATAGAGAGGTGTGTGAATGGGCAGGATGGAGGAATTACAAAGAAGCAATGGGCAATTTTCCGGGGGGGTGGTAATAGATGTACATTCATTATTGCAGTGATGATTTTATGAGTTCATATCATATATAAAAACAGGTTGTTCCCTTTAAATATTGGCAATTTATTGTATATTAGTTATACCTTAGTAAAGCCATTTTTAAAAAATTGAACAGTGAAAGTAATTGTTCAAACCAATTTAGCTTTAGGTTTTGAGATTAATGCCTCTGGCCATGTATGTTTTTATCTGCTTATAGTAAAAGACGTGTCTATTAAAATCTGAATTTAATCACCTTTTATAAAACTAGTCGATGCTGCCCGCTGATATGCAACAAGAATAAACTCCATACGTAACTTCTTCAAAGAAGTAATTGCTTTGTGGTAGGTGAAGTTTGGGGAATAGAAACTTTATGTCTCTGACAGTATATTGATATTATAATAAATATAATCCAATCAGTTCTTCCCTGAGGATATACAATAGTGTTTTATGCTTTCTTAATCCTCTGCCGGAATTAAATTCATACTCAGTAGAGATAGGGAAGCAGTGAGGGACATTTCCTGAGTCATACTTATACCTTCAGGGAACTTTATTTTGGGACTTTGAGAAAGCAGTTCTCACTAATCACTATCTGCGTAATCAGTATGGATGTCTCAAGCCAATTGTCAAGGAGCCAGGAAATACCATTAAATAAATTATAGGAGTACTCTTATTATTCCAGCCATACCAACCACATCCTCTCAAGGAGTCAAAAACTTAATTTATATTGAACAAAGTGTCATAACACATAGAGTTACTTTCTGTTTGCCTGTTTTTGTTCATTGGGAGACTTTGTCCTTACAAAGTAAGTGGGAAAAACTTTAAAACATTAACTATTTTAGGGGTGCCTGGGTGGCTCAGTGGGTTAAAGCCTCTGCCTTCGGCTCAGGTCATGATCCCAGGGTCCTGGGATCGAGCCCCACGTCGGGCTCTCTGCTCCGTGGGGAGCCTGCTTCCTCCTCTCTCTCTCTGCCTGCCTCTCTGCCTACTTGTGATTTCTTTTTCTCTGTCAAATAAATAAAATCTTTAAAAAAAAATTAACTGTTTTATACTCAAGCATTGTACCAGTCTCCTTCCAATATTTTTACTCTTTTTCTTTAAACCATAAAACCTGATTAATATACCTAGGCCACCATTTCTTGATTTATTAACATTTTATAATTTCTATTGTCTCTCCAGTATGAGGGGATTATGTGCTGTATCCTTATTATTTTTTTACATTTTACCACCCTTGTTGGTTGATTGGATTTTGTCATCAGGGTTTTTTCCTAGCAAGTGTTCATGAGTGCTTCCTCACTGGTAGATTGTTGACCTGTTGCCTTATACTTGAACTCCATCACAAATAGGTTGATATTGAGGATTTATAGTTTTTCACTCATATTTTTATAGATACTCAGTTATTTTCTGTCACTGAATGTGCTATGAAGAAGTCTGAATCTAGCCTGATTTTTTTCCTCCTTGCTAAGTTACCTGATCTCTTTTCATAGATAATTGAACAATTTTCACTGTATAATTATGTATATCATTTATTCTATGCAAATGTTAGTGGAAGTGGTATGATCATTTGATGTGGAATCATAGTGTTTTTCATTAATCTTAAGGAAATTTTCTTCTATTATATCTTTGGATAGTTCTGCTGCTTTAATAACTTTACTATTTGAGTATATTAATTTTTTTGGTTAGACTTATGAGCTCTTATTTGCTCTTTAATTGCTTTCATCTTAATAATTCTTTTCTAGATATATCTCTTCTGTTTTGCTCTCTCTAAATAATTTAATGGTTTTATAATTGAATAAGGTGTTTTTATGTTAAGTTTTTTCTTTAGCTGAGAAGTGTTTCCTTTTGATACTTTTGTTTCCACCTACAGGTTTTTTTTTTTTTTTTAATTTATATAGTTCTTAACAGATTGCTCTTTAGTGCAAAGAACATATGCGATTATCTTCTGTTTCCTTGACTATACTTTTTTCTTGTAAAAGAGTATTTTTGTTTTTCTGATCTGCTTTGTGCCTTAGGAAAATGCTTAATCATAGTATGTTACATAGTTCCTGTCCCATTTCTTTTTGTCTTCTGCTTGCTTAAAATGGGCAGCTCTGTCCAAGACTTCTATTTGTACTAACTTGCTGTAGGTGAATTTTCCTTTTCTCCTTTCCAAAATGGCCTGAACTGCCTTTCTGTCCTACCTCCTGTTTGAGAGCCAAGGATTTTAAGTGCTTCATGTTCTCAGTCCAGAAAAGGGAAGGAAGACTTCAACTGGGATTTGGACAGCTTTGATAAAA
Organism: Mustela nigripes; assembly: GCF_022355385.1. NCBI lineage: Eukaryota > Metazoa > Chordata > Mammalia > Carnivora > Mustelidae > Mustela > Mustela nigripes. Next base: position 66,700,818 of record NC_081568.1, on the reverse strand, counting down.
GGGTCTGAGCTCTGCACATTCTCATGTTCTTCTTTGTGTGGCTTGTTCAGGATCATTCCAACTGCTTATGGCAGTATTCTCTTTTCACAAAGGAGAATCCTGAAATTGAGATGATTACTCCCATTTCAGCTGAAGTCCACCATGCCTGCACCTTTGCTTTCAGAGAATCATACTTGGCATTGGATTTCCCCATTTGCCCCATCATTGTCTAGCCATAGTCCCTCCTCCCCATGATGAATGTAAGAGGCTTTAGCTCAGCCTCTTGCTGTCTAAGAATCTTTTTTCCCTTATAGTCCTTGTGTCTCCTCGTCTCCTGTTGAATGCGGGGGATAATTAAACCCTGTGTGGTCAGGACCATTCTGTCTTCACTGTCAGTTTTTTCCCCATCTGGTAGAACTCACTACCACTGGTCCTCTTTGCTTTCGGACAAGATGCACTTTTGTGAGGTAGGGACTTTGACTCTTCAGGTTTTCCCTGATTTCTCCACAAGTTGAACTCACACTAAGCTCTCTAGGCAAATCAATGAGACTTTTTAGGATTCTGATGAATCATTCTCATTCTGTGTATCATGTGGGGGAAAGGGGGGTTATGACCATCTTCTGTTTCATTCTTTGGCTGCCATGTTCAAATCCTGTGTGGGAGTGTGTGCCTGTATCCTACTTGAGGTACTGAGAGTAATTTTTTATTTTGGTAGCTTTTACTTTTTTTGTTGTTTATATCATCTGTGAATACGGGAGATTCTATGGTATGGCTTCAATCCCCAGTATTTTCTTGGAGGCTGTTAGCACATTTGAATGTTTTTGACCTGAAGTCTGTTTCAAGCCACACAGAAAGCCAGGTATAAGGGCTTCTGATAGAAGATTATATAATCTGGGATGCTGTAGTTATCATTTATAAGTAATACTGTGCTTTATTTAGGGCACATTACTGAACCAAGAAATACTAGTTCTATGGGTGTCTCATTTCTGTGGATTAAAGACTATGGTTCCCATGACCATACTTAATGTCATGGTTAAATGCATGCAAAATTCTTCCATATGGGCACCACTGAATGTTTGTGAATTCTTCATCTGATTTAGAAATAGCCTACAAGGCACATTCCAGATCTTGAACAAGATTATTTTCATCTTTAAAAAAAAAGGGGGGGTGGGGGGGAGTATGTTCTGAATATAACAGAGATTTTAATTAGAATTTAAAAGATTAACTGTGCAACTGTGTTCTTGAATCAATTCATACATGATTTTCTGTTTGCAAAATGAGGGTATTGGGCTAGATCGATGTTTACCTACTTTTCTTGGTCATAAAAATCTCCTTTTGTTTAAAATAAAAAATACTCTGTTGCCTCTCCTTTGGAAACTCAGATTCATTGCTCTGAATTCAATGATTTTCACCATAGTTGCTTATTTTCACCAGGAGTCTTTTAGAAATCCCCTGCACCCAAGATCCACTTGTAAGAATCTCTGGAGCAGAGGGACCCAGCCCTAGGCATGAACATTTTTTAAAGTCCTCAAAACCATTCCACTGTAACATGTAGTTTGTAAAACACTGGTTTAGCATGTAGTCCTTATAAAATACCCTGGAACATTTTTATAGTAACACAAATCTGAGGAATCATTTCTTAAAATAGCTCCAAAATTTTATCCATTCTTTCAGTTGTTAACATTTAGAGCCCGAAATGAAGTCATTCCGTATAAAATCTACTCCTGGATTCTTTGGAACAGATTTATAATGGTCTTATTAGAGTAGGCTTTGCTTCCCTCTGATGTGCCAAATTTGGATTTGAAAATAGTCTGCTTTGGGGCACCTGGGTGGCTCAGTTGGTTAAGTGTCATGATTTTAGTGTCCTGAGATCCAGGCCTATGTCAGGCTCCCTGCTCAGTGGGGAGTCCGCTTCTCCTTCTCCCTCTTCCCCTCCCCCTGTTTATGCACACACATGCTCTCTCTCTGTCTCTCAAATTAATAAACCAAGTCTTTAAAAAAAAAAAACAGTCAACTTTAAGGGTTTTTTTTTCCGTATCACATACTTTTAAATCCTAGTGAGCTCAGTAAGAAATGCGCATTCCCTGCAGGGGGCAAAATGGAGCTGGAGAAGTTTAGCATGGCTTCAAATCTTGACTTGGTTACTATATGGTTAACTAAGTAATAATCCAAATATTGTCTTAAAATCGTATGTAGAAGACTGAAATTTTATTTAGTTTTTTTTAAAAAAGGCAAATCCCACTTGTTTGAAGCACCCTTATGACATCAGATCTTGCTGAAGTTAAACCCTATAGTCATTGATAGCATTCTAGTTTTGTAGATTACCATGAAATTAAGTAGTGTAGATTACAGTGAGATGTACAAAGAGGGATAACATTACATATTCTTCATATACTTTTCCTATAATACTTTATATTACTTCCTCTTTTTTAGAATAATTACTAGCATTCCTAAGTATTCATTTCTCACTACACAATTATGTACTTCTTGTCACTTAAAACTAAGTAAGTATTGTTTATTTCTCTGCATCTGAGTGAGAGCCGAAGAACTCCATGTCTTTATTGTAATTATTTCAGGAGTAATTTGTGAAGTAGGTAGTATCTGAGAACCTGTTTGATAAACAGACGGTTTGGAGGGCTTGCTACAGTCAGGGAATACGGTACATCACTTTTCAGGCACAAGGCACTTCAGGGAAAACAACAACAACGACAAAAACTAGATCTCAGAACTGAGAGGAATGAAAGGGCACCTGAGCAGAGAATGCCAAAGGGGATGAGAAAGTGAAGAAGATACTTTCAAGGGTCCCAGTGTTAAGTACTGTATTCATTAATTAAACCCAGAACTCCGTGGTGAGATATTTAGTCTTTACTGCTAATCAGCTAAGTATGATCAGGGGTATATATGGGATTTTGCAGAAGCCCTGGCCAGAGTCTCCAGTACCTTCCTGGTCACTGTAGGACCAGACAGGAACCATTTTGATGCACTTATCTCCAGATTGTTGTGGAACTCTTCTTCCAAGGGGAGGCACATTTCCATTCAGGTAACTAATGTGCTGACCCTACCCTGGGCTTCTCCTGCCAGGCTCCTCTTGCCTCCCTCTGATTTCTTACAGTACTCTTCAGAATAGAAAGGATCAGACTTCCCTTTTACTTTTCCATTCTATCAGGACTCTCTTAAGTCTTATTCTCTTCCTTCAAATGCCAGCCCTGTGGCAACCTTGGTGGCAGGTAAGTACTGGAAAGGGAAAAATTGCCCTAAGGATAAGGGGTTCTAAATTGCAGAGTTATTTCACAAAGTATACTCCAATACATGTGAAGAACTTGGTACATTACTTGATACAAATACCTAAGAAATAGGGTCTGTTATTTAATTACTAGAATTATGAAACAAACTCATACAATCTTTGAATTAAAACCCATTTGGAGAATTTGTGTTATTTATTTCAAATATTACAGTACAAAGGATCCTGCAGTTTTATTAGCTCTAACTCTGCCGTTAGCTCAATGACATGACTGTGATCTAGAAAACATGCCTCTTTCTTGAGACCCGTTACTGCAAGAAATTTGGAATAATAAATGTAGAATTCTAGATGACTGTATTGTGAATCACCCCACTCAGGGACTGTAGTGGTCCTGTGCTGGTACAGAAGGACTGTACGTGGTTCAGGCTATCTTCGTGCCTATTAGGATGATTCAGGGCATTTCTGAGAAGTTTGGAGCAGGGCATAGGACTCTCTTTCTTTATTTCTCATTCATTTGGGGTTAGATTTATGGTGGTTACCAAACCAGATTTATGAAAGATAGCTCACAATTTATTGTGGTCCAAGGAAATTTGGCCTATAGGTTCTTTCAGGATTTGCAGTTTCTTGGGTGTGCTCATCCACAACACATTCATATGTGTTGCATTTTAAATCTTTTTAAGTCTGGTATTTGGTTTTTTAGGTGTTGACATCCCATTGCCCTAGGAATCTTGCCTATGAGGCTGACAATTAGCATCACTCAATGCAAGGAACCTTTTTTCCCACCTTACTTTACTTTGTTGAGACATTTAGGAAAGAGTAGCCCACCGTGTCTTAAAATGATTTTCTTTTCTTTTTTTAAGCTTTTATTTATTTATTTGACAGAGAGAGCATAAGCAGTGGGAGCAACAGAGAGAGAGAGAGAGAGAGAAGCAGGCTCCCTGCTGAGCAGAGGGCCCAGTGCTGCAGGGCTTGATCCCAGGACCCTGAGATCATGACCTGAGCCAAAGGCAGAACCTTCACTGGCTGAGCCACTCAGGGCCCCAGAGTGATTGTTTCATTTGCTCTTTTTCTTCTTTCTTTCATGAAATATTCTTTTTTTTAATTATTTATATCTCCTTTAATTTCTTTCAACAGTGTTTTATAGTTTTCAGAGTATAAAGTTTATACTACTTTTGTTAAATTTGTTCTTAAGTATTTTTTGATGCTATTGATGCTATTGCAAATATTGTTTCATTTCATTTTTAAATTATTTATTGCTAGTGTATAGAAATAAAATTGATTTTTTTTTTTAGAGTTTTGATCTTCTATCCTGTAACCTTGCTGGACTTGCTAATTTTAATATTTCTTTAGTGTACACTTAAGGGCTTTATATTTTTGTAAGATCATGTCATGTGCAAATAGTTTTATTTCTTTTCATTATTTCAATATTCAGGTATTTCAGTACTATGCCTTTTCCTTTCCTTCTTACCTAATTTCACTGGCCAGAGCGTGCACAAGGTGTTAAATAGAGTTGTTAAGAGTGGATATTCTTGTCTTATTCATGATCTTAAGGGCAGCCAGTCTTTCACAGTCAGGTGTGGTATAGCTGTGGGTCTTCTGTGGCCTTTATCTATAAAAGATCACTTTTGGGGGGGGCACCTGGGTGTGCAGTGTTCAGCATCCTACTCTTGGTTTTGCCTCAGGTTGTGATCTCAGGGTTGTGAGATTGAGCCCTGTGTGGGGTTCTACACTCAGTGTGGAATCTGCATGAGATTCTCTCTCCCTCTGCCTCTCCTGCTCCTGTTCTCTTTCTTTCTCTGTCTTTCTAAAATAAATAAATAAATCTTTTTTTTTTAGAGTTACTTTTTCTTATAAAAGATTGAGGAAATTCCCATTCATTTCTAGTATTTAAAGTGTCTTTATCATGAAAGAGTGTTGGATTTTGTCAAATGCTTTTTCTGTCTCACATGATCATGTTGTTTTTGTAATAAAAATGACTGATTTTCATATATTGAACCAACCTTGCATTCCTTGCATAAATTTCACGTGGTCATAGTGTGCAATCTTTTTTATATGTTGCTAAACTCAGCTGGTATTTGGTTGATATTCATAAGACTTTTCATCTGCAGTTTTCTTTTTCTTGTAATGTCTCTGGTTTTGATATCAGTGGTCTCATAGAATAAATTAAGAAATTTTCCCTCCTCTTAGTATTTTTGGAAGAGTTTGTGGAAAATTTTTATTAGCACTTATTTAAGTATTTGGTGGAATTCACCAAGGAAGCCACCTGGGCTTTTCTTTGTGGGTAGTTTTTTGATTACTTAGTCTACTCCATTACCTGTTATTGGTCTGTTCAGAGTTTCCAATTATTCTAAAGTCACTTTTGGTAGTTTGTGTATTTCAAGGCATTTTTCTATTTCATACATTTCATTTGTTAGCATACTGTTTTTCATGCCCATAGTACTACCGTATAATCTTTTTTTTTTTTTGTAATATCAGTTATAATTCCCCCTCTCTCATTCTTGATATTCATAGCTTGAATCTTTTCTTTTCTTGGTCAGCCTAGTTGAAGGCTTTCCAATCTTATCTTTCCAAAGAGCCAGCTGTTGATTTCATTGTTTTCTCACTCATTTTTCTCCTTTGTACTACCTTAATGTTTGCTCTAATCTTTATTATTTCCTTTTTTTTGCTTGCTTTCGGTGTAATTTATGCTGCTTTTTCCAGTGTCTTATGGCTGTCTGACCTCAGTTGTTTCTTATAAGTAGTTAGCTATTAAATGTATTGGGGTTTCCTTAAATATGAAGAATTATTTTTCTCTTGCTAGTTTCAAGATTTTTCTTTATCTGTAAAATCTTTGATGTAGATCTCTTTGCAGTTATACTACAGAGAGTTTGTTGAACTTCTTGTAGATATGGATTAATAGGAATTTTCATCAAGTTTGGAAAGTTTTCTGCTATTAATTATTTTGACATTTTTTTCTGGTCTTTTCTCTCCTTCTGCTGGAACTTCCTTAGGCATATATTGGTGCATGTACTGATGTCACACATTTCTCTGAGGCTCTGTTCACTTTTCTTCATTCTTTTTCCCTCTCTACTCTTTAAATAGCATAGTTTCTAATGATCTGTCACCAAGTTCACAGTTTATTCCTTTTGCCCATTCAAATCTGTTCTTTATCCCCTCTTGGGAATTTTTCAGTTCAATTATTTTACTTTCTAAGTCCAGATTTTCTATTTGGTTCTCTTATAATTTCTGTCTTATTGATATTCTCTTTTTGGTGAGACATTATCATCATACATTGCTTTGGAGCATGGTTTCCTGCAGGTTTTGGAACATATTTACAATGTTATCTTGAAATATTTGGGAAGACTGGCATTTGAGTTCCCTTACAAGCCATTTCTGTTGCTTGCTTTTTTTTTTTTTTTCTTGTGTATTGTTGATTATGCTTTCCTCTTTCTTTGCATATCTCATACTTTCTGGTTAAAACTAAAATATGGGGGTGATATGCACCCCCATGGGCTTGATGTTATTGTTTACTTCTTTATTTAGTGACTGGACTCCCATAGTGAGATCTTTTGCCTCTCTGGTATGAAGTCTCAATCTTAGGCACATGCAGTTGCTGTGAGATGACAGAGCCCCTTTTAACTGCCCTTCATCTTCCTGTTAAGCTGTCAGCTTTTGTTGGCCTCACATCCAACTATTAGGCTCCAGTAATTGCCCACTGATTGCTTTTTTTTCAACAGTGTCCTGGAGCATATATTGCTCTACAGTCCAGTCCAATTAAATTTAGGCCTGTTTCGAGGAGTAGTTTTTGAGGCCCATTTTTTAGGTTGTTTTTTTTTTTTCTGACTCCAGGAGGACTCTCAAACTGTCTCTTACCCGGTTCTCTCTGGTAAACTAGCTGGCCTGTGGTTTAGTGTGCTTTCCTCTTAGACCTACCAGCCAGCTCTTAACTTGCTTACCACTGACATCTCTGTTGTTTTCAACATACATTTAGGTTTGAACTTCCCCACTTTATCTGTTCCAAATAAAGTCATTTCCTTTGGGGAGAGTTTCAGAGTTCTCTGTTCTTGGGCCCTCTCTTTCCCTCAGGACAAAAATTTATGAGCTCCTTCTCTGGGTTGGAGTTGGGAACAGTGGTCTGTCTGAGAGTGACATCCTATTTTATAGTTAGGATGCTATGTAGGCAGGGTAGCCTCTGGTCTTTTCAGCTTGCCTCCCCTGGCATGGTATTTCTGACCTATCAGTGTCCTGGGGTGATAGCAATAAAGGCCCCCAATATTCTTGGGCTCCTGCACCCAGGTAGAGCTTGTGATTGGGGCTGAGTAAAGAAAGGGGTTCCCCAATCTCTCTGCCACACTGTCTTGGGTTTAGCCTCTGCAACACAAAGCTGAGGGGAATAGTACTGGCAGGCTGTTCCTACTGGGGAGATACTTGTAGCTCTTAGCTGTGAACCAAACAGGAGAGAGGGCCCCATTTTATTGACCATACCTGCCTGTATTGGAGCTTGCCTCACACTGAACTGTGGGCTTGGGAGGGAGGAACCAAATGTGGCTCAAACAACATAGACCCTTGCTGTTCTCCTTGAGATGAATAGGTTTTCTTGCATAAGTTGCCTTTGTTTGCTCTATGCCCAGAGGACAATATTCAGAGACTTAAAATATTTGGTTTTGAGAAAATACCTTTTAACAGTTATGGTTATGGGACCAGGTTAATAGAGCTCCTCATGCTGCCATTTTCTTCCATGCATTCTTTCTGTGTACAAAACTTCATCCTTTCAGTATTTTATTTTCTGATTTATCAGGCTCCTTCCTTTTTGACGAGTCCTTAGAGAAAACATCTCTTTGTTCATTGAATGTTGTTACTCCCTCTCTGATTCTTTTCTTGGGCCATTTCTCTCTCTCAGCTATCTCACTTCATCCCTTTGTTTTACTTTCCACCTCTTCGTCTGAAATCTTTGTCTCCAGTTTATACTCTGAGTCTCAGGCCATATTTGCTATTATTCACTGAGCAGAGTTTAACTGTCCGGTGGGCATGTCGGGTATGACATGTCTTACCCTGAACCCACTGCCATTTCCCAGAACCCTACTTTTGTCTCTGTAGTCCCTATGTCAGATAAGATCATCAGCATTCACCCAGTCATCTAAGCTAAAAATCTCATTGGGAATTGCTGACACGTATCACTTCATCCCCAGATTTTTGTCGTGAAGGTCTGTCCATTCCACTTTTGCAATGCCACTTGACTGCACACCCTTCTCTGGGGTCCACTGTCACTGTCTGAGTTCAGGCCCCTTTTTCTTTGCTGGTGCATTTCAGCAGCCATCTCTATTGAAGAATCATACTTGATATGATTTTATTTTGATTTTCTTCTTCATCCTTCTAAGTTAAGAAATTTTCTTAAGTACTAACCTAACCAAATATTTTCATTGGCTTCCTATCAGTATTATGGTAAAATCCCCATTTCTCAACTTGACATGGAAGGCCCTTTACGTGTGACTGCTCACCATTAATGTTCTCAACCTTAGACCATAAGTGAGTCTAATACTTATTAGGGAGTTGTGAAATTGCCATGACGTGATGCATGCCAAGTGCTTCCCCAGTGCCTGGAACCTATTGAGTGCTCAGAAGCTGTTAGCTGTTAGTCCTGTCATTATTGCCCTTTTCCTTTCATATTGATTATTTCCCCAACCTTCCCATCCCTAACATGTATCTCACTCCTGCAACAGTGAAATAACTTTCTCTTCCCAAACACATCATCCGTTTTCATGCTGTGCCTTTGTATTGTGGCAGAAGCCTGGATTTCCAATTACAGTGCTTCATGTCTAGAATTTAGGATTCATAACCAGTCCTCCCACTGCATTCTCCCATTGGTCTTACTGTAGACATCTGATGTTTGCCATTTCCGTATATGTCAGTGTCTGACCTAATAGACTGTGAGCATGTTAAGGCCAGTGCTCATGTTTTGTCTTTGTTTGCCTAGATCCCTAGTAATTAAGATGGTGAAGGCCATGTAGTACTGACATGGGGAATGTCTGTTTAATGTAGACTCACTTTCATTGCTTGCTTTTGTATTCTTTTTCACTCTAGTACATTAGAATGGACATTGTAATTTTTTACACTTTAATTTTTATTTCACAGTAAAGTTTTATCAAATGTAGCAGTTTTTCATATATACCAGTAGATAAGTATTTCTATATTTTAATGCAACCATTGCCTTCTTTATTAAATATGTACTGAACTTCGTGAAACTCTTGCATGTGGCTATGTGACTAGCTGTTCATGGAGAACAGGTGCAATGTGATTCAGAGGTTTCCTTGAAAGTATTTATTACCTACATGACTGATTTCCTTCTGACTTTTAGAAACAAGCAGCTATTGGTCATTGGAAAAAAAAAAAAAACATGATTCCTGGGTAAATAAAGGTGTTTCCCTGTTTTAAATGAGATGTTAGGTCATAGTGGATGATAAAACTATACTTAAAGAAACACAAGAAGACTTCTGGGAGAAAGAAAATTGAATGAACACATGTTAACATTATATTCACTAAATAATTGCAGTTTCTTATTTTTTAAAGATTTTATTTATTTTTTTGACACACAGAGAGAGAGGGCCAGAGAGGGAATACAAGCAGGGGGAGTGGGAGAGGAAGAAGCAGGCTCCTGATGTGGGGCTTGATTCCAGGCTCCTGATGTGGGGCTTGATTCCAGGACCCAGGATCATGACCTGAGCTGAAGGAAGATGCTTAACCACTGAGCCACCCAGGCACCCCATTTCTAACTTTGAAAAAAATGAGAGGGAAGGCAAACTCTATGTCCTTTAGACATGAATCTCAATCCCTTTAACTGATGTTAGGAGAGGGAAAAACTTTATTCAAATTATAAATTAATAACTGCTTAAAATTTATAGGTCAGATATGACTCAAAAAATGATCATGCTATTGACACTAAAAGGTATGATAGAATGGCTCACAGAAGGTTTTTTTTTAAATTTTTTTTAAACTCTCATTAGTTCCCTCAGTAGAATTTAAATACTAGAATACTCTTAGTTCAGGAAAAAAAAAATGCCCATTATTCAGAGGTGACTTTTTCACCTTTAAAATTGGTGGCACATTTACTGTTTTCATCAAGACTAGGTTTTTATTAGTTTGTTATTGTGGTTGCATTTTTCTTCTCTATATTTGACATTAGAAAATTACCCCTTCCAGGGCGCCTGGGTGGCTCAGTGGGTTAAAGCTTCTGCTTTCGGCTCAGGTCATGATCTTGGGGTCCTGGGATCGAGCCCCGTGTGGGGCTCTCTGCTCCGCAGGGAACCTGCTTCCTCCCCTCTCTCTCTCTGCCTGCCTCTCTGCCTACTTGTGATTTCTCTCTCTCCGTCAAATAAATAAAATCTTTAAAAAAAAAAACAAAAGAAAATTACCCCCTTCTGATGTTGGAGTGACTTCGGAAGAAGTAACTTAAGTGTTATTAAAGAGTAAGACTATTGTCTATGAAATCCAGAGCAGCATTGGGCCAGTGCCATTAGGTTCATATCTGTTATATTGGGCTCTGGTAGCATTCATGACATAGTAGCACTGGCAGTCTTCACTTGTTCCAGTTCCTGTGTGGACACAGTGTGATTATTCCCTAAGCTCTCTTACCACCTGATCCTTGCAAGGAAGCATGCCAGCGGTGCTCTTGCCAATAACCTGCTTTTGTTCTCAGTAAATCACAGTATCTCTGGGTCTTTTAATGCCTCATGGGTAGTTTACAGAGTCCTAAGAACATTTAGTTGCACTGCAGAAGATAAATGTTTTCTCAAGAAAATTATAGTTATGTTTTAGAAAGTAAATAGCTTGCTGTCCTTTTACAAAGTTATTTAAACTTGTAAAAGACAGTTTTAAACCTATTACAGACAAAATGCATACTTTTGTAATTGCAACTTAAATTTTTTTTCTCCTTGCCTTCTTACCTCAGAATTTGTAACCTGAGTTTATCTCTGTTAACCTCATGTTATTTATCATCGCTCTGAATGTAAGGTGTAATCCTCATCAGTTAGATATGGAAAGCAGCTGCATATGGTGAAGGTTTTGGTCAGTTTTGGATCAGATAACAATTATGGAAATAGATTAGCAAAAACTCAGGAGCTCTCTGTCCTTGCAAGGAGAAAAAAATGCATTCCAAGATTTTTGATCCCTGGTAGTTAAGGAATTAATGCATAACCTGTTTGCTTTTAATAGAAGCCATTACTCCATGAAGTAGAAAACTTACTATTGTTTACATATTTGTTACTACTAATATTAAATTGTATACCTGAATATAAATGGATGAGCTTAGAAATGAAGTATATCCTTGAGTATATAAGTCCATGTGATTATAATATGCATTACTGCCTGTACCTAATGTCCCACTCTGGGCATTTGCATTGATGTTGCTGCTCTGTAGTAGATCAAGTATTTTCAAGTAGGAAGGAGTAAATTCTTGTTTTTCAGTTTCTATTTGGAAAGGTTATGGAATTTTAAGAAATGCATAGAGATTTTTATTATTCTCTTGTTTTGATTCTTTTTGAATTTGCTGTGATTTCCATGATTCACCCCAGGAGTTTTGGTTTTGCCTTAAGCAGAAATGCCAGTGAAAATTCTCATGACTGACACTTCTTTTTCATAAGCCTTTCTCACTATCAAGATGGCTGACATACATTGTATAAAGTTGATTTAAAATTGGTCAGTTTTCCTTTTAATACTTGGCTCTGGGTATGGCTCCAATCTCAATCACCATAATAAAATTATTTACTAATTTTTCTGATGATAAAATTAATGCATGTTTTTGTACAATGCTAAGAAAACACTGACCACTAATAGAAAATTACTGAAGTAATGCTTATGATGTTATGATAAATAGCTATCTTTCACGCAGCACCGACTATGTGGTAAGGCTCTTTCTAGGAATTACTTCACTAAATTGGTGTCAGGAACCTAGTAAATGATGGTCCTGAGATGAGAACGCAGATCTATCCAACTCCAAAGTCTACTCTTACCTGCTGTAATCTGCTATTCTATAGTATATTGTTCTCTTTGTTGTGCATAATAATTTACCTCACACACTTCCACACACTCATACACACACACATACTCACATAGTCCCACCCACTCTCTCTCTACCTTTTATGTACACTGCTATATTGCTTTGAACATAGTACCTAACCTAAGGACCTGTTTCCTCATATATCCATTGAGTACAATAATTGCATCTGCCTCACTCTAAGGAGTAAACAAACTGTTATTCACAAAGCAGTTAGATAAACACCTGATGTGTGTTAAGTACTTTATAATGATTTGTTAACATTTTATCATTATAAAGAATAATTCTTTTCCTTTTAGGGGTGCCTGGGTGGCTCAGTGGGTTAAAGCCGCTACCTTTGGCTCAGGTCATGATCCCAGGGTCCTGGGATTTTTAAGTAGAATAGAAAGAAAAAAATGTTTTAGATAAAGGATATGAAATAAGAGATGAAAACATGGAAAACAGAAAAAATCAAATCAGAGGAAAACAGAACTAAATAATTACTATAAGAAAAAATACTTCAAATAAAGTGTGATCAGGTGTTTTCCAGGCTCTCTTGGTCCTTTTTTTTGTAATGAATGGGAATCTAAGCTACATTGCCATAGGCAGAATTGCCATTGTTGACTCTGATCTAGCATGATTGTATGGAAATATTCATTTTTAACATATCTAGTCCAAATTTGCTGTGTAGCCCTGGCATGTGCCTTGTTTGAATGAAGATCTTGAAATGTTATTGAGCTGAGCCCTTCAGGCACACTGAACTCCACCACAAAATATATGATACATTGCTGCTCACCAACAATCCATGGTTGATATACAGTCATTGGCAAAACTATGGCAACTGACAAAGATCGTTAGTGCAGCAACCATTTTTGCCTTATACCTTGGCAGTTGAATGGGAAGATTTAGGACTCTGGTGGAGTCCTAAATTTAGGACTCAGCCCTAAATTCATTTTTGTAACAGATTCTTGAGTCTGGGTTTATTGAAGCATGAAACTAAAGTTTTATCCTGGCAACAAAAGATATGTGGAAAATAAAATAGTTGTAAATATGACTAAAACATTTATTAAATAGCTAGTAGGAAAGTAAGGACTTTAGCTTAATATATGTCCTCTTTACAATTTCAATAAAATGTCATCTTTATAACTTTTCTGACTTTTTATATGTGGAGTCAATTTAAGTCTACTCCCTGTTTATGTGAATTGTATGAGAGGTTATCTGACTTTCTTATTTCATGATAAATATGAATGTGGTCTAACTTGAAGCATTTGTGTCCCACATGTAAACTACCTATTTTGTATGTCACAAGGAGGTTCAATTTAGAATTTTTATGTGTTTTGTGAGAAATTACTGTGCATTTTAACTCCGTCATCATTGGAATTCCTTGCACAAGCATGTTAACTATGTGTCACAATTTGTAAATTACATAAGATAGTCTTTTAAATTAAATAAAGTGAAACATTCATTTAACAAATATTTACTGAGAAGATACCCACTGGTCACTGTGCTAGTACTAGAGAAACCACTTTAACCAAGACACTTGAAATCTGTTTTGTGTGCTGCTCACAGTCTATTTGAGGAAATTTAAAACAAAGAAACAATACATTTAAAAATGCATATTGTGATAAATGCTCTGAAGGAAATGATGAGGTTTCTCAGATAATGAACTAAAGGGATTTCAAATTATTAAGAAATTCCTCTCCCAAGAGATGCCATTTCATCTCAGACTTTATATTAGTCAAGATGGTGTAGGTTATGCTGCTGTAACAGCCAACCATAAAAATCTCTGTGGTTTGTCTATGTACTTGAACAGAGGTTACTTTTCACTTTACATAATCAAGTATCCAATGTGAGTTGTCTGGTGGAGTTTTGTTTGTCATAGTTACTTAGAGATTCAAAGTGAAGGAGACTCCGTCTCAACACGTGCCTCCCTGGTCACCAAAGCAAAGAAGGATGGTATAGTTACTTGCGCACTGGCCTTGAAAGGCTTTTTGCCTGGAAATGTCATCTGTTCTCATATGATTGGCCACAAAAAGTTACAGGACATGGCTATATGTAATTTTAAAGAAGGCAGTCATGTATTACAGTTTTCCGTGTGCCTGAAAATAAAAGGACAAATGGCTATTGATGAAGAGCACAAATGACTTACACAGGCTTGAAGGTTGAAAAGGAACCAGCTGTTTTCAGAGTTGAAGGAATAAAGTTCTTGGTAAAGGAGACTGCGTAGGAAAATGCCCTGAGATAAGAGAGAGTTGAGTTTGCTTTGCAGACATGAGAGAACAATGGAACAGGGGTGTTGTGAATAATTTTTTTATACAATTAAATATTGGTTAATGAAGTCATTGTTTTGAATTATTATCTGTCTTCCATTAAAATTATTGTGTTAATTGTGACCAATATTTCGGAAATATTTCCTAATTATAATTTAATTTTTTAATTCATTGTCAGTGGGGTTATCTTTAGATGGTCAAAGTCCTTCAGGTTGTACTCCATTGAAGGTAGCTCTGTGGTTTTCTAGAGTAAGGCTTGATATACAAATTTTTGTTTGGAGGACTTTGCTGTAATGTTAGGACTTCTGCATTAAAAAAACAACTGTATTTTATTTCTTCTGTGATTTGACTTGTTGCTGACAGCTCTTGGAAGAGAAAAGTCTAAGGATTACAATCATAGGGTATAAGAGTATAGAGCAGATATACACCACATTCTAACCCCCAAGTTATTTTTATATGGGGCATTAGTGAGATGGGTCTGATCTCTTGCAGTTAAATAAACTCTGCAAAATGTCTCTAAATAAATTCCATACTTAAATGTTAGGTTTGATTTAGCCCTAGAAAACAGGATGGAATTCCCCTGATCTCTCAGTTGTTTAAGAATGCTCTGTTCTTAATTTAACTGATCTTTTTAAGTATAATACTTGGGATAATTTTAAAAGTCTGGAATATAACAATAGACATGTCAAGAAATCTTTCATGTGCCTACTACCAAATGAAAAGTAGGTTTTAAAACTTTGCTTCAGATAACTTCTTGTTCTTTCTCCCTGTCTTTTTAAAAGAAACA
Source organism: Mustela nigripes (assembly GCF_022355385.1). Taxonomy (NCBI): domain Eukaryota; kingdom Metazoa; phylum Chordata; class Mammalia; order Carnivora; family Mustelidae; genus Mustela; species Mustela nigripes. The sequence goes on along the minus strand of NC_081568.1, from coordinate 66,685,534 downwards.
GAACTTTACAGATAAAATTTAAATTCCGCATGTTCTTTTCATCCCTCCTTTCCATTCCTTTTTCAAAAGTAACCAGTCATGAACTTGTAGTATATTTAGTCTGTGTTCCTTAAGTACTTACTACTTTCAATGTTTTTGTAGATAATATATGCCATTTATGTTTTTAATGAATATAAATGGCTTAAAATTTTAATGAATATAAATATTCTATTTTTAATGAAAATAAATATTGCCAATCTCCCTGTATTCTCCAACCTTTCATTCAGCAGTGTATTTTTTGTTGTTACATGTGGAAGTAGTTACTCATTTTAACTGCTATGAAATTTACATTGCATAAATATGAAGCAGTTTACTTTCCCATTCTTTTATTGATAGACTTTGAGATTCTTTTTCATTTGTCCCACTGAAAAAGTGCTGTGAAGAACTTCCTCTATAATGTCTTCTTGTGCATATGCACAAGAGTTTTTCTTGAATGAACAGGATTTTACATACGCATCTTCACTTTATGAAGTATTTTTAGATTTTCCTAAACAATTACTTGACCACGAACATAGTTCTCACTTAACCAGTACTGTCTTACACAATATTATCCAGAACTCCGTGTTGTCAGGATGAGAAGTGGGCTTGCATGGAAAGCTGCTTAGGTCAGTTATTTTGGGATATTAACCTGAGCTCTTTGTGCTTATTTTCCTTGTGTAAAATGAGGGTAACAGTAGTCATGCCTGATAAAGTTTTCCTGATGACTACATGACATAAAATATGTAAAGTGCTTAGAACAGTGCTTGTCATGTATTTTTTGGCTTGTCTGATGTGTGTCCAATGATACTTCATTGTTTTAATTTTGTTTCTCTGAGGTAACAAAAAATTAGTTTGGTTTTTTTTTTTTCCCATAAAAACTGTGAACCATTTTAACTCACTTTTGTGAACTATTTTTTTTTAATTTTAAATTTTTAATTTTTTATAAACATATAATATATTTTTATCCCCAGGGGTACAGGTCTGTGAATCGCCAGGTTTACACACTTCACAGCACTCACCAAAGCACATACCCTCCCCAATGTCTATAACCCCCACCCCGCTTCTCCCAACCTCCCTCCCCCCAGCAACCCTCAGTTTGTTTTGTGAGATTAAGAGTCACTTATGGTTTGTCTTCCTCCCAATCCCATCTTGTTTCATTTATTCTTCTCCTATTCCCTTAAGCACCCATGTTGCATCACCACTTCCTCATATCAGGGAGATTGTATGATAGTTGTCTTTCTCCGCTTGACTTATTTCGCTAAGCATGATACACTCTAGTTCCATCCACATTGTCACAAATGGCAAAATTTCATTTCTTTTGAAATGAATTTCTTTTGGCTGCATAGTATTCCATTGTATATATATGCCACATCTTCTTTATCCATTCATCTGTTGATGGACACCTAGGTTCTTTCCATAGTTTGGCTATTGTCGACATTGCTGCTATAAACATTCGGGTGCACATGCCCCTTTGGATCACTACATTTGTATCTTTAGGGTAAATACCCAGTAATGCAATTGCTGGGTCATAGGGCAGTTCTATTTTCAACATTTTGAGGAACCTCCATGCTGTTTTCCAGAGTGGTTGCACCAGCTTGCATTCCCACCCACAGTGTAGGAGGGTTCCCCTTTCTCCACATCCTCGCCAGCATCTGTCATTTCCTGACTTGTTAATTTTAGCCATTCTGACTGGTGTGAGGTGATATCTCATTGTGGTTTTGATTTGTATTTCCATGATGCCGAGTGGTATGGAGCACTTTTTCATGTTTCTCTTGGCCATCTGGATGTCTTCTTTGCAGAAATGTCTGTTCATGTCCTCTGCCCATTTCTTTTTTTTTTTTTTTAAGAGGTTTTTTTTTTTTTTTTAAGATTTTTTATTTATTTATTTGACAGACAGAGATCACAGGTAGGCAGAGAGGCAAGCAGAGAGAGAGGAGGAAGCAGGCTCCCTGCGGAGCAGAGAGCCCGATGTGGGGCTCGATCCCAGGACCCTGGGATCATGACCTGAGCCAAAGGCAGAGGCTTTAACCCACTGAGCCATCCAGGAGCCCCATCTCTGCCCATTTCTTGATTGGATTGTTTGTTCTTTGGGTGTTGAGTTTGCTAAGTTCTTTATAGATTTTGGACACTAGTCCTTTATCTGATATGTCATTTGCAAATATCTTCTCCCATTCTGTCAGTTGTCTTTTGGTTTTGTTAACTGTTTCCTTTGCTGTGCAAAAGCTTTTTGATCTTGATAAAATCCCAATAGTTGTGAACTGTTTTTTAATATATTTTTAATTTTTCTACATGTATCTTGTTCATTTGTATTTGTTTACATATTCAGGATATTTTTTATGGCGTATGAATGTATATACCTATGTGTATATATTTAAATGTCATAAAAAACTAATGTACATGTATATATACACACATATGTATTTACATATATATGTATAATATATGCGTATACATATATATATATTTTTCTATCATATAGCTTTCCCTTAGACTGTTAGCTTTTGAAGTTTGGGTTATGGACATTTTTCTTATACAGAAGATTTTAGTTTTAATTCCTTTTTAGTACTCTTTCCCTTAAGATTTCTGCTTAAAAAGTGAGTATCTAATTTCTAGGTATGTTAAAATATTTAATATTCTTTGCTTAATGCCTAAGTAGCAATAACTTAAAAGAACCTATAATAACAGAGAGAGAACATTTATAAATAAGAGTGAATACATTCAAGTATGATTGGTGTAACAATATATTAAAAAAATAGCAGTAATTCTATGAAAATCTGAAAAACAGAATGAACTTCTACGTTAAATGAAAAGAAAAGTTACTTTTTCTCCCCCTTTATGCATTGGCCATTCCGTATGAGGTTCAGTTTCTCGGGGTATGTTAGACAGCCCAATCGCTCACAGGCTTCTCTTGCATATGTGTTGTAAAATGTTAACTCATAGCACTCAAGTCAGACATGATAGCGGAATTGAAATCCTGTTAAGTAACCTCTACTGGCAACCAGATTCATCTCCTCAATGAGGAGGATTATGTAACTGATGAGAATTACTAGATACTTTCATATTTTTCCCACCTATTATCACTTAAAGTAAAATGTTTTGAGAATCATCGATTCGTACCAAATATTTAAATTTCCAGATATTGTACCCCCTCAGGAAACTCATTTTTCAATGTTTGGAATATTTTCATGAATTAAAATCAACATATTTTATGTGTCCCATGAACTTACTCATCTTGAGATGTTCATTAAAGTTTTAATACACAATTAATGAAAATTCAGGGGTGTCTGGGTAGCTCAGTCAATTAAGCATCTGACTCTGGCTCAGGTAGTGATCCCAGGGTCCAGGGATCAAGCCCCACAAGGGGGGAAACCTGTTTCTCCCTTTGCCTCTGCCTCTGCTTGTGCTCTCTGTATCTCTCTGTCAAATGAATAAACAAAATCTTTTTTAAAAAAAATGTGAAAATTCAGAACTTGGAATGAGCAGACTTGAAGTTTTCCTGCAGCTGCTGCCGCAAATGGAACAGATTGCTTTGGGACTGTCAACTTTGTTCTATTTAGAGAGTCAGCCATTCCAGGAAGTTTTCTTTCCTTTCCTTTCTTTCCTTCCTTCCTTCTTTCTTTCTTTCTTTTTTCTTTTCCTGAGATTTTATTTATTTATTTGAGAGAGCACAAGAGAGCAGGAGCTGGGGGAGGAGAAGGGGGAGAAGGAGAAACAGACTGGGAGCCCAGTGCGGGAGTCAGGACTAGATCCAGTAACTTAGGATCATGATCTGAGCCAATGGTAGACACTTAACTGACTGAGCCACCCAGGTGCCCTCATTCAGGCCATTTTTTAAAAGCCTGAATCTCATTTTTACTTAGTATTCATTTTTTCCATAACTTGCTGGATGTCACCTTTTAAAAAGCACTTTTTAGGGGCACCTCTGCCTTCAGCTCAGGTCATGATCCCAGGGTCCTGGGATCAAGCCCCACATCAGGCTCTCTGCTCAGCAGGGAGCCTGCTTCCTCCTCTCTCTCTGCTTACTTGTGATTTCTGTCTGTCAAATAAATAAAAAATCTTAAAAAAAAAACCCAAAACGCTTTTTATTTATAAATGTCAGCCCTAAATCTAGTGCAATCCATCTAGCTTCTTGTTCATATCTTTTAGAAACCTCACAACTTGTCTTAGAACTTGGCAAGTTAGTATGAATTAGGCAAGGGCAGGTTTTCACATTATCGATGGTTATAGGGGATCTTTACTAAAACAAGCATGAGTACTTTTGTAATGCTTAAGCCTCATTTAAAAAGCTTAATTTGTATTTGCAAGTGACCTAGATGAAAAATTGGAGCTCCAGTACAAAATATTCTTTTAAAGATTGATTGATTGATTGACTGATTGATTTGAGAGAGAGAGACACAACACAGTGAGGAGAGGGGCAAAGAGGCAGAGTCTCAAGCAGACAACACACCGAGCAAGGAGCCTGACGTGATGGGCTCCATCTCACACCCCTGAGATCCCAACCTGAGACAAAACCAAGAGTAAGATGCTTAATCAAGTGTGCCATCCAGGCACCCCCAGGATATTTTAATATATTTTAATATTGTTAATATTAATATTCTTAATATCTTAATATTCTTAATATTCTAAAACTATAATCAAAACTTAAACACAGGGGCAAAGAATAATAGCTACTTATGAATTTCATTCCCTGCCTACAAGAGCATAAATGGAAAATTTACATTAGAGCCCTTACACTTCAGCTAACATTTTAAATCTCCATTCAAATTTTCACTGTGAATAGGATGCTACCTGTTACCAGCTGGGGTCTTGGTTGCAGAAATATACCAACCAAACCAAAATCTGACTCACTGAATTAAAAATAGTAACAAAAGAGATGTAATAGAAGGGCATTGGGTAGACGCAGAATCCATAGGTTGTATAGAGAAGCAACTCTGGAGAATAGGTAGGAGCCAGCAGAAGCTGCCAGCACAAAATTCAGCCAAGGTATTGGCTTGTTAGTTCCTAGTTAATCCTTAGTTTCCTCTACTGAGAAAAATTCTAAGTGTGTGTCCATATCACTTCCTCCCCCCAAAACTCACACAATGCAGATTTCTCCTAAATGGGAAATAGGGTTTGGATGCAAGACAGGCCAAATATATTAACATTTTTGTCCACATGGCTCAAAACGTATTTTGACCATGATTTCCATGGACTCTATAAATCCATTCTTTTGGGAGTACAGGTGTAGAATGAAACAATATTGAACATAATGACAGCAGTCCTGTGGATTTCAACTGCTCAAACTCATAAGTAATTAAAATAGAACCCTTTGGTTTTATTTTGGTCAGTTGAGTTGACCTCAAAATGTGTGTGATTAATTAAGGAAATGCTGTGGAATGTCTTTTTTCTTGTCTATAAATTAAGATAAGCATTCTTTAGTTACCCAGCAACTGGAAAAATTTTATATACTGAGTAGAAATAAAGTAGGCAAAGGCTTATACACCAAAAAAGACAATGGGAAATGTTTGAGTAAGTTTCTGTAGAAACTCAAGAGGTTTTTTTTTTTTTTTTTTTTCTGGGAGAAAATGCCAAGTTTGATTTCCTTTGCTAATATAGGACAAAAGATAAAAATAGATAATATAAAATAATAAAAATAATATTGTAAATTTTGAAGACAATCAGAGACACATATTCAACCTTACCAACATCTGGTTGGAAATTTTGAAATTTACTTAAGCATCAGGATGTTTTTCTATATCTGGAATGTTAGCAAAGTTTGGAAACATGTGGACACTTAACTGGGGTTTCCTTTGATGTTCATCATTAGGCAATCAGAGACTCTTCCTTAAGCTCAGATACTGACAGTCTCGAGGTATTCTGTGTCATCATTTCTCCCCACCAAGGGCCTGCTCTCTGTGGTATAAGGTGTTGTCTCCTGGCTAGGAGATAGAGGCTGTGGTACAAATAGATAATCTGAAAACCAGATAATGTCACGGCTAATCACAAATGGATGACCGTGCTTCTGTTGCCAGAGCAGTATGGCTAAGAGTCGTGAATCAAAAGGGGTGCTCTGTTTTACATACCACGTAAATGGTAAATGTTGTGCTTTTATATTTGACCATTGTACTTCCTGGTGAGGTAGAAAGGGAGATTTTTTTTTTTTTTTTCACTGAGTAAAAATGATGTGGGTCTGGTATTTCTCTTTGCAAAATAATTTATTTCTGGCCGCACAGTATTAATTTTCAGGCTGTGAAACCTGGCTTTGATTCCAAACAGAACTTTGGGAAAGAGGGAGCTTGAATAATAGAGAAAATAACTCTGTAAGGAAGTGTATTATTTCTTGGAACGATCCTGGTATCCATTTAAGTGGTTTCTTCCAGCTTTCGCATCCAAGAAAATTGTATCCATATATAATTATGAGGAACAAAGCCATAGTGAGGCTTATTGCAGGTTTTTCTGCTTTGCTCATCTTTCACCTCACTGTGGCACTATAATGGCCACAATGAAATCAAGCTTAGGAAAGTGTGTTGTAAACTCAAAAGTGCTCAGTAATCTTTATTAATATCCACAACAACTCCAAGCAGAAGAACAGCTACCAGGTGCTGTGCTAAGCTCGTGAAGTTTTTATCCATGACATGTTCACATCCACATCATTAGCTACAGGTAAAGTTCTCTTATACTCATTTTACAAATAAGGAAGCAGAGTTAGAAGAACTTAGTCAAGAAGCTACGCAAGTAGTTTTGGAAGCTGGGTTCTGGTTGTGAATGTAGAACTGCCTGCCTGCAATCCTGTGCTCTAGTCACTATGCTAAGTGCTTCTCTATGTATAGAAAGCTAGAACCACAAAATAGGTTAAATTACCTCTGGAGGTTTTCAGGCAGAGGATAAACTACCTTGAAAATGTCCAGATGATGTGGAGTAAACTTAGACACCTCATCTCAGTATTGTCAGTAGCTTTAAAAATAAATTTGAGTAAGCAAATTGTGTGAATCTTTATCAGATCTTTTTATTTGGACACTTACTATCTTTGTGACTTTGGGCAAGTTATCTTAGTTTCTTCATCTAAATGGGCATAGTGATAGTACTTACTTTGTGATTTTGTTTTGATGATCAGAAAAATAAAAGTTGGGCTGCCTGGGTGACTCACATTAAGCGTCTGCCTTTGGCTCAGGTCATTATTCCAGGGTTCTGGGATCAAGCCCCACTTCGGGCTCCCTGCTCAGTGGAAAGCCTGCTTCTCCCTCTCCTTGTGTTCCCCTGCTTGTGTTCCCTTTCTCAATGTCTCTCTCTTTCTCTGTCAAATAAATAAATAAATAAAATCTTTTTTTATAAAGGTAAAAACTTGTATATATTCATAGTAGTAATATAATTATTCTCTCTCTCTCTGTCTCTTTCTCTATATACATGTCACTGTTGCCTCTGTTTTGCATTACTGGCAAATCCTACACAGGAATATGGGAATGGTCCCATGCTTTATTTTCTGTCACCAGTTATGGGTCATCAGATTTTAGGTCCTACTAGAATAGATGTGCTCTTTGATGTATAGAAGAATAACAGAAGAACTCTGAACTTTGATCATTTAAGTATTCGGAATGCCATTAGTCATCCAGACAATAGTTTGGCAACTGCTAAGAAAGTTTGAGTGCTACGGTCTTGTCACAAATTTCTAAAGTTCTCCGTGATATTTATGGTGATAGTGATGTCACCTGGAGGAAAGCCAGTTACACAAAAGACACCATTATATTAAATCTATTTCAGGCAGCCATGTTTGAGGATACGACAAGGGACTCATCTGCTGATAAAGTTAGATAAGTGTTTGCCAAAGTGTGTTTCATCCCACACTAGTTTTGAGGAATGCTGTTGTATAAAAATACAAGCAAATAAATTTTGAATACTGCCTACTATAGTATCCTCTTGGCAATTTACAATGCACATAAGTACATTAAAGGCTCCTGAAAGTCCTATATTTTCACACACAGACACACACACGCACACACACATAGGTGTGATGCACACACATGCATTCTGTCTTTGTTCAACACTAATATATGACCGCAGAATTCCTCTTTGACATTATTTCCTGGAACTAGTGTCTCATTGATCTCATTTTGGGAAATACTGAGTTAGACTAGACTTCTGGACCTCAGCTCAGCAATTTTGTCATGAAAAGTCCTTGACATCCCAGATGCCATCAGTTGTAAGCTGCTAATTACCATTTTGTGTTGGAGTATTGCTAGAGAGTAAGTCAGGAGGCCTAAACTTATATCAGATGGGGTTTTGGCTTGGGGCCAGTTGCAGAAACATTCTGAACTTTCCTCTTTTAATCACATGATCAGATCAAGTTGTCCCAAAATGTTTCCATGTCTAAAAGTTGTTACGGGAAACAAATAAATTTAAATAATACTTTACAGTGCTCAGAATACATTTATATGCATCATCTAATATGACCCTGATACCTTTTGGGAAGTGAGCAGTAAAGCCCAGCACCTACCTACACTGTAGATTATTTGGAAGTTTACTAAACAGTAAAGGTTTCATGTTCTGTAGATACTATCTCTGCTTTTTTGGACACTTAGCATTGTCTGTATCCCACCCCAGCACTGCAGCCTCTCCCAGTGTTAAGTGATACTTGTTTCGAGTGCCCCCCTACTTAGAGAACAGAAGCTAAGCTGCTGTGATTTGAAACAGATTAGGCTGTGATGCCATGGAGTGTCTGATGAAACAGAATTCCCATAGGTGAAAAGTATTTGCACACTAAAATAGTAGAAAGTGTAAATTCAGGCAGACATGCAGGCCATCTGAAGCATGGTGGCTTGCTTTGGAGGCATATCAAAATGCCATTGAAGTGTTTAATAAGTTGAGCTTCATTTCTTAGCTGAGTAACCTTTTTAAGGTTATGACCTTAAAAAGAAGAAAAATGTGTGCAGAAATGGACATTTAATGCAGAACAAGAACCAATGATCAAACACAGAAACTGCTCCCATTGATACACTATTGTCAATACTACTGGGAGGTAGCAGAGTATGGTAGTTAAGGCCATGGTTTTTGGTGTCAGATATTTTTGTCACTTAAATTCTGGCTTTGTGCAATTTACTTAACTTTTCTATGCCTACTGTCATCATCATCTTTAAAGGAAAGCTATTAATGCCAACCAAATGAAATTACTGTGCAGGTAACCTTGTAACTGATGGAGATAATGCACGGTGCAAATCGCTTATAAGGAACTCTTGTCTCAATACCAGGCATTTTCTCATTCCCCATTTCTGCATGGTGTTGGGAGACTGCCACTCAAGTGTGCATCGTGAGAACCTTCTGGGATGGTGGAAATGTTCTCTGTGCTGCCAGTACAGTAGCCACTAACCACATGTGGCTCTCAGGCACTTGCCATGTGGCTAGTGTGATTAGGAACTACATGTTTATTTTATTTTATTTAAATTTAAAACTTTAAATTTAGAAAGCCACATGTGGCTAGTGGCTACTGTTTTGGATAGTGCAGCTATAGATTACAACAAACCACATTGGTGTGAAATTTTTTACTGCTAAAATTTCTCTCTCTGAGATACTCAATTTCATTTTGCAGATCGGACATTTGCTGGTTTTGATCCCTTCAATAAAAGAACACACACTGTTCTTTTTTAGTGAATGTAACCAACCACATTACCTAAAATCCATCTGTGCAAGGAGCTGTGGCAATTTTTAGAGTTTCACACTGTGGAAGAGAAAATACTCAGTAGAAACCCCAGGAAATCTATTAAATGTCACTGAAACAATGTGGATTCAATATTTGATCACTTTAATAAATGTTCTATGAAAAGTAGAATATTACATTTCTGTGTTTATGTGGTATACAATTTTAAATATTTCCATTAAGGCAAGCTTTTTGATTGTTCTCCTCTTATTTATTTTATGTCTGCCTGCTCTGTCAAGTTTAGAAGGATCTCCTTTATACCTTTAAGCTCTCCTCATATTTCTAGAAGTTTTAGCTCTTGGTATTTCACTTAAAGTTTTTAGTATGTAAGCCCATCCTCTTAATGGATTGTTGTTTTTAACCTTACTAATATTCTTTTTTGACTCAATTAATGGCTTTTGTTTTTGAATTCCACTCTGTTTGATATTGATTATTGATACTTCTACTTCATTCCATTTGCAATTTCCATGATTTTTCTTTGTTCCACTTGCCACATTCTCATTTCATTTTGTTGGTTTTCTTATATGCAGAATAGAACCAAATTTTGTTTTTTCAGTCAGATCTACAAATTATTTGATTAGAAACTAAGCATGGTTACATTTATTGTGGTTTCAATATCTATAGTTTACCACACCATTTTATGTATATGTCATTATGTGGGTTTCCTCTTTAAATCTGTTACTTTTAGTGCTAATCAATTATTTTTGATGCCACTACTTCCATTACCTTCTTCCTTAATTGATTTAAGAAATGCTGTGTTTTTCATCAAACTAGTGATAACCCTCCTATCTTTCACCATTGTATTGAGGCCTCTATTGTTCTCTTACAATCTTTATACAGTAACAAAATTAAAGAATACCTGTTCCTCTTACCCTGAAACATTTTACATGTTTACATCTCCCAGTCCCGAGCAAAGTTCTTAGGAATGATCCATTTCCAAGTCCTCATTATAACAAATACCCCTACACCCTCTCAGTTCTTGACATTATCTCAGGATGTTATTAAGTTCTGTCTTATCATATGACTTTTATTTGAAGAGTCCTTTCTCAAAAATTACAAATTAATCACCTGTAGATGTTGTTTCACTGTATTGTAACTCCCCATACCACATAGGATAAAATTAATGCCAAACTATTTCGTCTTCTTTATAGGTAGCCTGTCCTTTTCCTTTTTTTCTTTTTCTTTCTTTCTCTCTCTGGAAATGGAGAGGTAGGTTTTCCTCTTAATCTAAGGTTGAGAAATTCAGAGATTTCATGAGGCTCTTCTTTGGAGTCTGTCTTTTTTCTTTCTGCCCCCCCCCCCATTATTCCTGTCTGCGACACCGTGAGCCATTTTAACCTGGAGGTGAAAACTATTTTTTATCTAAGCTTAGGAATTTTTTTCTTATGTTTTTTTTTTTTTATTCTCTATTTGTTTTGGTTTTGTTTTTTTTAATTTTGGAATTCACAGTATTCACATTCTGGTTTCTAGTCTCTGTCCTTCATGTTTAATCTTTTATTTATAATATTATTTTCTAAGAAATTTTTCTGTGCTGTAAGCTACTTCTTCCATCTGATCTTCTAAACAACTAATTTAGCTTGAAGCAGTGAATATTTGTTTTTCTATTCTTCTGTTGAGTCTGAATATTGAAAAGGTTTACTTTCCTGAACCAAAGACTTTAGTCCTTTTATTTCTGTTGATATATCCATGAAACAAGTTCCCCCAGTACCCATACCAGTCAGGCTTCATGGGATTCTCAGCAAATACAAACTTGCTGGTTTTTAAAGATATGTTCATTTTTATTTTACTGAGCTAGTACAATAGTAGTGTGACCTTTTCTGTGAAATGTTGCAGTTATATACCTTTGCTCTTGAGCCTCTCCTGGTGCTTATGTCTCTCTCCAACCAGAGAGCCAGGAATGACCTGCTTCTTGAGTGTAGACCACTACCCATGCAGGACCATCAGTGCCATCAAGATCTGTTGACCACCTGCTCTTCTTTATGCAGCAAGTTACAAAGATAAGGCCTCGCTGTTTGACAAATGCTACCATGTCCCCTTGGAAGTCCGTATGATCAATCATCTTCCTTGCACTTTAGCATTTCTCTAAAACTCCCAAATAATTAAAACCCTAACAAATCACATGGCATTCACTCTTTCCTTGGGAGAAATCCCAGCCTTTCTAGTTAGATGTTACACTAAAAGTTGTCAGGACAGAATCACAAAACAGGTAGTGTGTCTTATTTCCTGGGATGAGTGTGATTTATTAGGTTTGATTGACTCAGTAATGTGTGCATGGCTGCTTAAATTGCTAAGGAGGAATTGATGTAAGCACAAATTTCAATGAGAAAGCAGCACATTGAATCCATATTACTCTACAAAGGCTGTCAGCAAGTTGCGCCTAAGATTTTATTCCTTGCCACTATAATTGAGTCTGGTGTCTTCCTGTTTGAATCAGTAGATAAATCAGATCTGTTCCAGCATTGATTTCCATTGTTTTTGTATCTGACTTTATTGATAATGTGTAAATGTTTTGTGAGCACATCCCACTTTCTCCTGAAATTATTCACACCTAAAAAACAGTACCATTTATTTTTCTTAGACATCTTAAAAATTGATGCTTTGTGGATTTGACTTTGCAAATGATCCATCTTTTGTGTTAATCATTTATGTCTTTGCCCCCCTTATTACTCATGACAAAATATTTTTGTCTCTTTAAGTTTCTTCTCTAAAAGTGACAATTTCCTTCTGCTTAAATAATCATTTTAGTTTTTAATCTTCAGCTTTTTGTTGTTACATGTAAAGTGAGTTAATTGGTTGTGCTCTTGGGAGCACATGCTTTCAGTTTACAGGCCATGAATTTGAGGACCACAACTTTGATGACCCTCATCCTTATGAAACATGACATGAAAGATAGCAATTTTTTTGCCTCATCAGCCAGCACCTAATTATCTTTCCTGCCTCTTCATTCTTCCAGAGCTCTTTAATGTCAGTCGTAGTCTTATACTTTGAAAGACTAGAGAATGGTGAAAGGGGTTCTTCTTTACTGAGTCCATGTTTTCACTGAGATCTTAAATAATGATACTATGTTAGAAAAAAAAATGCAGTACAACTCTGATAGTTAAAATGATCATTCATTTATCTGAAGAAGCAAAAGTCTTTACTGTTCAGTCAGTGTACACAGAATCTCTCTCTAACTGAACATAGCTAGGAGATTCATCTTTGGGAGAAGCCAAAGCAGAGCACGATTACGCTTGCAGAATTTGGGGGACTTGGGAGATCATACCTGGAGGTAGCAGGAGGCACTTGGGGCATTTTGACAAGATTCATTAAAATGGTGTAAAGGGCTTTGGTCTGATATGAAAAGGCAAAGCTGCTGGAAGCCGAGGGTGTGATGATTTGTGTCTTGGGTTTAATGAGCATTGCGTGAATGGCACAGGGCTGAGGAGGGAGGCGGGTCTTCAAGTTCAGTCTCTGTTTCACTTTTTTCTAGCTCTCTTTCATTCTCCATTTGGAAATTTATCTCTGACTTTTAATTTTTCCTTCGTAAACATTTTTATAAACATACTTTCTTAGCACTTAAGCATAAAGAAATAATTGATAGAATGGGTTTTATAATATGAAATACCTGCCGCAGAGTTTTTTTTCTTTCATTCATTGCCAAAAAACAAGGACAACGAATTCATAATTCAGCAACAGTGAGATACCACTTTTCTCCCTGTGAGTGAGTAAAACTTAAACCAGTTGCCTGTACTTAGTTGGAGAAGGTGTGAGGATCAGTTCATCTTCAGAGAGCAGTTCTGAGAATGTTGGAATATTTTTCAAACTGGACGTTTGATCCAGCACTTCTAGTGCTAAGAATTTACCCTACAGAGAGTCCAAGTATGTAGTCAATCAGTGTGTTCAAGAATACCCTTGCAGCTTTGTGTGCACTCTAATCAGTTATGACAATGTAAATTTCCATCACAAGGCAAGTGGTCACTATTGCAAGAGGGTGTTTTTCAGTGCCCTCAGTGGTGCCTGACTGTGTGTATGAAAAAGACTCAAAGTTTGTTTTGTTCTTAAAAATTCAGGTTTGCTTTACTTAAATATAACTTTCAAAATCCTGCTTATTCCCTGAGCTTTTTAAAAATACATTTTTAATTGCAGTGAAATACGGATAACATGGAATTAACCACTGTAAATAATTTTTCAGAGTAGAGTTCAGTGGTATTAGTATCTTCACATTGTCATGGAACCATTATCACATCCCATAAATTTTTTTCATCTTGTGGAACTGAAACTCCATACCTGTTAGTCATAAACTCCCTATTTTCCTTTCCCCCTATCCCTTGACAGTTACCATTCTACTTTTTGTTCCAATAAATTTGATTCCTTTAGATGCCTCATGTGTGTGAAATCATAAAATAATTTTCCTTTTGTAACCAGCTAATTTCACTCCGAATAATGTACTCAGGGTTCATCTGAGCTGTAGAATGTGCCAAATTTCCTAGCTTTTTAGATCTGAATGGTATTCTAGTGTATGTGTTCTGTTTGTTTATTCATCTGTCGATGGGCACTATGGTTGCATCAACTCTTGACTATTTGAATAATCCTGCATGAACCTGGATATCTAGATATTTCTTCAAGTCCCTGCTTTCAGTTCCTTAGGGCATGGTTCTTGGACTTTTAAATCCAATTTATAGATATTTCTACTCTGTTAATTGAGATTTTAGTAGTCACTTTAAAAGGCCTTTAATAATATTTGGTTCCAATTTAATATTTAATGAAACACCTCCATATCTTTTAAACTGCCTTTTTATATTAAATGCATGTAATTTTTTAAGTACTTCACTGGTATGACTTAAAAACCTTTGCAGATACTCAAATAACTCTGTTGGAGCTAATTAAAAACTAAATATATAAATAAACTTTTAAATTTATAAGTTCACTTAAATGGTCCAGTTCTGTATATAAGCATAGTCACATTTTAAGTTGGAAAAAGCCATCATTCTGTACTGTATGTTGGCTACTAGAATTTAAATTTTTAAAAAAATCATTCTAAATAGATCACTTAATTATTTATTTTAAATTGTGGTTACAAAACAGTCTGATAGAATGGGGCAAAAGCTGTTAAACATTATAGGTACATAATTTTTTCACAGATTCTTTAAAGTAACAATGTTAATATAATGGTTTTGATTCCTTTAAACATTTCTGTACTTCATTCTAAAAATTTCTGAGGTTGATAGATGCTTTTCCATCAAGGAAGATAATTATTCTCTCAATTAAATTTGAGTTTATTTAACGATGAATATTTGGTCAGCATGAAGTCTGCATCTGCAGACATTCAGGGCAGATTGTATTGAAACTAAGGAAACTGTTGGAAACTAAGGAAACCATCCCATTAAGTTTTGGGGTTGCCTTCTCTGCGTGGTCCAGTTATATCTGTGATCAAAGATTTTCAGTTGGCAAATCAACTCAGTTCTCAATTAAAACCATGATAGGATGTGCTAAAAAAAAATGTTATTTGTAATTGCTTTGTCAAAAACTCCTTTACTGGTGGCATCTGGTAGCTCAGTTGGTTAAACATCTGCCTTAGGTTCTGGTCATGATCTCAGGGTCCTGGGATCCAGTTCCCTGCTTGGCTGGGGAGCCTGCTTCTCCTTCTCCCTCTGCTGCTCTGCCTGCTTGTGTGTCTCTCTCTCTCTGTCAAATAAATAAGTAAAATATTTTAAAAAATCAAAAAACAAAAAACCTCCATCACTACAAGGAGATGGTCCCCTAGCCAGGATTGTTAGACTGGCTATGTACAGTCTACTTCTTTGTGACCCTCACTTATAACTACAGCTCCCACACAGTGTGATCACTTGACTGCATGTTGCAATTCTTTGGTTTCTGAGAATGGAAATGCCTTCTTGCCTAACTTCAAGTGCTGTGTGACTTGATGGGAATTTCTACATATTTTCCCATACTTTCTAGAACCAGGCAAATCTTTGTATACTAACATGGGTTTGGATGAAATTCAGTGGATTCTGGGCATCTTATGGCATTGCTGGACAAGCAATTATAGTAGAAAAGTCTTTAAGAGGGCCATCCACTGCACAGCTCCAGAGGATGACATTGACATTACAGCATGTGTGGTTATCCTCCCTCAGTTATGCAGCGTGCTGTCTCCTCCCTTCTACTGGCAGTTAAACGACTGATCCTGCAGTCACACAGGCAGCTGATGTATTGCTGTCCCTGTGGCTTTTTCCCTTGTCGTGTGAAGCCTCCTGGACACCCTTAGTCCCCTGATCTTACTGCTTTCTCCCGCTTCTTACTTTATCAGTCCTCCTTTTTCTCACTTCCTGTTCATCCAGCATAGATTCCATAGTCTGTAATTTAAAGTCTGTGTAACAATCCTCTGAACTCCCTTGCCATTCTGATTTTTTTTTTCCCCCAAATCTGACAAATAAACTCTAACCCTAATGAATCCAACCTCTGAGTGAGACTCTCAGCTGCCTCGGGGTGCTGGGAAAAGTCCTCAGGCAGGCAGATAGGTCCCACTACTAGTCCATCTTGGTCCTCTGCCTTAGAGAAGCCCTAAATGTCACCTGGAGATCCACTGGGTTCTCATGTCAGTTCCCTCACCTGGGCTCTGCAGTGCTATCTCAGCCCCAAATATCTGAGTCCACAGCTGACCTCCACTTCCTGTTTCACAAAGAAAATAGAAGGTGTGGGAGAGGACACTGCTCGCTGTCCATTTACTCTATGCCCTTCTTTCTCAGGCTACAAGAGAAGTGCTTTTCTACTTTCTTTGCATTCTGGTTTCACTCTCAGGCTGACTTCTCAGGAATCTTATACTAGAGATTATTACTATTTTTGGTACTTCTAAGCCTTCCCTTTCAACTAGGTCATTCCCATTGGCTTTTATAAAAGTGTGTCTTCCATCAAACAAAAGCAAACATTAAAATTTTAAAAAATAAGCAAAAAAATAAATGACAAAAACAAGAAATTCCTCTCCTTCAGTCCCACATCCTCTACCAGACCTGTTTCTGTTATTACCTTCTGGAAACCTTCAGAGGTTATCAGTTTGTTTGTACAACAGTAATGGTCAGTTTGGTTTTCTAGCACTGTTTAGCATCTTAAGAGGACTTGTGAAATTATATCAGAATTTCCAAACATACTCAATTGCATTTATTTAAAGTATAATGGTAGCATAGACTATAATAAAAAAGAAAATATTAGCAAGGATGTGAAGGAATTGGTACCTCATTCATTGCTGATAGGAATTTGAATGGTGAAGCTACTTTGGAAATACTTTTCGGCAGTTTCTGAAGAAGTTAAACATAAATTCACTATACAACCCAGCAGATGGGCACTAATTGTTCAGCAAATGTGTTGTATCCATACAGTGGAATGCTAGACAGCAGTAAAAGGGATTGAAATACTGACCCATACAATAGCATGAATATTCCTCAAGAACATTATGCTAAGTCAAAAAAGCCAGGCAGAAAAGACCATATGTTACATGATTCCATTTGTGTGCATTGTCCAGAAAAGCCAAATTGATAGTGACAGAATAGTGGTTGTCTGAGTCTAGAAGTGGGCATGAGGGATTTTTGGGGGTGATGCAAATACTCTAAAATTACGCTGTGATAGACACACAATTCAATAAATTTACATGTACATTTAAAACAGGTATATATATTTTATATTCATGATACCATAATGAAGTTGTTGGGAAAAAAACCAGAAAGCAGCCAGTTGTTGATGAGTTTTCTGATTGCACCAGCTGTTTAACATGAATAAAAGTGGAACTGTAAAAAACAAGTTAAGATGTTATATTGCATCACTATGTTCATATCCTTTAGGTAAATCCCTTAGTCGTGCAATTGCTGGGTCAAAGGGTAGCTCTATTTTTAACTTTTTGAGGAACCTCCATACTCCCGTACTGTTTTCCAGAGTGGCTGCACCATTCCCACCAGCAGTGTAAGAGAGTTCCCCTTCTTCTGCATCCTCGCCAACATCTGCTGTTTCTTGACTTGACTTGTTAATTTTAGTCATTCTGACTTAGCATTTGCAAGGACATGGATGGAACTAGAGGGTATTATGCTAAGTGAAATAAATCAGTCAAGGAAAGACAATTATTATATGATTTCACTCATGTGGCATTTAAGAAACAAAACATATGGGGAGAAGGGAGGGAAAAATAAAACAAGACTAAATCAGAGAGGCAGACCAACCATAAGAGACTTAGTGCTAGGAAACAAACTGAGGGTTGCTGAAGGGGAGGTAGGTATGGAATGGGGTAGCTGGGTGATGGACAGTAAGGAGTGCATGTGATAAAATGAGCACTGGGTGTTATATGCAACTGATGAATCACTAAACCCTACCTCTGAAACTAATAAAAAAAATATACTATATTGTACTTCAATATTAGAAAATCAAAATAAAACTATTTTTGTTTCACAGGCTAATTTTTAACGTTTTTTGGTCATGTAGTAGTGAGGAAAGTATCTGCTTCCAACATTCTGGCTCCAACATACCCAAATGATAAGCAGTTCTTTCCTTTTATATTTTGCTAATACACTGTGAGGATGTCCTTGACTACAAATGGGTGGTGTGGTATATGATAATATTTTTACCCACACTGAAATCTTGATGACAAGAATGCATGGTCAGTAACATGCAATTCTTTTAGGGCTCTTTGGCCATAATTAAAATGCTAGCCAAGTTTGGGACAGGATGTTTTAATCTGATCAAGATATTTACATCCCCTTTCACTGACTTGTTCATATTTTGCAAGATAGTAATTCTTGAATAAGTAGGTAATGCTGTAATTTTGCATTTTAACCTAATCTGTTGCTTACCAGAAAGCCAAGGAGACTGATAAAAGAAAATTGATTCAGCACAGTTTGTAAGGAGGCAAATACTGTGTAGACAAAAGAAAGAAGAACTGGTAAACTCTTTTCCCAGGAACAGAAGTCTATGGTTGGCTTAATTAGAGCCTTCAACGTGAAAGGTCACTTCAGAGGACAAACAGCTATTCTCATCCCGATATTCTCCTTCTCCAAAGAGAGCAGACTGAGAGGACATGATTTTAAGAAGGTGGTGTAGTTAGCTGAAGGAACAAATTTCCTGACAAGGTGGTTTACTTAAGGATGGGATTATGAGGGAGGATTTGGAGGCTTCTCTTTGGGCACCCTAAAAGTGTGTAGAATGTGGACATAGCTATGTATGCAAGAATTACAGAAAAATAAGTGTTTTATATTTTTTTGAAAAACATATCCACTTGTTCAGAACTTGATTTAATTTATTGCGAGCCTAATATTTATTTAAAACAGCAAAATAGATAGGTTGTGTGAAAGACAATAGATAGGTTTAAAAAATATACAATCTGGCAGTTTGTGTGTGGGAAGCATGCTTGTTTATAAGGTTGACATATCTACTGCAAAGATTGTCTTTTTCAAAAACGTGATTTGCAGCCAGCACATCTGTTGTTCTTATGTAAGGGATTAAAATGAGTTATTTTTGTCGAAGTTCAGCTGCAAAGTGACAGAGTGTTAAACCAGCTTGCTAAAAATGTTACCTATTTTAGGGTGGGTTTTTTTTTTCTGTATGTTAAACTTTGAAAATATTCTTTTGCTCTATGTGAGAGAGCCTTATTCTTTGTTTTAAAAAAAAATAAGTTTCATGTGGTTTTAAATTTTGTTTTTGTTACATGATAGCATTTAGATGATATCAAAGTTATTCTAGCTTAACATTTTGAATGTTAAATCCTATCCAAGTTTGCTTTTTTCCCAGTACATTTTTCATAAAAATCTTACCAACATTATTGACTCTGCTTTCTTTGAATGTGAGATTGTTTTGTTCTTGGAAATCTGAAATAAACTTGTTCTGGCTTTCCTCTTCAAAAGGAATTATGTCATTTGCATGAGGGCTTATCAGGAAATCCTGACTATCATCTTACAGTCCCAAGAGTTAATGAAGTGTATTCACACAGTCTCTGGGAAGGGGTTGGCGTGGGGGAGGAGGAGACACTTTTCACATATTTCTGTTGTAATTTTAAAACAAATGTGAGTTGTTTTATTAATCAGTCTTCATGAAACTGACCATTCTCTGATTTCCTGTGTCTGAAAACAGCAACAACAGCACTCAATTAAAAACTGTTCGGTTAAGTCTGTTCTGCTTAAAAGAGTAGACACTGATCATCTAAAAGGTTCACTGTAGAAAATTATAAGAGAAAGAGGGCCAGAGCCAGAATGCCTAGCTTTCAAGTTACCTGGAGTCTAGATCAGTTCTTCTTAATCTTGAATGTGTGTATGAATCTCCTGAATATTGCGTTGAAGTGGAGTTCTAGTTCAGTTAGTCCAGGGTGGGGCCTGAGTCTTAACACCTCCCCAGTGAGGCATATATTGCTGGTCTGTGGATCACATTTGAGATGCAGCAGTCCCAATAGATCATCTTTAATATCCATAGAAGTCTGCCTATTTAGCATTTGCTGATGTTTTCATCAGTTGGACAATGGTAAAGTCTTTTATAGTACAGAGATTATATAATAATAACTTACCTAGAAAGAATCCGTGAGAGTGGGTCTTATTGCCACAGTCTTCCTAGAGTCTTCCTGAACTACACGCCAAACTAAACAGACTGACATGGACACAAAAATCAATTTGTTAGGACTTAATGTTTACAGATATACTAGACTGCTCAGATATATTTGTGATATGGAAGGGTATACTATTATTGGTTCTCTTCTGATTTTCCAATCTCATGTCCATGCAGTCAGGAAAGAAAATCTTGGCTAGGTAAAGAGGGAGTCTGGCGAGCAGGTGCCAGCAGTGTTCAGGTGACAGATGTCAGTGAGAGAAGACTGCTGGATGTGCGTTGGCTGGGGCTTGGGGTCAGAGAGGAGGATACACTTCTCTCCCCCACACTGTGTAGAATGGCAGGCCTAGCATGGCCAGACCTTCCAACTTTGCAAGAAAAGCCAGAAATAGAAATTTCATGTGAAATTTCCCAATTTAAAAATGTTGGCTACTAATTTAAATTCTTTCAGAACATGATTCAGGCCAAGAAAACACATCTGTGTCCCAGACACAGCCCTTGAGCCACCCGTTAACAATGTCCGTACTAAAGTGCATTGAAGTCTCCTAATGCAGTCCTCATGATTGAAAAATTAGGAATTTTCAAAATGAAACTTTCCAGCCTTTTGTCTTTAGATACTTGAGTCAGAAGAAATCACCTCTGTTTTATGTATTTGGAGCTACTGGTGTAAGATGGGTACATGGTCATAAAACCTGTCTTTCTGTCTTCTTTCACATTCCAGATTACAGGACAGGCCCTTGTTTCACTCAGGTCAACAACCAGATGTGCCAAGGGCAGCTGACAGGCATTGTCTGCACTAAGACTCTGTGCTGTGCCACCATTGGACGGGCCTGGGGCCACCCCTGTGAGATGTGTCCTGCCCAGCCTCAGCCCTGCAGACGGGGCTTTATCCCCAACATCCGCACTGGAGCTTGCCAAGGTGAGTTCGCCATCCACCTGTGTGTGCAGACTTACTATGCATGGGTCTCCTTTCGCTGCCACTGATACCTCTTAACCATTCAAACTCTTGCCATTGCCAAGAGGGGCCTCATTTTTGAGCCTGACTAGAGATGACCTGGATATTAGCCACTTTATGAAAAATAATCATTTTTCAGGTCTTGACATAAATGGAGAAGAGAGGAGATACTATTGAAAACTGGGGAAACTTTTTAAAAAAATGATTAAAATAGCTCATATAATTAGAGGACAAACCACTCCCAGATCTTGATCCAGGAGGCACTACACTCTCCTTACCAGAGTCCCTCAAACTATACACATGAGAATACCCAGGAAAATGTTTTTCTCCTTCTTGTATTCTTATTCAAGATACAGGCTCAGGAAATGGGGAGAAGAGAACTGCCACTGCCCTGCATTGTTATTAATCGTGTCTGTAGAGGCAAAGTGTAAACTCTGTCCTTGGGTGCAGTTATTGAAGAGTTTGTATCCTGTTGGTTACAGACTGGTCTCCCAGCAATCTTTGCAACCACGTCCTGTTGTATATTTTAAATATCAGGGCTAGATTTGGGCCTGAGGATGTTACAGTAGAAGACACCAACCCACGTAGTCCAAAAATATTGTTGAATTTTTACTGGATTATCATTTTAATTAATTTTAGGCCACCACAATTATTACCCTTTTTTGGCCACTTCTCTGATATCATATCGTGCTGTACCTATCATGTATATTAAACCCATTTTTAGAGTTTGAAATAGCTCAGTCATAAGTTCTCTCATGGCAGTAGGATCACAGGAAAATGACTTGTATTTTTTTTTTAAAGATTTAGTTTATTTATTTGACAGAGAGAGATCACAAGTAGGCAGAGAGGCAGGCAGAGAGAGGGAAGAAAGCAGGCTCCCTGCTGAGCAGAGAGCCTGATATGGGGCTTGATTCCAGGACCCTGAGACCATGACCTGAGCCAAAGGCAGAGTCTTAACCCACTGAGCCATGCAGGCACCCCAGAAAATGACTTGTATTATTCAGAGAAATGATATTCATATTTGAGACATGAAGAGTTGGGTTAATTTGTTACCATGAAATCATATACAGAGCTAAATTCCTGAGGTCTTTCAAATTGATGTTAGTGACCAGTACAACAGGCTCAGATGTCATCTACCCAACCCCTATAAATGGCATATTGCAGAAAGCCAGTCCGTCATCCTAAAACCCAAATGAAAGTTCGAGTTTGGGAAGCCTGTATGTAGCTTCAGTTCAATGAACAATGATCATTTAGGTGCTCTGCATAATTTGGTAAACATATCTCTGACAAGTGGCCTCTACAGATTTTGGTTAGTTTTGTAATTTTGTAAAGGTTAAAGTTAAAAACTGGTCTTTCTCTTCCAATAAGAACTATAGGGATACCCAGGGATGAACCTACACGTTAGCTGTAGATTTAGAATGGTTTTGTGTCTTCTCTCTTAGTTTATTATCTGTCACTGGTCAGACCTAATATGGAGACCATGTAAATGTCATTTTCAGTCTGCTGTTTTTGGGGTGCCTGGGTGGCTCAGTTGGTTAAGCATCTGCCTTCCACTCAGGTCATACTCTGGGAGTCTGGGATTAAGCCCCACATTGGGCTCCTTGCTCTGTGGGGCCTCTGCTTCTCCCTTTCCCCTCACTGGGTAAATTCTTGTGCTGTCTCTCTCAAGTAAATAAGTAAAATCTTTAAAATAATAATAATAATAATATGTTGTTTTCTATGGGTAATAAAATTCTCTATCTTTGATAGAACTACCAGTCTGATTTTATCGAATTTCTGATAAATTAATTTTTAAAGAAGATATACCATACACTATGTAGTGTTCACCATACTTTATATATTTCCTAGATTAGATATAGAATAAATAAATAGTGAAATTTATAAAATTCTATAGATTCCTATTAAAGAGAAAATACTGTATAGATCTAGAGGAATGCTGACTGGATTTACTAAGGTAGTACTTCCTGTGTATTGTACAGCATGTATCCCTTCCCAATATACTTGCTCATTTGTTGTCTTTATTGCTTTTATTTTCCCTCCAGCAAAAGTGTAAGATTCATTAGGTCATAAATCTCTTTTATTCATTAATGTCTCTGAGGCATCTGGAAGAGTGCATAACATATGGTAGATACTCAGTAACTATCTTTGAATTAATAAATGGGATTAAGATTAATATACTTCCAAAAACCACCATTTTGTAAAAATAGTGCAGTTGAGAAAAGCTATTACCTTCAGCCAGAACATTCCAGATTACTGACTCTCCTCATCTTCTACATCTGCACTTAGGATTTTTATTCTTTACCTCTATATTTTGTCAGAGAGGCCTAGTTTTTCAGGACACACTTATTAAATGTAGAATCTGATCTCAAATTTCTCAAATACCCTTCAGGATTTAGTAATGTCTAAAGGCTTATTTATTTGATTGTGTTTATGCAGTGAAGATAAGTTTTCAGTTCTATTAGCCTAAAAATATAATGGATAAATACAGCAACAGGAGCAAAATGAAACTTGCCACATGGTTAAAATATCTGGAAAAGCAAGTTTAAAAAGTTCTGCTTTATTTCAAAATCATGGCAAAGTCAGAAGCCTCTCAATTAAATACTAATCCTCAGTTCAGCTATTTTAAGACTGCATCTTAATGTGATTTCATTTTCCTTTTAAATTTGTAGACTATTGCCCAAATGCTCTGCCAAGTTGATTTGGAAGATACATGGCATGAAAAAAATAACATAAACCATGATACATATGTGTCATACTTTATAAAATATAGTGATCTTTTTTGTCATATAATTGAAAATTTTGTTGAGTTAAAAATAAATTTCAGATACATAGAAGATGACAGCAAATAGCTTAATATTGGTTCTAAAATGTGGTTCCTATTAGCCAAGAGAGGACATTTCTGAAGTTCTAAACATAATGTTATTCTGTAGTTGCTGCAGTTAGTGAATTACCTTATTTCTGGCTTCAGAGGACATGAAATATGATCTTGTAATAAACAGAATAACTTCATATATAGATTTTCATAAAGTTTATATAGACTCCTATTAAAGAGCCACTAGATTATTACTAAGTAGATTTACTAGGGTAATACTTCTTGGTTATTTGATAGCACGTATCACTTTCTGATACACTTGATTCTATATTGTCTTTATTGCTTTTACTTAACTCCAGCTAGACTGTGGGATCCATTAGATCATAAATCTATTTTTATGATGATACTTAAGTTGATACTTAAATGAAATTTAAGATAATACTTAAAACAAATTAAGCTGTGAAAAGAGACCAGTACATATTCTGTATGTAACTGTTGCCATGATGTCTTTCTGGACGGAAGTGAACATTGTCAGAGAGGTGCACATTCCTGTGATGCTTGGCTGCTTGGTCTTAACGATTCATGGCTCCTTGTGTGCTGCGAGCCATTTCTGTTCTACCTCTTTTGCCCAAGACTAACTCACATTTAGTTCTGTCCTCTTCGTTTTATTAATATCTGAAGTTCACTAATACAGGCCATAAAATTTAATCTGTCATAACACAAGTGAATTAAAGGTTTAAAAAGCAGTGTTAACTCCTTTGTGAATAATATATACAAACTTTATGTCACAGACTGCCATATGCATTTCTTGTATTATTTTCTTGTAGTTTCTTATCCTCTTTTAATCTGTATAATCTTCATGAATCTCCTCTAATTGAAAGGATATTTTATTTAATATTAAGTCTTGACTTTGAGTCTTTCAGATTTTTCAAACACATAGGGTCATTTAAAATTTTTAAAAATATATTAAAATTTGCAGTTACTAATTTGTTATTTGAGTTTTAGGAATTAGTCTTTTAAACTATCCCAACCATTTCTCAAACTGAAAAGATGGCAGATGAAATTTGCTCATTACATTGCATCTTTCTCTTTATCTTAGACAATAGTAGTGGACTGATGCTGAGCCTCTGTTCTAGTTCATGCAACTTGAAAAGCACAAAAATCAGACTTACACGGCAGAGTCAGAACCTAGCTAGGACACAGGACCAGGACAGAAGTAAAGAAAGTAAAGATGTAAAGAAACAGGAAGTACAGACCCTAAATCAGTCCCTGCCAAACCAATGCTGCTGTGTGTTCTTTTCAAATGATTACAGTATTCAGCAATATCTAATTCATTTACTCAGGTTGTGCATGAATAATGTAGAGAAATTTGAACCTTCCCTGAACCCACGCAGGCATGGGTTGTTCCTCAATCGTAGGTTAGAAGGAAGATGCCCTCAGTAGAAAGTTAGTCCTAGACCTTCTGTATAGCCCAAAATGGAAAGGAGATTTGGTTCATTTGATTAGTGTAAATTATTAAAGACACATTTATCTGCACTGTCTACATTGATCTAGTTAACTGGATCATTATAAAGTTTAAATTCCATTCATACTGTGAGAAAACAAGCCATTCCTATACAATCCAGAAAATTCACTTAAAACTTAATTAATTATAGAAACTCTCTCTTTTTTTTAAATAATGTTTGGGTGGTATATGTGTATATTGTGTATTATATCTTAATGAAGACGATATTACTTGAAAGACACATTATACACAGTGAAACTTCAATGAGGTAAGCACAGGGCTATTCCTATATACTGCTGCACTTAACTTTACAGACATCTTAATAAAAGAAGATGTGATTTGAGCAATAGTCCATACACAATGTAGTTTCGGTGAGATAAGTAGTATAGCTCTTCCCATATGCTTCTGCACATGTTTACAAATACTTATTATATCTTAATGACAGATAATGTTATTTGAAAGACAAAATATAGGCGTGCCTGAGGGGCTCAGTCAGTTAAGCAGCTGCCTTCAGCTTAGGCTCTCTGCTCAGTGGGGAGTCTGCTTCTCCTTCTGCTGCTCCCCCTGCTTGTGCACTCACATTCTCTCTCTCTCTTTCTCTGACAAATAAAATCTTTAAAAATAGAAAAAGAAATTATTCATAGTGTAGTTTCATTTAGTTAAGAACAAGCCCTTTCCCATACATTTCTTTTTTTTTAAGCTTTTATTTGAATTCACATTATCATCCAGTGTAATATTAGTTTAAAGTATGATTCAATACTTCCACATGGTACCTAGTACTCATCACAACTCTTTTTATTTTTTATCACAACTCTTATATAAAGATAGAATATTCTTCTAACTAAAGAAAACAACAATAAAGAATAGAAAACAAGATCTTCTAAAATAAAATTCTGCTCCCCCCAGTTGAAAGCAGTGATGAACACTTGGAACTGTTGGGAAGTTGTTGGGACAGGGAGAGTCTTCTGAGTATTCACTCCAAGTATCAGGATTCTGAAAGGCTCCTCTGAGGCTGTGGATGTCCTTTTGGAAAGGCAGAGAATGGCCCTGAGTGAGAGAGGTCTACTGCAGATCCTCAGCGGAAGTTGAAACCACGGGCGAGCATCTTCGAGAGTGTGTATCTGAAAGAGCAGAGTAGAGGGACCCACCCCTACCTGAAAAAGTGGTAGAGAGTTTGGTGAGCAGGTACCAGCAAATACTTGGGATAGAAATTTCTTTCAAACCAACTTGTTTCTTCCTGGGCTCTCCCCACTTTTGCTTCAGCAGGAGATGGCCCCATTTAAAGATGAGTAATAAAGGAAAAAGGTCTACATGTCACAACTGGAACAAAGAGAAAAATATTTGGAAGAGGCAAGTGAACATGCTTCAAGGAAGAATTACCCAAATGAACACAAGATTTATACACTTCTTCCTTAGCTTCAGGAAAAGAAGAGCAGTATGGTCTTGCTTTAAAAATGTGCTCAATGTATGGGGCGCCTGGGTGGCTCAGTGGGTTAAAGCCTCTGCCTTCGGCTCAGGTCATGATCCCAGAGTCCTGGGATCAAGCCCCACATCGGGCTCTCTGCTTAGCAGGGAGCCTGCTTCCTCCTCTCTCTCTGCCTGCCTCTCTGCCTACTTGTGATCAGTGTCTGTTGAATAAATAAATAAAATCTTTAAAAAATGTGCTCAATGTAGAGTTAAAAGAATTTAGTTAAAACAATCAGAGATAAAAAGTGGGGTGGTAGTACTCAGAAACTGCAGAAGGATTTGAGACGTTACCTAAAGCAAATGATACATATACATATACATACATACATAAAACTGAAAAAATATCAATGACAAAAGATCACAAATCATAATGTCAGAGAACAGTAATTAGGCAATGATTATAAAAAAAAATCTGATACACAGTGAAATCAGACTAAACAAAGCTGTGGAAAGGAACTGAAGAAGAGTCTTAGAGGAAAAAAATGGAAGGATTTTCTAAAATGGATAAAAGACTCTTAATCTCACAAAACAAACTGAGGGTTGCCGGGGGGAGGGGGTTTAGGAGAAGGGGGTGGGATTATGGACATTGGGGAGGGTATGTGATTTGGTGAGTGCTGTGAAGTGTGTAAACCTGGTGATTCACAGACCTGTACCCCTGGGGATAAAAATATATGTTTATAAAAAATAAAAAATTAAAAATTAAAAAAAAAAAATTAAAAGCATCAGCCTGCAGATTGAGAGGCACAAGACTTCAATAAGAATAGGGGATAAATGGAATCCCATGGGCAAAATAAAACAGAATATACAAGGACTTCTTTTTTTAAAGGAAGTGCCACTGAGTCTGAGACTTCTCTAGAACAACTCATATAGACTGGAAAAGAGTGTGGCAGTGTTTGCAGACTCTGGAGGTCATGACCTCTGCTTGATTTGACATATTTTTAAATGAAATTATTTTGGTTGCTCTGTAGAATGTCAGTTATAGGGGGATCCAGAGTAGAAGCAAGGACTCCACTTAGAAGGTTTCTTTAGTAGTCAGGTGACATATGATGGAGGGTGAGACCAGAATAAGGGCAGAGGGAAGATATGAGGCATATTCAGGGAAGGAGCGCTTGTTACTGATTGAACGAAGTCAGACAAGTAAAAGGGAGATGGTGAATTTATCTCCTGTGAGGTGAGGAAAACTGAGACAGAGAAGCATGCTCTGTTCTTTTTATTCTAAGCACAGAGTTCTACAGGTAGTAACTTACTAACACTTGCTTGTTGAATTGAGCACTTAGCTTTTGAATTTTGTGAATGCATGAATAGGTATTCTGGCTGAATGAAACCATGTTGAATAGTTGCCAAAATACCCCATACTTCTCAGATTACAGGTGGAGACAGACCAGTTCTTCAGTTGCTATTCGTAATGGCTGACATTAGTTTTCATAGAAATGCAAATAATTTGTGAATATCTGTGGCGTATAGGAATGAGAACTTACATATTAAAAATGGATCTAATTTGGTTCAGCAAAGTTTAAAAAAATGTGCTATTAAATGTATAGTAATAGGAATCAGTCCTTAGTTCCCTTAGATATAAATTAAATGAACTGTCTTTGTATGCCTATCGCACTGCATGTATTTTTCCAAATTTTGATGTGAACGAAAAATAATATGCTAACTTACATAATCAGCTTAATCTTTTAGGGCAAGTTTATTCAAAGAAGTTGGAGAATAGTGAACTACATAAACTACAAGTACCATTACCTTGTTACATTACTTATAACCTTAATAGACACAAACTGAAGGGATTGTGTAATGTTTAAGTTTCAAACAATTTATCTGAATTCTAAACCTGAAACTAATTACACTGTTTGTTAACTAATTGGAATTTAAACAAATATTTGAGGGAAAAAAGAAAGATTTAGCCTTATTCTTAAAATCCTTATATGTGATTTGAAGTTTTTCAGCATTTAGAGAAATAGTTTGTGCTTGAAATGAAGGAATGAACAGAAACACATCCTTATGACCAGGACAGTAGAAAAAACTCTTCAGACATTAGTAATTGCTTATGCTAGTAGCACTTTGAAAATGAAAAAAATCTTGCATAGTTTGAAGGTCTGAGGCTTGCTTTTTTTGTTTGTATAGAGAGCACTTGTGTATGTTTTTAGGTTCAAGTTGATTATTTCTACAAGATTTCTATAAAATTTTTCTTTTTTCTTTAAATAATTAACTCGATCTACCTAAAAGAAATTAATTCTGTATGGCTGTGTAGTCTAGGATACTTCAAAAATAAAGGTTTTATTTTTCCTTCTAGGAAAATACTTTTTAGGCAATTACAAAATAAGCCCCATAAAGTCGGTTTGCTTTTTCCTTTGAAAAATTACTGAATCTACTAACTATGTAGTCAAAGATTTTATGAATAGTATTAAGGGATTTATAAGATTGGCCTCATTTTTCAGCTTATATCATGATATTCTTTCTCTGATTTATCTGCCAGGAAAAGAGGTTTCTAGGGATGTTTTATACCACACTGTAATGAGGGTGGAAATGTAGTACATTTTAAAATATAATGCAGTTTGAAATGCTCTGAAATAAACAGTTCAGTATATAAATTTCTTGTAACATATTTCGTTCTAGCTGGTTCTTGTTTAGATCAGATACCCTTTAATAAGACAATGAAATCTACTTTAATTTCTGTATAAAATATTTTGGGCTATTGCAATTTCTTATAGATAGGTAAAGTGAGGCAGAAATACTGAAGATGCCAAGCTTTTTTGCAGGCTTAAATTCTCTAATTTACGTACTCTAAGATGCAGCAAACTTGTGGACTTATCAAAAAATAATGGGGTAAATCAATATATACTGACTTAGAGATATATCCACAAAATAATTTTAATGAAAAAAAGGCAAGATGCAGAACAGCACGGACTGTGATCTTATTCTTGTTACATAAACAGGCTGATGTTGTGAATGTGTTTGTGAGTATAAGTGGCAAAGAACAGACTGCTAAGTTACATCAGTGGTAACTTTAACTTTCTCTTTTTCTGTATCTTGAAGGTTATTACAATGAGCTTATAGTATTTTGTAATTAAAGATAGTAAGTATGTTATCCTGTCAATTTTAATAGATAACAAATTTACATAAGATTATGTTTTCATGTACCATGTTTCTCATACCACTATACTGAATTACAGAGTATTACCTTTTATAGAGGGAAATTAAGGAGAATATAAATGGGTATAAAATGATGGGTTCAAAAACTCTAAATCGAAAGTATTCTAGTTGGTTAGCTATATTTTGTTTGTTTTTAAAGATTTTACTTATTTATGTGAGAGAGAGAGAGAGAGTGAGACAGAGAGCGCATAAGCAGGGGAAGGAGCAGAGGAAGAGGACGAAGCAGACTTCCCACTGAACAGCAGCACATTGTGGGGCTTGATCCCAGGACCTTGGGATCACCATCTGAGCCAAAGGCACACGCTTAACCGACTGAGCCACCCAAGTGTCCCAATATATGTTTTTTTTGTACAGGCTTTTTGTCAAGTTGGGAAAGTTCCTTATATTCCTGGTTTATTGAGATTTTTAAAATCATGGCCAAGTGTTGAATTTTGTCATTTCCCTTTTTCACGTTATAATATGGTCATGTGCTTTCTCTTTCTTGGTCAACATGTTAATATAATGCATTATACTGATTGAATGTTGAAGCAGCCTTTAATTCCTGGGATTAACTTCACTTGGTCATGATGTATTAATTTTTTTATGTATTGCTGAAGTTGCCTTGCAAAAAATTTTTGTGTGTCTATTCCAAAAATATATTATTGTGTTTTTTGGTTTTTGTTTTTTTTCTTGAAATATATTTGTCTAGCTTTAGGGTCAGGGTAATGCTAACCAAATAAAATTGGTAGACTAGTGTCCCCTGTTGTCTTTTTCCACAAGAATTTTTGTTCATGGATGCCTGGGTGGCTGAGGCAGTTAAGTTTCTGCCTTAGGTTCAGGTCATGATCTCAGGCTAGTGGGATCAAGCCCCATGTCAGGCTTTCTGCTCAGTGGGGGACTGGCTTCTCCCTCTCAGTCTCCCCGTGCCTGCCACTCCTCCTACTTGGGCACTCTCTCTCTGTGTCAAGTAAATAAATGAAATCTTTTTTTTTTTTTAAATAATTTTATTTATCTTACTACTTACTTCTTTTAAGTATTTGAAAGGGTTTAGCAGTAAAGCCACCTAGACCTAAAGTTTTCTTCGTGCAAAGATATTCAAGTATGAATTAAATTAACTTTAACAGATGTAGGTCTGTTCAGATGATCTGTTCTTGAGTTATCTAAATCATTGAATTTAGTGCCATAAAGTTGTTCATATTATTTCCTTTGATCCTTCTAATCTCTGTGGAATTTGTATTGCTGTGTCCACTTTTATTCCTTACTATTCATCATTCATTTCTTCTCTCCTTTTTCTTTATCAGTCTTAACAGATCTAGTTTTACTTGTTGTTATTATTTTCTTGTTTCTGTCTACTTTAGGTTTAATATGCTCTTCTTAAAATTTCTTTATTTAACAACTTAGGTAACCAATTTTAGATGTTCTTTTTGTAAAATAAGCATTTTAATGTTACATATTTATCTCTAAGCACCACTCTAGCTGGGTTCTACCAATCTTGATATGTTCTGTTCTCATTTTTCATGTGATTTTTTTCTTTGAACCATGGATTATTTCAGAGTATATTATTTAAATTCCAAATATTGGAGGATATTCCAGGTGTTTATTATTCACTTCTAGTTTAGCTCTGTTGTGTTTAGAGAACACACTATGTATGATTTGTAATTTTTTTATGTTTAATAAGCCTTTTTTATGGCCTCAGAATATAGTCTGTCATGGTAAAATACCCCATTTGCTCTTGAAAATGGCGTGTATCCTGCTAAAGTTGCGTGGGTCTATACATGTCAACTAGGATAAGATGGTTGAAAGTATAATTTAAGTCTTATGTATCCTTGCTGATTTTCAGTCTAATTGATCTGTCAGTTACTAAGGAATATGGAAATGTCCAACTATAATTGTAGATTTGTCTCTTTCTTTTCTTAGTTCTGTCACTTTTTGTTCTGGGTGCTTAATATTTTAAAAATCAGCATATACACATTGTACATTATTGTGTCCTCTTAATGAATCAACCCCTTTGTCATTATGAAATATCCATCTATATCCCTGGTAATGGTTCTTGTTCTGATGACTACCTTGTATAATATTAACTTAGCCACTTCAGCTTTCTGTTGATTTAAGTACATGATACATCTTTTTTTATTATTAATTATTTTTATTAAAATATAGTATTTGCCCCAGGGGTACAGGTTTGTGAATGAATCATCAGGCTTACACACTTCAGAGCACTCACCATATCACATACGCTCCCCAATGTCCATAACCCAACCACCCTCTCCACACACCCCCTTCCCCAGCAACCCTCAGTTTATTTTGTAAGATTAAGAGTCTCTTATGGTTTATCTCCCTTCCAATCCCATCTTAAGTACATGATACATCTTTTCATCTTTTTCTTTTTGAGCTATCTCTGTCAAAGTGAGTATCTTTTAAGCTATATACAATTACATCTTTAAAAAAAAATCAGTTGTGGGGGCAGCTGGTTGGCTCAGTTGGTTAAACGACTGCCTTTGGCTCCAGTCATGATTCCAGGGTCCTGGGATCAAGCCCCACATCAAGCTCCCTGCTCAGCAGGGGTCCTGCTTCTTCCTCTCCTGCTGCTGCTTCCCCTGCCTGTGCTTTCCTGCTCTCTCTCTGTCGAACAAAAAACAAAATCTTTAAAAATAAATAAATAGAAATCATGGCAATCTCAGGCTCTTTAATGGAATTATTAATACTGTTTATAGTTCCTATGATTATCAGTATTATTGATTTTTAAATCTGTATCTTAGCATTTTTTGTCTTTTTGTCCCATCTATTCTTTATTCCTCTTTGCCTCCCTCTATTAGAGGGAGTATATTTTAGTATTTCATTTTATCTCCCATAATTGGATCACTGGCTCCACCTCTTTAACATTATAAAATCTTAGCATTATGTTAAATGACAAAATTTAGTGATCATATTTACATATATAACTTAATATAGTCTGTATTCAAATAATATTATGCCACTCACTTACAATGTTATAATGTAATAATTTTACAATAGTATTCTTCTGTCCCCCTTTAATCCTTTAGCTATTGTGGTTATCCTATTTACTTCTTTGCATTTTATAATCTTCAAAATATATTACTATTATTTTGCTATTGCTCTTTTCAACAGCCAGTTATCTTCAAGTTTATTTGAAAATAGGTCTTTTAAGTTTATCAGCATGTTTACTGTTTTCAGTGCTTTTTGGTTTTTGTATAGACCATAATTTGCATCTCATAATTTCATCTTACTAAAAGAAGAACAACTTTTTTTTTTTTTTTTTTTTTTTTTTTTTTTAAGTAGGCTGGAGCCCAGCATAGGGCTTGAAGTCACGAACCTGAGATCAACACCTGAGCTGAGATCACTAGTTGGCTTATCCCATTATGCCACCCAAGTGCCCCTCCTGCTAAAGAACTTCTTTTAACATTTCTTGTAGACCCTTAATTTTCATTTGTCTGAAAATCTTTATTACTGTTGCTTGGATTTCATTTGTCAATATTAAGATTTTTGGTTCCTAAATGGATAAAACTAATAGCTTAAGGATATGGAAGATAATTACCATGTTTAAGGTTTTTAATTTAGAAAAAGGGTATGACACTACTAATTCAAAGCATACATGTACCCCAGTGTTTATAGCAGCATTATCAACAATAGCTAAATTGTGGAAAGAACCTAGATGTCCACTGATTGATGAATGGATAAAGAAGAAGTGGGGTGTGTGTGTGTGTGTGTGTGTGTGTGTGTGTGATGGAATATTACTCAGCCATCAAAAAGAATAAAATATTGCCATTTGCAATGATGTAGATGGAGCTAGAGAATATTATGCTAAGCAAGTTGAATTCTATATCACTCATATGTGGAACTTAAGAACTAAAACAAATGAATAAAGGAAAAGAAAAAAACAGATGAAGAAACAGACTCTTACCTCTAGAGAACAAATTGATGGTTACTGGAGGGGGGAGTTGGGTTGGGAGATGGGTGAAATGGGGGAGGGGGATTAAGGAGTCTACTTGTGATGAGCACCAGGTGATGTGCATAAGTGTTGAATTACTGAATTCTATATCTGAAACTAAACTGTCTGAACTAAATGGAATTTAAATAAAAACTTGGAAGAAAAAAAATACAACAAATTCAAGATAATACTGCTTAAGGGATACGGACAACTTTCAGATGGAGAAATTTAAAAGCTAACACACGTGGTGGTTAGTAATTAAAGAAGTGAAAACTAGAATTAATATCCCTTTACAATTATTAGACCAAAGAAAATTAGGATCTTGCATATTTATGTCATGTGTTAGCAGTGGAAAAAAAGCCACAAGAATCCTCATGGATAATACAGGTTTGTGAACTACTTGTAGGTATATAGATTGCTAGTGGGATGAAGGCATTTTGACTCTTGGGCATTGTTTATTCCTATTGAATGAATATATATATACATATATATATATACAATTATATATTATATATATTTTATATATATATATATATACACACACACATTCATATACATATTCTGTGATTTAGTAATTCTGTTCTGGGTCTAGAGCAAAGGGATGCAAAGTCTGAGTTTTCATAGTCCATAGTTACTCAACTACATAAAGAGACATGGTAGAGGGGCTCCAGGGTGGCTCAGTGGGTTAAGCCTTTGCCTTTGGTTCAGGTCATGATCTCAGGGTCCTTGGATTGAGCCTCACATCGGGCCTTCTGCTTAGCAGGAAGCCTGTTTCCCCCTCTCTCTCTGCCTGCCTCTCTGCCTACTTGTGATCTCTCTCTTTTTGTCAAATAAATGAATAAAATCTTTAAAAAAAAGAGAGAGAGAGAGAGACATGGTAGAGACTTTTACTGTATCATACCCTGTGGTGTGGAGAAGTTGGTGGGGAGAAGATGGAGGTAGACTGAGTACCCATTACCAGGAGAGTGAACACATCCAGAAGTGTTCTGTAACAAATCAAAGCAAGAGATTGGTTGTTCACATAACAATAGGGATGGATTTTTTTAATAAAAAATAAAGTTCCAAGAGAAAATAACAAAAATGAAATGAGATCTGTAATACATGATTTATATGAATTAAAATATATGTATACAAAGTGGTCCCCAATTCCCCTTACATCATGCTCTTTAGAACAACTGATCTTTTTCTATATATTATGTTAAAGAAATCGGTGTAGCTATTCTGGAAGTTAGTGATATCTTTGTTGACAGTGCTTTCTTCTTGCAGACGTTGATGAATGCCAGGCGATTCCTGGGATATGCCAGGGAGGAAACTGTATCAATACGGTGGGCTCTTTTGAATGCAAATGCCCAGCAGGTCACAAGCAGAGTGAAACCACTCAGAAGTGTGAAGGTGAGTGTCTATACTTGGAGGGTCATGACTCTGAATCCTAGAAAGTCATAACTTCATTTAGAATTTGAAGAATTTAATCATAATTTAATGTGAGAATGAAGAGATATATGTTAGAGTGGTTTTATATCAGTTTGTGGGTTTTTTGGGTTTTGGGGTTATATCAGTTTATGAGTTATAAATTATATCAGTTTATGGGTTATATATGGGCTATATCAGTTTAATGGGTTTGAGGGGTTTGAGCTGGAAAGAGACAATGAACATTTTACAAAGGGTTTGTTATCTCACTTTCTTTGTTGTAGTGGGAATGGAAGTAATCCAGCCCTTTATATTTTTCCTTAATAATGTGATTCTCTAGTTCACTTACAAAGTTATACCAAAGATTAAAATTCTGAGTGAAGTACAGTGTCCAGTGTAAAATGATGCACTGGAAGTTGGCACTCTGTTGTATATTATTAAATAAGTGTTTTGAATTTTGTATTGAATATTGTTTCTTGGCTGCCTGCCAAATTAAAAAACCAGTATAACTGACTCAGGGAGAATTGGGAAATTACCACAGCAGATATTCTGCAAAAGAATAGCTTACTCAAACAAAAATATGAAAAACTTAATAATCTTCTGGAATGTGATTATGATACTGAATGTGAATTAAATATAATTTTGAAGTGTGCACTCCATAAACATTCTTCATACAGAATAAAATCACTTGTTATAATTATGTGTGACCCAAAGCTTTATCATTGTCACAAAGTTCAAGAAGCTACTAAAGGTGTCTGGCTTTCCTGACATGGATACTTAGAGTAGTGTTGATACTATTAACAGTATTGAAATATCTAAATATGATTATCTTTAGAATGATTACTTAAATCAGTTTATTCCAATTAAGATAATTTTCTTAAGACAAATACTATACCTGTTTTCATTATTTTGTGATGCAAGCATTCATATCTACTCAAAGTTTAGAAAAAAATTATTTCAGAAGTTTGTTTTTGGCACTCTGGCTTACCTGAGGTGGAAAAATGTGAATCTGAACTTACATGGGAAATTCAGTAAATCTGAACTTCATTTCATATGCCTGTTATGATTTTATCTGGGAACATTTTCTGAGTTAAGTAAACTAAAAGTAGCAGATATATTTTATAATTGCTTCCTGTGAAGAAATCATCACAAGTTTATTTAGACCCATTTACCCTCAGTAACTGAAATTGTCTTTTAGTGTACATAATTAAGTCTTCTCTTCTTTCCTTTCCAAAAGCCAGTACTTAGGGGTTATTTTTTGTTGCTTGGTTATAAAAAGTTTTATCCCTCTCTGTAGAAAAAAAACAGTGTGAAAAGGTAAAAATCTAAAGTTTAAATTATAGGAAACAAACAGGAATATGAACTATTTTATTGGACAGGAGGTAGAGACATGTACATGGTATGGCTCCCACACCAGAAATTATAATTCCATGAACCTATAGAACATGTATCATTTTATATTTTCTATTTGGCTTACTGCCTTTCTAATCTACTCTAAAGTAATCTCTGTAATTATATGCAATTCATGTTTTTCGATGTGGAAATGTCTGGGCTATGCTGCTGTATCTCTGCTACTTATATTTCCCCCCCTGGTTTGTTTGGGGGTTGATTGTATATGGCTCAACCTTTAGTCATTATGCTTCACTTTTTACTTCTGAAATACTATCCAGACTAGATCCAAGGTTGGTAGACTTAGGAACAAAGACAGTGTTTGATTGTAGGTGAGAAGGCAGAGCCACTGACTGATGAAAGTGGTTGTGACATTTCCATTAATCATCAAACAATGTATTTCTTCTTAGTTGAAAATAGAATGAGCCTTTTCCACATCACATTTCATCAAAACAACATATAGAGCCAAGGCAGAGTTTGGAGAGAGACAGTGCAACTCTTTCTTCACGCTTGTCTGTGTTCTTGAGGAAAGGGGGCTGTTGATGTAATGTAGGCACCACCCAGAGCCTGAATCCAGTCCTCTCCTTCCTTGCTTCCTGTCCAAGCTGCCAAATCCACTTAGCCATTGCCCAGAAAGAATTATGTGATTTAATATTTGGGATTGGTGGAGAATAGCAGAATTGGATGAAGTAGTGATTAGAATGTGAAAGCTAAAGGTTTTATGAAGCCTTTACTTTGTGTCAGTTGTATTTATTTGGATATGTCTTTAAAGTAACTATTATCAATTTTCCTTAAGTAATAGTGTTCTTTTATATAAACGATCAAGTGGTATTTCCTTACATAAAATTATTTAATGTAATTGGTTGCACAATGTGTGTGGAAAGACTATAAACTACTGCTACACTCAGTGACAGCTTTGAATTATAGTCAGTTTATGTATGGTTTATACAGTGTCAGTGTAAAAATGTTGACATAAATTTAAAGTTAGTATTTGCCCTAAATAAAAATGTAACCATAGCAATTACTTTTGATCAATTGTCAAAGGTAAGATATTTTAGTTTTCTTTGTAGTTTACAATGTGAACATAAAATATAGTAGTACTGGAAGATTTACATGAGAATGATGTCCTTTCTGTTCCTCTTATGACACATATTGGATTTCTGTTCATATAGCAATGAAATTTTCTAAAATATTTTTCAGTCTAAGTTTCTGGGTCTGTTCAGAAATAAGAAAGCTAACCAGTGTTTTGAATCTGAGTCATTTGGGGAAATGGTGGCAGCATTAGTGGCAAAGTGAGGTTATTTGTCTCACTTTAAAAAATTGCATTACTCTTTTTTTGGCTATCTGTTGGTTGACTGTCTCATTCCCAACACTTGGGTAAGATCTTGAGGGCAAAAACTCTGTTGTGTTTATTGCCATATCCCCAAGCCTGGAACTGTTCCTGCTATATCTGTTGCAAGCTCCTAAAAATGTATGTTGAGTAATTAGGAGTATGGTGGATAATAATTTAATTTCCTTGACTTGGGTTGAACATCCAAAAAGAAGCTAAAATGTGGGGCCATAAGTTAAATTGTTATTTGGAAAGAGGCCATTGTCCCATATTATGGGAATTTTTCCTTTATCTGATTTTTTTTCTTTTCTTAATAATCTTATTTTGCTCTGGTTACCATTAAGAGACAAAGAATATAAATAGTAAGTGCAGTTGGGCATTTTTAGATCTTTGTGTCATTACTCCTCTTTGCTCATCTGCAAGTAATACTTTTGAGGTCAGGGACCTTCCCTCTCTATTAAAAAGGAAGAACTGTCTTTCGCTTGTTCATTGCGATATCTTCGTAGCTAAAATCTTATCATGACAGGCTTGTTCTGCTGAAAATTTAAGTTTGGACATAAATAGTTTATAATAAAATGAGAAAAAATGGTGGGGTCGCACTCATCTCTTAAGTTAATGTCTGAAACACATTACGAAGTGTCTATATTGAGACTTCTTTTGTTTTATATCATTGGTGGGTGGATTTTCCTAGGTAAGAATCTGAGCCCAGACAATAAAGGAATACTCTGTGTGTGTGTGTGTGTGTGTGTGTGTGTGTCTATCTAATGGAGAATCAATTATTTTCCCTCTTCACTCATTTACGGTCTCAGATTCATTTAAGCCTCT
Organism: Mustela nigripes; assembly: GCF_022355385.1. Taxonomy (NCBI): domain Eukaryota; kingdom Metazoa; phylum Chordata; class Mammalia; order Carnivora; family Mustelidae; genus Mustela; species Mustela nigripes. The sequence goes on along the minus strand of NC_081568.1, from coordinate 66,646,531 downwards.
CAGGCCTACTGAAGTCAAGTCTTATTTCTACTGGGCCAGTCTGGCTCCAAAATCTTTTCCTCATTCTGTTGTACAGTAGGAAAAATGATTCTTTGAGGGAGTAAACTCTTTCTTCACATCTAAAGAGAAGTTTTCTTCAGTTACTATATTCAAAGATTTATTCATCCAAATATCCATTTAATGTAAATGAGGAAAGAAAGTAGCACACATCAATATAATCTAAAATTGTATATTAGATGGCTGTCTAGAATTTTTTATTTTTATGACAAAATACTATTTTGAATTTCAGTCCACTTGGAGAAAGCACAAGTAGGTGCCAGATGTCCTTGCATGATCTCCTTCTTTCAGACTATACCTTCTTTAACATTCTTTGAGGTAGTTTTTCTTTCCTGGCTTAAATGGAAGGCAGGAAAATAGCATCATTATATTGGAAAGTTTCCCTTCAATGGTTCTTTATAAGTAAAATAGTTATTTGCAATTTATTCTGAAGAGTCTTTAGCTTTGTTCCATTACCACAGTATTTAGTTGTTTCAGATTTGTGACAACAAATATATTTATTTATGCTCATGAAACTCATGAAACTTGCTGGCACAGTATCTTTAGTTGCTGTTCCAACTCTGCTTTGATAAACCATGGAAAATAAACTTCTGTCCCAAACTGAAAAAATGCTTTCTTTTACTCATATTACCAAAAGTATTAACTTTAAAATAAATAATAAATAAACTCATTGACTATTGTCCAAAAGGAAAAACTACATATTAAAATTGATACTTAAGTAGGGAGACTGTAAATGTTGGAAACACATAAAACTTTTTTGGTCATCGATTTAGAAACCACAGAAGTATCATTTTTTAAATCCTTTTAAAAAGAAATTTACAACATTGTAATTAAAAAATAGATTCCTTCTCCCTTAAATAAGAAATCCCAGTCTGCTAACCTCAAACCTACTTTCTGCCCCATAACAAATAAGTTATTCCTCTATCACAGCACTTTTTACATTGTATTTTACTTATTTTTCCTGTCTGACTGCTGACAGAGTATAGATCACACCAAAGTATGTTAATAAAAACTAATATGTATGGAGCACTTAATATGTTATAGACAACACTTAAACCACCATGAATGGTGATTCTTATTAAATCATCACACAGTGGTGTGAGGTTGATTGGTATCATTAACTCACTGTGCAGATGAGGAAACTGAGACACAGATAAGCTAAATAACTTTGTCAAAGTTAGGTGGGTTAGAAACTGCAGAACCAGGATTCTACCCTGCTAGGTTTTCTTGAGCTCTCACTCAGCCAGAGCCTCTGAGTGAACACAGGAGGGTGACCTGACAGCACATACCCCAGCCCACAGATTGCATCTCCGGGGGGGAAGCTCATGGAGTCAGCAGCAGCACCAGAGTTGTGGCTCTCTCTTTGATTGTTACATTATGTGCCAGTGCCCTGCAATCCAGCAAGGGCAAAATTAGACTCAGTTGACTTGATCTTAGCACTGGCTTTCCAGTTTGGGTGGTCGGAAATAGCATCGTCTCTCTCCTCCAGTATGATCAAGGCTAAAAAAATAAGGAACCGTGAACTGCAGGCCTGTGTCTTCACTTCATTCTTCATGAATTCTTCCCTTTGTGTCATCAGGGTTCAAGGGTCTGAGCCTTGAGATTGCAGATGCATGACCTACTGTTCACTGGCTCCAGCCCAGCTCCACCAGGATTGACCTCTACCCTCTACCAGGATTGACCAGTTTAAGCACTCAGTTATCACTGGTTTCCATGGAGCCTTGGGAAGATTAGCTAGCCTACAGGCACTAATTCTTGAAAAACTTAACTTTTCTCTGTAACATATGCTTTACTACGTTTCATGAGTGATATATTAGATACTTAGTGGATTTTTGCTATATTCTCTGTTCATTAAAATGAAAATTGGCTCTGTATCACTATGCTAAAATAACCTATTCACCATGACTTCAGATCTGAAGATTCATCTCAAATGAACCAAAATATAAGTATGAACAAAAGAAACAGTGGGGTTAAAAACAATCATGAGAATTTTTATATTGTCTTTGATCTGAAAAAGAATTATTTTGTATGTTACCCTACCTAAAGCTATGGAGGTATATAGATCAGTAATTTCAGCTACATAAAATATAAATTCCATGGCAGTTAAAACAAACAAACAAACAAAAACAAAAACAAAAAACCTGCTATAAGCAAGAATAAAAAACAATAAACTGAAAAAAATTGCAACTTTTTAGACAAAGACCAATTTCTCTAATACTTCAGTTCTACAGATGAGTAAGAAAATACCCAATAAAAATGTTCAAGGATATGACGTGACCATTGACAAGGGAAATACCAGTGACTGTTAAACACACTAAAGCATGTTTATGCTTTCTTAGAAGAAGAAAGTACACAATAACACTAGAGATGATAGCATTTCTATCTTTAAACTTTGAGACAATCAAAGTTGTAATGTAAAACTGTATTAATGAAGGTTTGGGAAAGAGATACTTTAATAAATTCCTGATAAAAGTATAAAATTGGTATAACCTCTGTAGAGAGCAATTTAAAATTATCTGTCAAAAATTACAAATATGTGTAATATTTAACCCATAAATTTTAATTTGAAATATTTTTCCTATCTGTACTCAATCAAAAAATGATGATCTAAGATTATCCCTCCTGTCTTTTTGTAATAGGAAAATACAGTAAAATACACATGATACAAAACCTGTTATATTAAGAGTTGGAAACTATTCATCCTTAAAAAGATATTGCGAATATATTTTATATATTGATATAAAATATGATTAAGACATACTGTTACATGGCAAAAGCAAGTTGTAAAACATTTTCATTTACAAAGAGTGTATTTGTGTGTACATGTGTTTGTGTATGCATATGTATGCATAGAATGTCCATGGAAGGATATCAGAAAGTTTGCACCATTCATATTTTGAGAGTGAAAATCTTCTGGGGGAGAAAAGGAAAAGAGACTTCTCATTGAGTGCTCTAGCATAAGTTTTTGACTTTTAACCATATAAATGTATTATTTGTTCAAAAAGTTAAAAACAGAGGAATGTGAAAAACAGGCGCATTTATTTGTTATCTTTCTTTGTAAGCTCTCAATGAATCCCTACAGCAGACCCTGGAAACAGTGCATACAACCTGTTAGACCCGAGTCCTGGGGCATTGCAACCTCTGTACCTGGAACACTCAGCATGTCCATGTTCCATGCTGCCATGCAGACAACATATGCATATCTAATGCTTATCCAGTGTGAAATAAAAATATGGGATTTGAGCAGAATTACACTTAATCTTACACTGTTACTTTAGGGCGCCTGGGTGGCTCAGTCAATTAAGCATCTGCCTTTTGCTCAGGTCATGATCCTGGGGTCCTGGGATCAAGTCCTGCATCTCTGTCTGCCTGCCGCTCCCTCTGCTTGTGCGTAGTCTCCCCCTGCCAAATAAATAAATAAATAAATAAATAAAATCTAAAAAACCCCACAACTATTACTTTAGTAAATCAGTAAATATTTAGGAACATTGAATGAAATAAATTTGACTTTGCTTTTTAGGAAAATAGTCCCATTGAGATATGATTGATAACTAGAAATACAGGTAAAGTAGTATGGGAGAGGTAGGTTAGAGATGATAATTACAGTGAAGTTAATTATAATTTGCTTTTGGCTAAAATACAAGTATTATTTAGAAGGATGTATGTGGTAGTCATATTGTGAAGAAGGGAGATGTTGTCCTTAAGTCATCTTAAATAAAAATTTGGTAGAGTTCTGGTCATCAAATGCAAATGAGCTGCATGGCCCAGTGATAATTAGGTATCAAAACACGGTCTTCTCCATTGCATTTGGATGGGTTAGGACTTTCAAAATAGAAAATGGACCCACTTGTCTCTACTCTGTGGTGTTTGCATTTGTATAGTTTGGAGATTCTTCTCTTTGTCTCTCAAAAACACACATGTTCACACAGACACACAGATTTCTGTGTGTGTGTATTGTCCCTTTCTTAGGTACACAAAATTACATTAGTCACAGTATTTGTTTCATGACATATTTTCACTATTATTTTATTCAAAGCCTGCTTTCATGTAGTGAGATATCTTCAATAATATAATATACAGTCATAAAACCACCAAAAAGAAAAGGTGGGACCAAGACAATTAGCCACATATACCCGTGGTGCTGTTCTACCTGCTCCTACTCCCACAATATAACCATCACTTTGAAGCCAGCATTCCCATTTTCTTTTCTTTTTAAAGTCTTTTATTATACCTGTAGATATTCCAATTATTATTATTACCATTATTTCAGTTTTTTGAGTGCTACAATAAAAGGCTTTAATACTTTATGGAACTTATTCTCTTAATATGATGCTACAATTCATCTGTAGTGTTGTACATTGTTCTAATTCATTTTTGAGGTGAATAACCCATTCTAACCCATGATGTGGATATACCTTAGTGTGTTCATCCCCTTTCCCACGGGTGGGTGGTATTCTCTGGTTCTTCCTATTGTGACTATTGGCTGTCAGGTAGAGCCCAGTGTTTCCCCTCCTTTGCTCAGCATGGACGGAGCTGCACCATGGAGTCAGGGTCATTTTGATTTTTCAGAGAGATATTTATCCTCTTTTTTGATCCACTTATTTCCAAAAGGTGACTTATTTACATTTCTCTTATGACTGATGTGTGTGTAGGTAGGTAGCTTGGATCACAGCAGTGGTAGCATCCTGGAGCCTTGTCCTCTCTTGCTGTTGCTTGGTGACAAATGAGGAAACAAAGAACCTAATAGACTGCAATCAGAGTGACCTCCACCTCTTCCCAGGCCTGTGTGTTAGCCAGCCCACCCTCCCAGATTGGTTGAGTAGCATCTGTTGAGTGATCAGTGGTCTTATCCTGAGCCCTCTTGCTTGTGATCTTGGGCTCATTATACAGATGAAGCAATCATATAGGAGAAGTAGACACTGCAAATATTTTCTACATCTTTTTTTGTTTGATTTTGTTTTGCAAATATTATAATTTATTTATATCTCCCCCCCAAAGCATGTGCTGAACATTACCAACTCATGAGCACAGTATTAACTTGGCTGCAGTTTTCTGTATTCAATCTTATCTTTAAGGCATTATCAATGAAAGGAAGGGAGCCTATAATAACTAAATACTTCCTTGAGAACAAGATTAATTCTGAGGAGTGCTAACAAACCCATCTTCCTCAGCTAACCTGATCCTAGTCCCCAGCCTTCCTCTTTTCAGCTCTGTATGCTTTCATCCCTAGGAACAAAATTAAGGATTTTTTTTTTTAACACAGGGACAATAACTGAAACTTCTTCTTGATTATCTCCTTGTGGTATCTTGGTGCCTAAAACTAAATTGTCTTAACTCTTCTTTGTAAATCCTACTGCTCAACCAGGTTCTCATAATCTGATTTCCAGATACTTTGCACAATGCCATACACACACACACACACACACCCATATATATATATATTTTTTTTGAGAATCAAAGCTTCTCTCAACTTGTTATGCTTTCCTGTGTATGCTAAGCAAGTGACATCTAGCGAGGTTGGTGTTTCTCTTTTTCCCCTTAAAATAGACAATTACTTGTAGTCAGATGAATGGATAGTAAAAGTTCTTTGCACTAAGGTATCTACTTTCCAAGATGCTTCTACCTTTGGAGGTGGAACACTGAGTAGCTTAGAAATTTGGAGCATATATATGAAGAGTTAAAATCTAACATGGAAATCTGCAGCATTTGTGCTTTTATAAACCATTTGGGAAAGACATACTGACCAGGTGCCAGGTTTAGCAGTGAAGTTTCCAGGCTTGACTGTTAGAAAGCCCCTGTGTGTTTCAGATATGGAAAATAGAATGTCTAAAAAAGTTTGACCAGTAGGGAAGAGTGATAGGTGTCCAGAGAGGCAGCCAAGCAGCAGCCCAGAGCTGACATTTGAGGCAAAATTAGTACATATCACTTCCTAGTATATTTATCAGGAATTGCCAGCCTAAACCCTTTTAGTTTCTTCCCACAAATGATTTCCACTATTAAAACACTTACATTAAATAACTTGGACACTACCTTGACAGCCTTACTCAGCTAACAGCAGTGTTTCCTAGGGAGTTCTTGAAGTGACATCACTCCCTGAATTTTAACCTGAACACAATGATTTACATGGAAAGTGGCACACGGCGTTTTCTGTGAAAGCCTGCAAGAAGAAGAGTTCTTTCTTTGAGACACAATGGGTAACATTGTTGTTAGGAACATGGAGCCTGTGAAAAATCCATATTCCCAAAGAAATCCATTCAACAAAAAGATACTCTTTAGCATGTAACTTGAGGTAGTGAGTCAAAATTAGGAATATTCAGATCACATTTTGTTTTTTTTAACAGATTGAAGCTTTAAAGTTTTTATTCCAATAGCAAGAAGACATTGTGGAAAGAAATGGCAATATATGTTTTAAGTACAATTCAGGAAATAAATAGGGAAAGAGAGGGAGAGAAAGACTCAGTGGCCAAATAGCCCAGGATTTAACACACAAATGTTAGGGTCTGTGCTCCAGTTACACCAGGAGCAAACTCTGTAATCTCGAGCAAATTAGTGCCTTGGTCTCTACAATAGAGATAATAATGGTCTTTTGTGGAAAAGCTTTTTACCGACATTATATAAGATGAAGCATTTGGCACTTTCAGTCTTTTCTAAAGAAGGCGATGGTAACACAAATGAGTTGTAAAAGATTCAGTAAATGATGTGATTTGAGATATTTAAAAAATAATGGTAAAACAATAACATTTCAGTTACAACTTTTTATTAGTTTCATCTAAATAAGCTCTTTTAATTCTTAAAAAAAAAAAAAAGTGACCCACTAGAGCATGTAGTTTCCTAGTCTGATGAAAGTATTAGCAGACAATTAAATGGACCCAAATCCATTGTCATGAAGAGCGAACATGGAACTGGGGATTTAAGATGATCCATTAATTCCTGACTTGGTGCCAGCCTGTTTTATTTCCCTAGTCTCAGTTCCACCCAAATTACAGAAATGGACATTTGAGACCCAGAGGACTAGATTTATTTAGCATAACACAATAGTCAGGAAATTGCATTTTGTGGACTCAGGAAAAATTTCCCAAATGGTGGGAACCAATATTATTTCCTCAGTGCCATTGTATATTTAAATCCTTGTTTTAAAAAAATATGAAAAAAAAAAAGGCATGGTAAAGTAATTTACATGATTCTTGCAGTTCAGTTTCTACTGAAGATCGCTGGAAAAATTGAAAGCCTCCAAAACACCTTTCTCAGAGACTTAAAATTAGGTGTGTGTTAGTGATTAAAAAAAAAAATCTATTTTACCCTGGATTAAAAGGATCAGATGAACATTTGAACTTTGCCTTTAGGGAAAAAAGCTATAAACTGAAATACACCTCCTTATTTCTTCATTTTACTTAACCAGTAATTGTTTCACAATGGAAATAGAAAAGTTATAATGCATACCAAAATAAACAAAATGCTGGTTTTATAATATTCTGGATGTGTATCCTCAGCTTCTTTTGAAAAAAATAGAAGTGAGAGAGAAAGAAAAGTTAATCTCACAAATTACCATGGCTCAGTGCCTGAAGGAAATTAGTCTACTCTAAAAAAATATCCTGCATAGTCAAGTAAAAATGTAACAAAACTTGAAACATAATACCTAGACCCAGGACTGCATTTTCTTCCAAGTGTTGTTATTTACTGACCTTCTGTAGTATGCCTACCCTGGCATTGAAAAATATGTGAAGAACTGAAGAAAAAGTTTATGGGCTGCTAATTTCTTATAGATGCTTTCATTTAGTAAACATAGAAATAAAGCTGTGATCATGCTTGAAGCATCTTTTTTTTCTTAGTCCCAAACTAGGAATCTCTCTCTCTCTCTCTCTCTCTCTCTCTTTTTTTTTTTTCTTAATGCATCCCTCTCACATCTCAGTGTAAAGTGTTGTCATCTGTACTTTGCCTTTGCTAAATTTTAGTACAATTAATTTTTTTTTAGATTATTTATTTATTTATTTGCCAGTGATAGAGGGAGAGAAAGCGAGCAAGCACAGGCAGACAGAGAGGCAGGCAGGGGCAGAGAGGGAAGCAGGCTCCCTGCGAGCAAGGAGCCCGATGCGGGACTCGATCCCAGGACGCCGGGATCATGACCTGAGCCAAAGGCAGCCGCATAACCAACTGAGCCACCCAGGCGTCCCATTAGTACAATTAATTTTAAGGATAGTTTCAGTGATTTTGCAAATTGTAGCTGAAGGCCACTAATGATTCATCAAATGGTCAGGTAGATCTTTTCTCTAAGTACCTGCTGTTTACAGAAGACAACTAAATAGTCCTCATTTCAAGAACACAAAAGTAAAAATAAATAAATTTGGTTATAGTATGAGCACATTTCTTCTAACGTCATCATATGGACAGTAGAGGAATTGCTGAGTTTTCTGTAAGCTCTGGTTTTCCTAGTGGGCTGTGGTTTCGTATGTCTTTTTTCTGTTTGACTATGAAGACTGTCTGTGAAATATTTTTGTCCCAGTCTAGTAGCAACACATATAGGACAAATTCCAGGCTGATCATGGGTTTGTATATTCTAGCATGGCTAAATTCTGGTGAATGGCAAAAGACAATTTGGGAATATTTACCATCTGTATACTGTCATACTAAATTTAGGATGACTTGATTTAACTAGCTATAGCTGATGCTTATCTGAGGCATCAACGTGTTTTTTGGCTATAAGATTTCATATTTCAGGGGTGCCTCGGTGGCTCAGTGCATTAAAGCCTCTGCCTTCAGCTCCGGTCATGATCCTGGGGTCCTGGGATCAGCCCTGCACTCAGGCTCTCTGCTCAGTGGAGAGGCTGCTTCCTCCTCTCCCTGCAGGCCTCTCTGCCTACTTGTGATCTCTGTCTGTCAAATAAATACAAATCTTAAAAAAAAAAAAAAGATTGTATGTAGACTTTCATTTTCTAATCCTCTCTTACAGGGAGTATGCAAGCATTTTTGAGGGTAGTTTCCCAAATGTCATACTGGGCTTTCATTGTTACATTAAACTCATAAAAATGCTGTGAGTTCCAGTTCCTTTTTTAAAAATTCAAGTATATTTGATATACAGAGTTAGATTAGTTTCAAGTGCACAACTTGGTGATTCTGCAGTTCTGTACATTATTCAGGGCTCTCCAGGATGAGTGTAGCTACCGTACAACATTTTACAGTATAATTGACTATATTCCCTATGCTGTACTTTTCATCTCCTTGACTTATTTATTTACTTACACTTAATCCCTTTAAGCTATTTTGCCCATCCCCTGACTCACTCCCCTTCTGGCAACCATCAGTTTGTTCTCTGTATTTAAGAGTCTGTTTTTTGTCTAGAGATTTTGTTTTTTAGATTCCATATAAAAGTGAAATTGTGTGGTATCTGTCTTTATCTGACAATCTTATTCTTCTTTATAGTTGAATAGTAGTCCGTTGTGTGTATGTACCACTCTTCTTCATCCATTCCTCTGTTGATGAACACTTGAGTTGTTTCTTTATCCTGACTATTGTAAATAGTGCTGCAATAAGCATGTATCTTTTTGAATGAGTAAGAGTAAATACCCAGTAATGGAATTACTGGATCATGTGATATTTCTATTATCAATATTTGAGAAATCGCCCTACTGTATTCCACAGTGGATGTACCAATATTCATTCCCACCAACAGTGTACAAGTGTTTCCTTTCTCTACATCCTTATGAATACTTGTTTTTGCTTATCTTTTTGATACTAATCATTCTGACTGGTGTGAGATAATTTCTCATTGTCATTTTGATATACATTTCTCTGATGATTAGTGACATTGAGCACCTTTTTATGCAACTGTTAGTCAACTATAGGTACTCTTTGGAAAAATGTCTATTCAGGACCTCTGACTACTTTTTAATCAGATTGTTTTTTGGTGTTGAGTTATTTAAGTCCTTTATATATTTTTGATATTAACCCCTATTAAATATGTCATCTGCAGCTATTTTATCCCATTCACTGGCTTGCCATTTCCTTTGTGGATGGTTTCCTTTGCTTTTTATTTTGGCATAATCCCAATAGTTTATTTTTGTTTTGGTTTCCCTTGTCTGAGGAGACATTATCATAAACATGTTGTTAAGAGTGATGTCCAAGAAATTACTGCCTGTGTTTTTACAAATATTATGGTGTCAGGTCTTGTATTTATGTCTTTAATCCATTTTGACTTTATTTTTATGTATGGTGTAAGAAAATGGACTGGTTTCATTTTGCATGTAGCTGTCCAGTTTCCCAACGCTATTTATTGAAAAGACTTTTTCCCCAGTATATTCTTGCTTCCTTTGTTGTAAATTAATTTGACCAGATAGGTGTGGTTTTATTTCTGTGGTTTATTTAGGTGTGGGTTTATTTACTTATTATATTTCATTGACTGTATGTTTTTGTACTGGTATCATACTGTTGCATTACTCTAGCTTTCTAGTATATCATAAAATCTAGGATGGTGATACCTCCAGCTCTTTTTTTCTTTCTCAAGATTGCTTTGGCCATTTGTAGTCTTACTAAGTGGTTGCATATAAATTCTAGGAATATTTGTTGAAGATCTGTGAAAATACTATTGATATTTAGAGATTGCCTTGAGTCTTTAGAATGCTTTGGGTAGTATGGACATTTTAATGATACTAATTCTTCCCAACCATGAGCATCGTTTATCTTTCCATTAATTTGTGTCTTCTTCAGTTTCTTGATCAGTGACTTAGAGTTTTCAGAGTATAAGTCTTTCACCTTCTTGGTTAAATTTATTCCTACATATTTTATTCTTTTTTGGTGCAGTTGTAAATGGGATTGCTTTCTAAATTTCTATGTCCGCTACTTTATTATTAGGATATTGAAATGAAACAGATTGCTATGTATTAATTTGATATCTTATAATTTTACTGAATTCATTGATCAATTCTAATAGTCTTGGTCTTTAAAACCTGAAGATGTTCTATGTATAGTATCATGTAATCTGAAAATAGTGGCAGTTTTACTTCTCCCTTACTAATTTGGGTGCTTCTTTGTTTCTTGTCTGATAGTTGCAGGTAGGTCTTCCAGTACTATGTTGTGTAAAACTGGTGAGAGTGAGCATCCTTAGCTTGTTCCTAATCTTAGAGGAAGAAGTTTTCAGTTTTTCACCATTGACTATGATACTAGCTCTGGGGTTTTGTTTTAATCATTTTTATTAACATGTAATGTATTATTTGCCCTAGGGTACAGGTCTGTGAATCATCAGGCTTACACATTTCACAGCACTCACCATAGCACATACCCTCCCCAATGTCCATAAACCAGCCACTCCATGCCTATCCCCACTGCAGGTTTGTTTTATGTGTGTCCTTTATTATGCTGGATTTTTCCTCTAAACCCACTTTCTTGAGAGTTTTTATTATGAATGGATGTTACATTTTGTCATTGTTTTTTTTTTATATCTGTTGAGATGATCATTTGGTTTTTATCCTTTCTTTTGTTAATGTGATGTATCACATTGATTGATTTTCAAATATTGAACCATCCTTGCATCTCTGGAGTAAATCCCACTTGATCATGGTAAATGATTTTTTTGATGTATTGTTGAATTTGGTTTACTCATTTTTTGTTGTGGGTTTTTGAATCAGTGTTCATCATAGATACTGTCCTGTGGTTTTCTTTGTAGTGTCTTTGTCTGACTTTGATATCAGAGAAATGCTGGACTCATAGAATGAATTTGCAAGTTTTCCTTCCTTTTCAATGTGTTTGAATAGTTTGAAGAAAATAAGTATTAACTCTTCTTAAATATTGGTAGAATTCACCTTTGAGGCCATCTGATCCTGATCTTTGATTTGTTGGGAGTTTTTTGATTACTGATTCAATTTTATTTCTAGTAATCAGTCTGTTCAGGTTTTCTGTTTCTTCCTGTTTCAGTTTTGGAAGATAGTATGTTTCTAGGAATTTATCCATTTCTTCAGGGTTATCCAATTTGTTGAGATACAATTCTCTTAACTCTATTGCATAAATCGTATATATAACATTTTCCTGTAATCCTTTGTTTTCTGTGGTGTCAGTCGTTACTTTTCCTCCTTCGTATCTGATTTTGAGTCCTCTCTCTCTCTCCCCCTTTTATTAGTAAGTGTGGCTGAAGGTTTATCAATTTTGTTTATACTTTCAAAGAACTGGCTCTTGGTTTCATTGATTCTTTTCTATTTTTTTAAGTCTCTATTTCATTTATTTTTGCTTTAATCTTTATAATCCCTTCTTTCTACTAGCTTTGGGCTTTATTCTTTTTCTAAACCTTTTAGGTTAGGTTAGGTTAGGTTGTTTATTTGAGATTTTTCTGGTTTCTTGAAGTAGGCCCATATTATTATATATTTCCCCCTTAGAACTGCTTTTGCTTTGTCCCAAAGATTTTGTGTTTTCATTTTTCCAGTTTTATTTTTCTAAATTAATGCTCACTCCTCAAGACACTAGTGGAGGTACCCCAGATGCATAACCCTTGCAGATCAGGGGCTGACAAACTTATTCTCTAAAGAGCCAGATAATCAATATTTTTGGACATGAAAGTCACTCTGTTGCAAATACCAGCTTAGCCATCATGGTGCAAAAACAGCCATAGATAATAAATACAGAAACAAACGAGTGTGGCTGTGTTCTAGTGAAACTTTACCTAAAAAAACAGGCAATGGGTGTAGTTTGCCAAGCACTATTGTTCATTACCACTGTTCTTGCCCCTATTTCAAACAGTCTCTCCCCTACTAATTTTGCAGCTACTTTCCTAGTGACTGGCTAGATGACAGATTATGGACAAACAAGTTTTATTTTAATAGTTATAACGTATTAAAAAGTTTTAAGGAAAAAACATAACTGATGTGGCAACACTTTTTGTTTATGGGTGTTATTCCTGGAAATATTATTGATTAGAACAAAGTTAATATTACATTTTTTATGAAGACTTTATCCTTTTAGAGTAGTGATAGGTTCATAACAAAATTGAGAGGAGGGTGCAGAGACTTCTCATATACTCCCAGACTCAATACATGCATACCTTCTCCATTTATCAACATCCCCCACCAGAGTGGTACATTTGTTACAACTGATGAACATAAATTTACACACTGTTATTATCCAAAGTCCATAACTTAAGTTAGGGTTCACTTCTAGTGTTGTCTATTGTTTGGGTTTGCACTAATGTGTAATGACATGTACACCTCATTATAGGGTCATACAGAGTATTTTTTGCTAGTCTAAAAATCCTGTCATGTTAACTTTTTAAAATGAGCACATATGTAGAAATGTATTAAGTAAAAAGTGATAGGTGATTCAAGGAGATAGCTATAGGTATGGAAATGTGTCTCCTTAATGACTAGCTTGGAAAGTTTGGGAAATGACTTTGGAAGATTTATTATTATTTCCATCAGAGCTATTTGACTTCCAAAAATAAAGCTACTCCAGACAGAAACTCTGGATTGCCATTGTGTTTGTCAGAGAAATCCAAAGGAGAAGGAAAAGCCCACAATAATCAAAATAATTATAGCTCTATTATCTTTCTATGTAGGTCTACCTTTTTTCAGTTAATAACTTCTCTTCTTCTACCCTTCTTTGTAGTACTGCTCTTTTTCTCATCCTGTCTACTATCAGCTAGACTGCAGTTAGAAACCTGATAGTTCTTGAAATTAGAAGGAAGAAAATTTTCTGGACATCACTAACATCATTCAAGGTTGTTCTACTCTGATGCCTTTACAAAGCTCTATATTGTGTGCAACAGGAATCAGTGTAGCACTTTGAGAAATGGGATATGCATGTTGTTCTAGTCCATATCTTATTTTTAAAATACAATTTTTTAAAGAAAAAAATAGGGGCACATTCTTTCTAAAATTACTGCTGTATGCTTGACAAAAGTAGGTTCTTTTCTAATATGAAGGCATGTAAGAAAGCACTCTCAATGATATTTGAAAAAAACATAAGAGGTTACTTTCTTGTTCTGTTGAGTTATAAGCACAACAGATTTAAGGCCCTTTAAGGTATTTTGTAATAGAAAACATTTGAAGTTTGCTAAAAAAAAAAAAAAAAAAATCTCATCCAATACTTTAGTAAAACCATATTATGAATATTTCGTTGTAGGCTTAGAAAATTAATTCAACTTAGCAAACTCATAGAATACAGTTATTCAAAATTAGATTATCATAATTTTTTCCTCCCACATGGAATATTTTGCCTTAATTTACCATAATAGAAAAAATATTTTTCATCATTAAGTAATAAAAAAACAGGAAGTATAGAATTCTGGCATTTAGTTGAAATTTGATTTTACATTTTAAAATATTTTCTGTATGTTTATTTTCTTTGTAGCTTCAAGATGGAATATTTTTGGTCTTTATTCATAAAATATAATGTTGCATCTTAAATAATTCCTTTCTTGTGCTAGTATATATAATTTATTTGTAGTGGCTAGTTGATTGAATATTAATATTTTTGCCTGGAGTCAAGAAAGTGTGTGGATCTCATGAGATTCTTCTCTTTAAGAAGGTAATTAAAATTCCATTGTTGTTGTTTTAAGAGTGTTCATATACAGTATGTAAATGCTGCCTATATCATTTGTATAACTTGTGAGTGATAGGAGTGAACTAAGGGGGAGAAGAGGAAGGAGAGATTTTTCTGCCTTCAGTGACTCACCACTCACCTCCAGGCTGTGTAAAAAGAGAAGATCCTGGGGCGCCTGGGTGGCTCAGTGGGTTAAAGCCTCTGCCTTCAGCTCAGGTCATGGTCTCAGGGTCCTGGGATCAAGCCCTGCATGGGGCTCTGCTCTGCAGGGAGCCTGCTTCCTCCTCTCTCTCTGCCTGCCTCTCTGCCTACTTCTGATCTTTGTCTGTCAAATAAATAAAATCTTTAAAAAAAAAAAAAAGAGAGAGAAGATTCTTAAAAAGGTTGATCTTTTTTGAAAAGTGTTGTCTGTGAACTGGAGTTTTGGAGGGACGAATATCAGTGGAGCCTGACTCATCTCTGAAAAGTCTCAGTTCTGTACTTCCTGAATTTGAAAGGCAAAGGATACATTTCCCCATTTTCCCTGCAAGGACCTCATAGAAAGGAAATGAGTTATGTGGGCTTGGGATGGTGTCTGCCTATGAGGACTCCTATAAAGTGGTTGACCCTAGTGGGGATAAACTGCCAGAAATCTGGGGCTGATGGGAGTTGCAGGTGGTTAGAAAGAAGAGGAGAGGTGGTATCCCAGAATAGATGGCAAAAGGTGGGAGATCCTCAGCCCTAGGAGATTGCCCAAGATACCAGTAAAATCCTTAGGCCTTGTAAGTGCCATGCCCAGAGGGCAGCGATGCCAGAGTTGATTCAGAATGATATTTATTTATTGAGTTCCTGGCACACTTCTGTACTCTGAGAATAGAGTAGTGAACATACAGATAAAAATTCTTTCTTTCATGCAGCTTACTTTAGAAACAAGGGACAGACAATACACAAGTAAAAGCTACACTGTCAGTCATGATAAAACCACCAGAAAAACAAAGCAGGATGAGAATCTATAAAAGACTAATGAGGGTAGGAAGGAGGTGATGGAACAAACTGTGGCCATGGGGGAAGAATTCCTGACAGGAATCAGCCAAGGCAACAGCACTGGAATAGGGGGATCCCTCGGGTGCACAGTGGACAGACAGAAGCCAGTGTGACTGGTGCAGGATGGCAAGAAGGAGACTCGAACTAGTTGAGCAGAGGACTGACAGATTCTGACCTTCATTTTGAAGATTTGCCCTGGCTTCTGGGTGGTAAAAAGATAACAAAGGAACAAATATGGAAGCTGGGGACCAATCAGGAGGCGACTGCCATAGTCTGAGATGTGGTGGTAGACAGGACCAGTGGCTACTGATAAAAGTGATGAGAAGTGGTTGAATTCCAGGTGGATTTTACAGGTTGAGCCAGCAGAATTTATTGACAGATGACTTAAGACTTGTGGAGTAAGAGAAGAAAAGAATCAAGTAATTCTGAGGTTTTTAGAACTGTAAGGATGAAGCTACTGTTAACGGAGATGGAGTATGTTCTATGGGTAGAACATAGATGAGGTAGAGGAAAGTTATCAGGGGCTCTGCTTTAAAATGATTAATTTGTACCTGCTAGACATTTAGTAGATGTTTGTAGTTACATGTACCAGTCAGGTTTGGGTCAAGGACAAGGCTGACATTATAAATTTGGGAGCCTTCAAAGGCATGGGAGTACATGAGAACATAAAGGGAGCATTTTGATGGGGAAGTCCAAGGCCTGAGTCCTCATATATTTGAACATTTAGAGGTCCAGGAGATGAGAAAGAACCATAGAGAAGACTGAGAAGGAAAAGTCCATTAGAACACACTTCTGCCAACTGAGTAAGACCATTGTTACAAGTAATTGCCCTCTCTCCTCCCTCCCTGCAACCCTGAAAATGCTCGTTACTAGTTAGGAGTTAGAAGGGAGAAAGCAAAAGACAACCATGTTCCCTCCATCCCTGGAGGCTTATAAACCTAGGGCAGGCTGAAGCTGGGGAGGGGAAGAAGATTCAATTGCATGAGGGATTACAGCTGTGTGATTGTTGGATTTAAGTGGGCATTCTGTTCATCCAGAAAAGTTGAGAAAACCTGTAGGAACTTAGTGAGATTTCCTAGGGTCAAGAAAGAATGGGTAAAAACAAACTGCAAAATAGCAGTGGGAAATACAAAGTTGCTTTATGCTTGCACCTTAGTGGTTTCAAATACTCATTGCTATATATTCTGTCAGTTTACATGAAACTGTTAGAAACATTTATAATTTATAGTTGACTTTGCATAAATCATCAAACAGATCCTCTAGGTAAGATGAGGAAAAGGCAATTGAAACATAAAGGTCTTTCACAGTCTCAGGGAAAGACCCCTGAGGTGTTCTGGTGTCTCTGAGAATTGCTCAGGTAACTTCCTCTGGATAAGCAACAATTAAAGCAGTTATTTAATGGTGTAATGTGAATGTATCTGTGTTCCATTAGCCCAGATATGGTGGGAACCCAGTGAAGTCTGGTCACAGTCTTGGTGAGCCTATCCAGTCAGGCATTTTGAATTTGCTGTTTCATGCAGGGAGTGCTAGTGGATGTCTGGTTAATTTTATGCGACTCCCCCACGCCATGAGCAGATCACAGTGTATACTTTCTAGTCTGACTCACACATCCACACCTACAT
This sequence comes from Mustela nigripes, assembly GCF_022355385.1. Classification (NCBI taxonomy): domain Eukaryota; kingdom Metazoa; phylum Chordata; class Mammalia; order Carnivora; family Mustelidae; genus Mustela; species Mustela nigripes. Next base: position 66,629,312 of record NC_081568.1, on the reverse strand, counting down.
GCCCATTTTGTGCACATACACAAATATGTGTGTATAGTTCAGTGTGTTTGCAGCTACTTATTGAATGTAAACTAAATGTGTATGGATATAACCTCCCAGTTGAATAAGGAATTCAACTAAATCCAAGAAAATATAACTGTACCAATTTGAAGATTAACTTTCTTTATAAGAATTGTACATAGTGTGTGTCTTAATAATGTGCATACCACTCTGGTTGAGTGTCCTTTTTTTTTTTTTTTTAAAGATTTTATTGTTTTGAGAGTGAGAGTATGAGAGGGGCAAGAGGTAGAGGGAGAGGGACAAGCTGACTCTCCACTGGGCAGGGAGTCTAATCCAAGGCTCAATTCCAGGACCCCAAGATCATGACCTGAGTGGAAGTCAGATGCTTAACTAACTGAGCCGCCCAGGTGCCTTGGGTGTCTTTCTTTTTATGGTAATGATGGGATTCATTGCAAGCCACCACCCAAAAATACCACTTTGGCATATTGGTTATTTAGAATTGAAATTACTTAAGAAACAGCAATGTGAGAGGGACACTCATGACCCTCTTTTATACCTTTGAAAGCAGGAAATAAATTCCCCTTTAACCTGGAGGCTAGAAGGCATCCTTATCTCCAGAAAGAAAATTTAGGGCCAAGAAGCTGTATAAACTAACTTTGTTACTTCTTCATTAATTTGCTACTTCAAGCCCCAACCCTGTTGTCAAATCTTCACAAATAATGTTCCTTTGTTTAAAAGGTACAAAAAGCTGCCTGCTTTGATCACTTCTTTGAGTCTCATATTTCTATGGATTCCCTTACATAAGAAATTAGTTTTTCTCCTATTAATCTCTCTTATGTTAATTATTAGTCCAGCCAAAGAATGTAGAATGGACTAAGGGAAAGGTGTTTGTCCCCTGCAGTAGTGAGTATGAAAAGCACAGAGATAAATGAGTATTTATATGATAATCCTGTAATGGAATGTAGGACAGATTTCTTTTTTCTCTTAATGCCATTTATTCAGAAGATACAAAATAAATGACTGGATACATGATTAGAGTATTGATAAAGATTTCTTAAATTAATGTTCTCACTTCATTAAGCCAAAATACCTTTTGAAATCCTGAGGTTTTATGATTACATATCAACATAATGATGTTTAACAAAAAAAAAAAAAAAAAAAAAAAAAAAAAAAGAA
>NC_081568.1:66440479-66628036 GCF_022355385.1 Mustela nigripes | reverse complement strand
AAAAAAAAAAAAAAAAAAAAAAAAAAAAAAAAAAGGAACAGAAAATATTCTTGCATTTTTGCCAAGTCTAAACGGTTATAGTAAATTTAACTTTGGAATTTCCTGACTTTTGTGTTGTTGAAATTGTAGGTTTTACCCAACATTAAGAGAGCCTTTCATTTTAATTTCCCTATATTTAAAATTTTTCAGGTAGTTAGGGAAGGCAAAAAGGATGGAAAGAAAGTAAAGCTTCTGGAGGACATAGTTTTAACAGCTCACCACTCAGTTGTTAAAATTCTGTCCTACAAAAACTTAGCATCCTCATTTTAAGTCTTCAGAACTTGTAAACAATTTGGTCTTACTCATTTTAGGCTAGAAAGGGGTAACAAAATGTTTCAAACCTGAGCAAATTGAAAAAGAGAGAGAGAAAAAGGAGAGCAAAAGCCACTGCTGATAAATAACTATGCTTCCCAAAAAATATCTGGGGATGCAAACCAAAAATTTAAGCTCATATTGTTTGACTGTATTATCAGTAACTTTTACATCTTTTGAATAGAAATAGCTTTCCAACTGTTTTAATGTTATAAAGCACTGTAAGGGAGCTGCCTTTTGCTGCTATTACTTCATGCCTGAGTTACTCCAAATTAGTGTTCAGAAAGATGCAGTATTGATTTCAGGCCAAAAGGGAACCATTCATTACATGGCTGCAGAAGTAGCCTTAAAAAAAAAAAAAAAAAAAAGCCATTATTCCCCCTAAACAAACAAAAAACCTCCTAAGTGAGAAGTCCCTTTAGTGCCCATTAATGTTAACACACAGACTATTATAAATGTACTTCCTTAGATCAATAGCAAGAAGAAAGAGGGTCCAGGAAGGTATATGTAATCATACTGCAGTAAACCTAGGAGATAACACGAAACCATTGACTGCGTTTCATAGATGATGTCTCTGTACATACATCTCTGATAGAAGTGGATTATGGGGTTTTCCATCATCCTAAAAAAGAAACTCCCTTTCCATCTTTGTCTTGAGCTCCCGTCTTCTCTTTTCCTTCTTCTTCCCGTCAAACCTGGGATTACCTACAGTTTTGCTCTTCTTTCTGTATTCTGCCTTGTTCTAGAACCCTCTGTCATCTGTGCAGTATCCTCTCTAGTCAAATGAAACTAATTTCATCAAGATCACCAGGTGGGCTTTTCCCATTCCTTATCTTCCTCACATTCATGCAGAAAAAAAGTCATCTACATGCAGTTGCACCCCTCCAAATAGAGTCCCTGTGCCTGTCTCCTCTGTTCCCTATCTTTGTGTGCCACTGCCTAGTCAGTCTGTCCCTATCCCCCAGTCAGCTCAGCATGCACAGACCCCTATCGGGTCTGTAACTCCCCACATCCATCCCACATGTCCCTTACTAGGACTTCCCATATACCTCCTCACAATCCTAAATCTAGGGGGCTACTCTTGATTCCTCCCTCTCCTGACATTACTTTTTAAAAAAGATTTTATTTGTTTGTTTGTTTGAGAGAGAATGCACCCAAGTGAGGGAGGGACACAGGAAGAGAATCTCAAGCTGACTCCCTATGGAGTACAGAGTCTGACACAGGACTCTATCTCAAGACCCTGAGATCATGATCTGAGCTGAAACCCAGTCAGCCACTTAGCTGTCTCAGCCACCCAGGTGCCACCCCTGACACAACTGTTTTACCACCAAGACATTTTGTGCTTCCTAAATATATTTTGAATGTATCTGCTCTCCTGTGCCTTCATTCTCATCATCTCTTTTATGATGGGGGACGATGAGAGATGACTACTGAGCATTCTTTGGAATCTCCCTGCCTCTTAATTGTCCCACTACGGTCCTTTCTTCATGTTGTGGGCACAGTGATCTTTCCAGAACATGTTTGGCCATGTCACTCCTCTGTTTGAATCTTCTGATTTCTTGATAAAGTTCCTGCAGGGCCGTCCTCTTCTTAACTCTCCAGCTTCACTTCTTTCTACACACTCTGTGATTCAGACTCATTAACATCCACTTAGCTCCTCAGCACATGTTCCTTCTTGCCTCATCTTTGTGTGTGCTCTCCCCTCTGCCTAGGAAACAGTATTCCATGTTCATCTTCGTAGCCTGGTGTGGGCCTTTTTATCTGACATGTTTTAGTGTGACCATGAATGTGTGGTGAAAGTCTTTCCTGACCCGTGTCTCTTCTCTGTGTCCCTATCACCCTGCACTGCTCATGCTTTAGTGTTTACCGCACCACACTGTCATGGAGTATCATTCTGATCTCTTGGACATCACCACCAACTGAGGAAGGAGTCCAGCAAACTCCTCACTTCAGCTCTACTTATTTCTTTGCAATTCTATTTGTGGTCCAAGGAAACATTTATCTTGTGTTTTGGAACCAACTGGATCTTCTTTTTCCTCTTTTCATGGGTCATCTGTCATGGCTATGTGTTTGTAGTAAAAGGGGAATATCACAGTCTTTTTTTTTTTTAAGATTTTATTCATTTATTTTATAGAGAACACAAGCAGGGGGTGTGGCAGAGGGAGCGGGAGAAGCAGGCTCTCCAATGAGTGAGAGCCGGACATGGGGCTAGATCCCAGGACCCTGGGACCATGACCAGAGCTGAAGGCAGATGCCTAACTGACTGAGCCACCCAGGCACCCCATAGAACATCTTGACTAGAAGTCACAATCTGCATGTTTGCTGTGATTTTTCTGTGTGTGCACGTTAGAGTTTTGTAACATCTGTACTCTATTTTACCTAGAGAATTGAAGCTATTTGATGTGAACTTATTCAGCCTCATTTCTCTTACTGCATCCTCATTTTCCCTTTTCCCTGCCTTTGATGAAATGTCTTCATATCTTTCCGGAGCAAAATGTTCCAGCTCTGTACCTTATTCTGTCACCTTTCTAGACTCCTAACTCTTGTCATTAATTAGCTCAGTTTCTAGTTGGTTTCTCTTTTTCCTGATTCTATCTTACTTACAATCAAGGCCATCCTAAACCGCATTACACAAAACCTCTTCCTCTCTTTAGTCTCCTGTCAGTATTGTTCCTTTCTGTCTGTCTTCACTGTAAGGTTTCCTAAAATCTCAGTCTATACCAGTGATCTCAACTTCTACTCCAATTATTTCTTACCCTTTTGTAAAATTGCCTTTGTTTTCATGAATCCCTCATAGCGTTTACTATTATTGGTTACCCTGTTTCTTCTTAAATAACATTCCTTGAGGTCTTAGTTTCCTACCACTGCTGTAACATACTATCAAAAGCTTAGTGACTTAAACCACAAATTTATTATTTTATATTTTTGGAACTCAGGAGTCCAAAATGAAGGTGTGGGCAGGACTGAAATGAAGGTATGGACAGGACTGCATATTCCTTCTAAAGTGTCTGGGGAAGAATTCATTTTCTTTACATTTCCAGCTTCTAGAAACTCCCTTCATTCCTGGCTTGTAGCCCCCTCCCATCTTCAGCTAACAATGCAGCATCTTCACATCTCTCTTTGAACTGGCACTTTTGCCTCTTCTTCCACTTACAAGGACTCTTTATTACATTGGACTAGATAATTCAGGATTCTCTCCCCATTTCAATTTGAGGGATTAGCAGTCCCAAATCCCTTTTGTCATATGAACTCAAATAGTCACAGGTTCCTAGGATAGGACTTGGACATCATTAGTGAGCCATTATTTTGTCTGTCACATTTACTTTTCTAAAATTTAAATCAGGAGTGCCTGGGTCAGTGCAGTCATTTGAGAGTCTGACTGTTGGTTTTGGCTCAGGTCATGATCTCAGGGTCCTGAGATCAAGCCCTGAATTGGGCAGTGCACTCAGCATGGAGTCTGCTTGATGATTCTCTTCTTCTACCCCTGCCCCCATGCTTGACAAATGTTCCTTCTTTCTCTCCAATTAAATACATACATACATATATATATATATATATATATATATATATATATATAAATCTTTTAAAAAATTTAAATTGCTTTTCAAAATAAAATAAAATTTAAATCCCTTTTCAGTAATCCTGGTTACTTCTCTTTTCTTTTTTTATCTTTACTTGCTTCTCTTCTTTCAAATGAATATATCCCCTTAGAAACTGTCATTAGCTTCTTCTCTTATGTTCTCTTCTCCTTATAGTCTCAGTTTTACTGATTTTATTCACATTGATGGTTTCATCTGTCTTTATCCATAGCTGCCAGTCCCTTTATAAAGGGAAAATCCTTGGATTTTCAGCTATTTTCCAGGTACTTTTAGCTCAAAATGTTAATGATGAAACCATCTATATTCTCAAAAATGTCTTTCCTTTATTTTACTAATTTTGCTAATATTAGTTCAGTAATGAAATCTTACCATCCCTTTCTCTTATTCTTGCTTTTACTCTCAGGATATTTCTTCCATTTATTGTTTCCTTTCCTAATCCCCCTTCATTAACTGGAGCTTGGACTATGTTATTACCTCTACTCTTCCTGCCCTGTTCTTACCTTAGCCCTGTTCTTCTTCATCAACATTGTCAGATAAATTTACCAAAGATAAAATTATTTTTTATTGTTTTTAATTTTAATTGCAATATTGTTAGCATACAGTATTATATTACCTTCAGGCATACAATATATTATTCAGCAATTCTATACATTGTTCAGTGCTCATCATAAGTGTACTCTTTAATACCCATCAAAAGTAAAATTCTTACTCTTTCCCTGCTTTGTGATTTAGGTGCTCCTCATTGCTACAAAATAAGGTTAGATTCCTGAGAATGGCATTCTGATTTTCCAGTTTTGTCATCTTCTACTCCCTTATAAATACTCTCAGCTCACGGGAAACTGTTCATTTCTCATCCATACCTTTTAATTGGTCACCTCTGTACTTTGGCTCATAGTGTTTCTTCTGTCTGAAAGAACTTCTGCCATCTTCTCTCCGTACTGAAGTTTTGCCCCATGTTTTAGCATTCTTTATTAATGCTGTGTCCTCCTGGAGCTTTTCCTTGTTCTCATAATTGAATTGAGATAGTACATTGTTAGTCTCCTCTGGTGGGACCCATCATATTATGCCTTGTTTTACATTTATTTAATAGATTATACTAGATTATACTCTTTACTACTTTAATAGATAATAAATTCATAGAGGGCCAGGCTCCTGGTATTTGTTATTCCCTTTTCCTACCCTTATTCCATTTTCAAAAGCTCTAATCCAGGTGGGAACAACATAGACGACTGCTTTTTCTTCTACACCCAGCTTCCACCAGTAGGTGGGAGGTATATTCCAGGTTGTACCACTAGTGGTTGTCCAAGGGCATTGACTCTAGTTTGCTCAAAGAGCAGAGGTTCCATTCATGGAAGGGTGTACTGAGGATACAGGAACTGCCCTCTCCTTCCCCTTGTACCTGCTGGTAGAGCAGAGGCATCACTCCAGGTATAGTGAGTCCTTGCCTGAGTATCCCTGTAGTGCCCAGGGAAAAGGCAGATCATGAGGACTAAGAGAACCTTAACTCTGCCTAAAGGGACAGCTTTATTTGGAACAGAGAATGGAGACCTCCATACCTAAGGGCACTATCATACATGGTAGAAGTTTGAGTCAGAGACAATTAAGAGGAGGCTAGTAACCCAATGATTCAAGCAGAACAGTAGTGTAGCCAGAAATTTAATGGAGAGAATCAGGGAAAGAGTCCAGAAGAGCCCTCAGAGGATCCCAGTCAGCTCTGCGGTTTGAGAAAGCTTTGGTATGTACTAGGCTACACCCACTCATGAGCAGAGGGTCAGACTTGAAAGCATTTCTTAATCAACCACACAGACCCATCAACGCAGGGCAGAGGCCTCACTGACACAAAACACTTGAACATAACCTCTGACTAAATGCTGAATAATTTAAGCTACCCTGACCAAGGAGGGACTCCTAGGCAGCCAGGCTTAAAAACCATAGCACAGATGTCCCTGCCCCTGTGGAATTCCAGGCATGCCCAAAGCTCTACCTGCTCGAGTGAGATCAGAGAGGAGACTTCCAGACTACTGTTCCTTGACAGAACGTGGGGCAAAAAAAAAAAAACCCATACTCTTAACTGTGATAGCATCCTCTATGCCACATGTACATCCAGCAGTAAAGGGTCAACCGCTAACTGGCCAAGAGACCCTAAGTATAACATTTGACCAATCAGTACCTTGCACCTTCTACAGAAGACATACTTTGTGTTTTTTTTTTAATTATTATTATATTCAGTTAGCCACTGTATAGTGCATCGTTAATTTTTGGTGAACTGTTCAGTGATTCAGTAGTTAAGTATAACCCCTAGTGCTCATCACAGCACGTGCCTTCAGTGTCCATCACCCTGTTACCCTATCCCCCATTCCCCTCCTCTCTGAAACCCTCAGTTTGTTTCCTGGAGTCCATAGTTCTCTCATGGTTTATCTCCCTGTCTGATTTCTCTCCCTTTGGATTTCCCTTCCTTCCCCTATGGTCCTCCGAGCTATTGCTTAAGTTCCACATATGAATGAAACCATATGACAATTATCTTTCTCTGCTTAACTTACTTCACTTAGCATAATCCCTTCCAGTTCCATCCATGTTGATGTAAATAGTGGGTATTTATCCTTTCTGATGGCTAAATAATATTCCGTTGTATATATGGACAACTTCTTTATCCATTCATCTGTTGAAGGGCATCTCGGCTTCTTCCACACTTTGGCTGTTTTGGACATTGCTGCTGTGAACATTGAAGGTGCATGTTACCCTTCTTTTCACTAACTCTATCTTTGGGGTAGATACATAGTATTGCATTTTCTGGCTCATAGGATAGCTCTGTTCTTAACACTTTAAGGAACCTCCATATTGTTTTCCAGAGTGGCTGTACCAACTTGCATTCCCACCAACAGGGTAAGAGGGTTCCCTTTTCTCCACATCCTCACCAACATTTCGTGTTTCCTGTTTTGTTAATTTTTGCCATTCTGATTGGTGTAAGGTGGTATCTCATTGTGGTTTCAATTTGTATTTCCCTGATGGCTAGTGATGTTGAGCATTTTTTCATATATCTGTTAGCCATTTGTATGTCTTCTTTGGAGAAGTGTCCATTCATGTCTTTAACTGTTTTTTAACTGAGTTATTTGTTGTTTGAGTGTTGAGAAGTTCTTTATAGATCTTGAATATCAGCCCTTTATCTGTAATGTCATTTGCAAATACCTTCTCCCATTCCATGGACTGCCTCTAGAAGACATACTTTAAAATAAAAAAAATAGATAGGTTGATGATTAAAAGGTGAGAACAAGATACATTATGCAAAGTACAGACAGAATATTTGGAATAGTTTAGAATGGCTAAACTATTATCAGACAAAATAGATTTTAAATAAAAAATGTTACTGGTGGTAAAGAGGAACATTTCCTAATGATAAAAAAAATTATGAATCACCAGGTTTACAGACCTGTACCCCTGGGGATAAAAATATATGTTTATAAAAAATAAAAAATTATATTAAAAAAATTATGCCATTAGAGTTATAATGGTTATAAAAATACATATTCTCTGAGGACAGTATCATTCTGATACTGGGAATGCAAGGTGGTAGTTCAGCCTCTGAAAAATCAAATAATATAATACAATACACCATCCAAATAATTGAGTTAAAGATAAAAGCCATACAGTCATTTCAGTAGATGCAAGAAGTGCATTAGAAAAATCTGACACCCTTCCATGATAAAAATGATAAACAAATTAGGAATAGAAAGAAACATCCTTAACCTGATAAGAGCTAACATCATACTTCATAATAAAAAACTATAGTTAACATCATACTTCCTGACAAAAGAATGAATACTTCTTGCTAACAGAGCAGTTAGGTAGGAAAAGAAATTAGGGAGTATCCAGATTGGAAAAGAGGAAGTAAAATTATCTAGGTGCAGATAACATGCCTTTGGAGGAGAGGATGTCAACTGAAGTGAATAAGGTATCCACTGAAGTGGAGAAGGTATCCTCCAAAAAACTATTAGATCCGACAAAGGAGTTCAGCCACGATGATGATATGCAATATCAATATATAAAAAATCAATTGCATTTCAAAAAGAACAAAGTGCTAGGAATACATTTAACAAAGGAAAGGAAACGGAAGACGTTTACATTTAAAACTGCAAAACCTTTTTGAAAGAAATTACAAGTTCTAAATAAAAGGGAAAACATCCTATATTTATAGATGGGAATACTTAATATTGTTAAGATGATAGTATTTCCTAAATTGATCTGTAGGTGCAACACAATCCCTGTTGCACTTCTGATTTGTTTTTTGTTTTGCAGAAATAGGCAGTCTAAAGTTCATATTAGAAATTCATATGCAAATTATATATATAGGACATATATAAAGGACGTATATAACGGATGTAGGAAATATATAAAGAACTCCTTAAACTCAGTTACTGATGGGCAAATAACTCAACTAAAAGCTGGACAAAGCAATTAAATAGATATTTCTCCAAAGAAAAAATGTAAAAAACCAGTAAGTACATGAAAATGTGCTAAACATCTTTAGTCATTAGGGAAATGCAAACCAGAACTACAGTGTGATACCAATTCACATTATTACAAAATAAAAAATAATAATGGATCTTGGCAAGGATATGGAGAAACTGGAATCTTCATACATTGCTAGTGGGAATTTAAAATTCTACAGGTACGTTGGAAGACAATTTGGCAGTTCCTCAATAAATTAAACATAGAGTTACCTTATGACTGAGCAATTTCCCTTCTAGGTTTATCCTCAAGTGAGATGAAAATAAATGTCCACATAAAACTAATACTCAAATGTTCATAGCAGCTTTATCCTAGTAGCCCCCCCCCAAAAAAGGAAACAACTTGAATATCCATTAACTGATGAATGAGTAGATAAAATGTGATATATCCATACACTGGAATATTATTCAGCAATTAAAAGGAATGTACTACTGGTATATGCCACAACATTGATAAACCTTGAAAACATTATAGTAAGTGAGAGAAGCCAGTCCTGAAACAGCATATATTTTATGATTCCATTTATATGAGAGATCCAGAACAGGCAAACCTATAAAGACAGATTAGTTGGTATTAGTTGTAGATCTTTTGGTTATATGTAAGTTAGTTACTCCCTAGAGCTTAAAGGGAGGTATGAAGGGTGATTACTGACAGGATGGAATACTTTTGAGGGGATGAAATATTCTAACATTAAGTTGTAGCAATGGTTGCACAACTCTGTGAATATACTAAAAAACATTGAATTTTACACTGTAAGTGGATGAATGTACACCACATAATATTTCAGTAAAACTGCTTATGAATATACAATGGAATTCTGAGGACAGTTGATACACACCATTCAAAATCTGAAAGTAGGAAAGCAAATGTTACTTTTTCATTATAGCTTATTTTGCCATTTCTGTAATGCCTGTTGTCCTTATAAAAGCAGAAATAGATAGCAGTTTATTCTGTTTAAAATTTAGTCATAAATTTAAATAACATATTAATAGAAGTCCAGGGTAAAATGGAAATATATATTTTCCTATACCAAAAAAAGTTATACAGAATTGACCATATACATACAGTTCCTTGACACTGAGAGGAAGAAAATATGAAGACTTTTTTAAAAGCAGACTTTCTCGTTTAATTTGTTCTAAGTTCTCTGTAACGTAATTGTTACATGAACTGATTTATAGTATACATTCATATTGGAATTGACAGAATCTCTAGGGCCATGTTCTTAGAATTCAGTGATATCTGAGATCACACTTAGCACTACTTACCAAATTATTCATTATATTCTGCTTAGAGTAAGATTTACAGTAAATGTTGTAAATGTTGGTTGACAAATATGAGGTTCTGTGGTTTGGCAGTCAAATCTGTCAGATGGTTTCGCTTAGATCTAATTTTCCTTTAAAAAAAAAAAATCCTGTGCTCAACTTCTTCAAATTACCAACCACTTTCCAGCCCTTCTCTTTCTTTACTCTACTGTGGCACACTCAATAGCCCCCTTTTTGACAGTGTGCACCCTGGCCTTCGTTCATCATGTTCTTCCTCATCTCTCCCTAATTTTTCCTCCCCAGTCTGCTCTAGTGACTTTTCTTCCCTTGACTTTCTCTTAGAATGTGGAGGTTCTCAGAATTTCCCTCCTTAAATTCAGCTCTCTTCATTGCATACCTCCTTTGCACATCTTATTTATTGCTACAACTTCAAACACAACCCACTGAGTTGGTGATAAATCACAAGTGTATATTTTTACCCCTTACGTCTTCATTGAGTTTCAAATTTGTAGCTATGCAGTTGGAATTGCTGCCCATTTCTCTCAAAAATCTGAAGTTCAGAAAGTCCAAAACCCAGCTTGACCTTAAAATGTCTTCTTTCCATGTCCTGTTCTCTGTTAATAGAGCTACCATTAATCTCCCTTGTTAATCAAGCTAGAAGTCTGATTTAATGCCGTAGCAAAGTCCTGTTGATTTCTCCTTCCTCATATCTCACGAAAATATGTTCTTTTTCTCATTGTAAAGCTTGTTCCATACTCTCATCATTAATCTCTAGTTAATCATTAATCATTAGCTGTCCACATTACACACAAGAATTGTCTTTCTAAAATACTGATTTTCTAATGAATGCTCTTGTTTAACCTCCTTCATAGACACTATAAATCACCTCAGAATAAAAGCCAAAGTCCTTGGGAGGACTCTCCAGGATTCAGCCTATGGCTAACTAACTAAGCTCATTTTCCATCAGCTTCCTATCCATTCTGGTATACGTTCCATGCTTCAGCTGTGCTCTCTATTCAGATGTACTTAACCATGTTGTTTTTTGCTTTAGTTTTTGGTGTTCTTTATTAGTGTAAGTGCATTCCACTGGCTACGGTAATTGGTTCAGGATTCCAGGCCTTTGCCAACCAGCATATTCTCCTGGCTAGAGGAATATAGCTCAGAACATTAGGAGAACAGGGAAGGTTTGCTGGGTGCCCTTGGGGAAAAGTTTCCTCCCTCCTAAAAGAGAGCCCCAGGAAGAGACACTCTCTCTTCTACTAGGTGTCCTGCGGTCAAAGATCAAGCCTAGAAAACTGCTACAGTTGTTTTGCTCCCATCAGGGAAGATAGCCTAAGGATGAAATCAAAGCACAGAGTGCATAGTTGAGCAAATCTCAGAGAAAATGAACAAAAGACATTGACTTAAACCAACCCTCATGTCCATGCCATATGGACTTGAGATATGCAAGCTATTAATTTTTTGGTTTATGGCCCTTTAGACCAACTTTTCTGGTATTTGCTGGCCAAAACCACCAAACTGATAAAAGTTTTAAAGATTTTAATTTTTATATTAGAGAGAGAGAAAGAGAAAGCACACAACTTCAGGTGGGGGAAGCAATGGGGCGGGGAAGAGAACCTCAAGCAGACTCTCTGCTGAGCATGGGACACAATGCTGGGCTCAATTTCATGACCCTGAGGTCATGACCTGAGAAAAAATCAAGAGTCCAGTGCTTAAGAACTGAGCCACATGGGAGCTCTCCCTCTCCCCCAACCCCATAAATAAACTTTTTTTAAAATTTACATACAATGTATTATTTGCTTCAGGAGCACAGGTGTCTGAATCATCAGACTTACACAATTCACAGCACATACCCTCCCCAGTATCCATAACCCAGCCACCCTATTCCTCCTCCCCCAAATCCCCAGCAACCCTCAGTTTTTTTCCTGAGATTAAGAGTCTCTCATGGTTTGTCTCCCTCCCCAATCCTGTCTTGTTTCATTTTTTCCCCTCCCTTCCCCCACAACCCCCTATCCTGCCTCTCAAATTCTTCATATCAGAGAGATAATCATATGATAATTGTCTTTCTCTGATGCAATAAATAAAAATTTTTTTAAAGATTTTATTTATTTATTTGACAGACAGAGATCACAAGTAGGTAGAGAAGCAGGCAGAGAGAGGAGGAAGCAGGCTCCCTGCTGAGCAGAGAGCCCGAGGCGGGGCTCTATCCCAGGACCCTGAGATCATGACCTGAGCCAAAGGCAGAGGCTTTAACCCACTGAGCCACCCAGGTGCCCCTAAATAAGCTTTTCTTAAAAAAGCTCAAGAGGGGGCGCCTGGGTGGCTCAGCGGGTTAAAGCTGCTGCCTTTGGCTCAGGTCATGATCCCAGGGTCCTGGGATCAAGCCCCACATAAGGCTTTCTGCTCTGCAGTGAGTCTGCTTCCTCCTCTCTCTCTGCCTGCCTCTCTGCCTACTTTTGATCTCTGTCTGTCAAATAAATAAATAAAATCTTTAAAAAAAAAAAAAAAAAAGCTCAAGAGAAGGTTGTTGGAGGCACATTAGATACCCAGAGGATGAATGAAACCAACTCCTTGTATTAAGACTTTGCCTTTTTCAGTGAATAGGCTTATCTTTAGACACACTTCCTGTGTATCTTACCAAGCAAGTGGACTCTTTATATTTGCAAAGATACTGCTTTCAAATCTGATTGTGACATATGATCTTGAAGAACTAATATTATAAAAGAGCTGAAGGCACACATCCTTCTTACCATAACTATTAATGCTAGATTTAAATTGGTAAACATTGGGCATGACTGCATTGACATGCAGGGTATTTTGATCAGTTTAAAGAGAAAAGCATGAATTTTTAAAATTTAGGTGGGTGGCTATTGAAAAATGAAATACATTCCTAGTGTCCATATAGGATTTCTTAATACTTTAGAAGAAGCCTTTTTCATACAATTATTTGGACGCTAACCTTCTAAGGTTCCTAGTTAATTCTAAGAATTGTGAAACATGGAGTTTTTGTTCTTGAAAATATTTAATGCAAAAACCACAAGTTTAATATCACTCCATGTGTTCTTCTCTGTTCCACGTTTTTCTTTTCCTTCAAAAAGAAAAATGCCAAACCTCTTTCAGTTTTCTACTTTTCATTGTCAGGGATGGTATTTGGAAGTAGAGCATGAAGTTCTTTATTATAAAAAGAAATGCTATAAACATTCGGGTGCACGTGTCCCTTTGGATCACTACATTTGTATCTTTAGGGTAAATACCCAATAGTGCAATTGCTGGGTCATAGGGCAGTTCTATTTTCAACATTTTGAGGAACCTCCATGCTGTTTTCCAGAGTGGCTGCACCAGCCCTGGGGATAAAAATATATGTTTATAAAAAAAAAAATAAACCTTAATTAAAAAAAAAAAAAAAAAAAAAAAAAGAAAGAAATGCTTGGAAATAAGAATTAATGCTTAAATGGAGGACGTAAGGGTTCTAATTTTAAGAATTTAGATCAGCCCTGGGCTCCATAAGTGCCTGGACTGTTGCTATGACCATAGAGGATCAGAAGGGCTGTCTTACCTCTGCAATGCTTGCTGCACTGTGTGCTCGTCTCTTGTATAGTCTTCCTTATCCTCAAGTGACTGATCAGTGTGTTCGGTGATTAAAGCATAGTCCTTCTAGTTTCCTGTCTATTCTGAATTCACATTCCATTTCATTAAGATGCATGGCCCTAAGATAGCAGCACACGATGCAGTAGGTCCTAGTTTTGCACACATGGTTTTGTTTTGTTGAATTAAATCTGATGGTAACTGCACCACATTATATACCTGCTTCTCATCTAGTCAATTCATGTTAGAATTCTGATCTCTCCTAGGGAGTTGGTCAATTTTGATTTGTACCCGTGTGCCTTCAGTGGCTAACTGCTAAGCCTCAAATGAAGATATTATTTCAGGGAATGTCTGAATCTGGTAACTTTTTTATATGAGAACATTCCAAGAAGACACACAGGCTTATAGTTACTTCATGACACAGCTTGTAGGCAAGAGTAACTTGTCAGAATAAATGGGGAAAAAAGAATGATTAGATCAATGGAGGAATTCAAGAAAGGCATTGCCAACTATTTTTTAAATTGTGGGGTTTAAAATTTCTTTCCTTATATTTACAAGAATATGATTTTCCCCTTTTTTTATACATTAAAAAATATGCAACTAAAAACTCAAAAGAAACTAAAAGCTAAGGTTTGCTTTTCTGTAATCATTATGTTTATTACTTTTAAATCCTTCTCTGTATTCAGTGGTCTTTACTAGCTCTGTGCCTTAGACAACCAACTCCTAGGCATCTGCGGCTGGATTTCCCTCACAATTGCTCATTTCCTCTTAAATGTATTAGTATTTAGGTCCCGGTATACTTAATTGTAGTTTTGTTTGACTTTCCACCTCTCTCTGCTTACTGAACAAGAGGAAAAATACATTAATACTTACATAAATGGAACGGTTTTCTGCTTTCACTAAAGTTTAAAAGAAAGCACACCTTTCACGAACTTGCAAGGGGATAGACTAGTCCAAGCATTGAGTAAGCTGAACGGGTAAGTGCAGGGAGGTACAATGGGAAAACTGGATACCTCCCAAAGCCTCCCAAGTTTGCCCTCTGCCATGTTTCTATATTATTTTAGATTTAAAGTTAATTTTGAGAATGTCAAATACACCCATATTCAAATGTAAGTACAAAAACATGGCCCAAAGCCAAATAGGAAAAAAAAAAAAACCTACTTGCTACCACCCCTTGGTTCAGACAATTAGCATGAAAATCAGCTATAAATTTTTTAATGTATTCTGTTATTCCACATTTTAAAATGTAATCCCTATGTGTGTGTGTGTGTGTGTGTGTGTGTGTTTAAGGCTGTAGTAGGATAATTCCCTAATTGATATAGAACACAAACTAAAACATAGGCATCTTACTTATTTTCAATTTAAATTGCAATTGGGGGGTGGGGGGAGAAAAGGATATAGAGTTTTGCTTTAGTTGGCATTGTGTTACTGCCATGGGAGTTTACTTTCATCTCAGTTCCCATAGATATGTGTGAGAAATTCCTCAGGGCCTGAAACAAGAGTATATTCAGGGTTATATGATCTGACCTAATCAACCATGAGTGCTCTGATACTCTTTAAAAAAAAAATCACTTGTACAAGCTGTTTAATGGAGGCCTTTCTCAATCATCTTCTCCTTCTTCCCTTGATTAGACATCGATGAGTGCAGCATCATTCCTGGGATATGTGAGACTGGCGAGTGTTCCAACACCGTGGGAAGCTATTTTTGCATTTGTCCACGTGGCTACGTCACCTCAACAGATGGCTCTCGGTGCATTGGTAAGCCTTGGATTTTTGAAGGCACAGTACAGTGCTTCTTTATAATAACAGAATAGCCCAAACGTGTATGAAGATGGCAACGATTATAAAACCATTGGGAAAATGGCTGAAAAGGTTGTTTAAAATAAATGGCACCCCGATTGAGGACTTGATAGACCAGGTGCTCTTTGTGAAGACTTCAGTTTCAAAAGCCATCTGGGTTTGTTTTATGTTGTCAGTGTCTTTTTGGAAATGAAGGAAGACTTCCTCAAGACATTGCTCTTGCCCAGTACTAGAGACACAAAGGCAAGAGAAAGATACTTTTTTAAAAAAATCTGCCTTGGGAGACAGAATGTAGTAATTAAAGCTTCTTCTGTTGCTATGAATCATGAATGTAGTCAGTCCTTACAGCTTGTTTATTCTAGTGAAAAGAGTGATTACAAAAAAGAAACTGACACCTTTAATTTGTGTTTTAAATATATTCAAAGTAAAGCCAAATATATTTGTAAGTTTTCCCGTGTTTGGAAAGAAGAAATAGTATTTCTCAGTCATGGTCCTGGTCATCCATTGTTGAGCAAAACTTAACCTTAGGGCCACCATGCGATGTGAATGTGAGAGGTGTAGATTCTGCCTTGAGAATACCATATTGTCATCATAAATACTAACAGAAGAATAACAGTGACTGTAATAGAAAAAAAAAAACCAAAGGGAGTAGTAGTAAAAATAATCATTACCATTTCTGAAACCAATGCCATGTGTAAGGCACTGCACATCTGTATTACCTCAATATCTCAGAACTGTGCGGCCTTGGGCAAGTTCTGACTTGCCCACTGACCCCTCTGTTCCTCAGTTTCTTCTAGTAAGTGTGTAGCAAAACATTCTTGATTATGGTTAAGAGGAGAAGAAAGAGGATGTGCCTGCCCTGGACCCATATGTTATGTAATCATCGTGATAGCTCTGTGTGATCAGTTTAATTATTCAGATTTGCAGACAAAGAAATCTGAGGCTCAGAGAGGTTAGCTAAGTGACTTACCTCCAGCAGATGGAGCTGGTGTTCTAATGCAGATCTCTGGACTCCTGCCCCTGTGTTACTCTGACACTACACTGCCTCCTTAGCTATTTCAAGCAGGTGGAGACCCTGTATCTAGGTATCAAGGTCTCTAGTGTGAGTGGTTTCTCAGGTACTGTGTGGACAATCTGCTTGGAGAGGTAGGATATCTATGTCTGGCCTCCCTCTCCCATCTTAGAATAATGGGATTTGAATGATAGTTGTTTGTTCTTTATGAATGCATCAAGTCTGTATCTTACATTAGGTTAAACATTTTATGTGGACTATTAAGTGTAGAAATTGGAGAAAATTAACTTGTTTTAGGGTCAGTGTGCCTGTTGACTCACCACCTGTAAGTCTAATTCATTTAATTTAATTTAATTTTGAAGTGAGAGGTCTGTGAGGGTTGAAAACTAGTCGAACCTCCACTTGGTTTGATTTTCTAAAACTATGTAGGAGGATAATCTGTGTACATACATGTACACGTATTCATCAGCTTGAAACAGGCCTGGATTCAACTCTGAGGGAGGAATACCAATTTGGGAGTCAGCATTAAACATCATTGGCTCATGCCATAGACCCTAGTTTCAGGAAATTTACATTCTAGAATATGGCTAGAATAAAAAGGGAGGCTAGAGATGTAAGTGAGGTTATTCTTGTGAAGTTCTAGACATCCACATCAGGTGTATATATTTTATTTGGCAGGTGGAGTAATCAGAGGCCTTTGAGCATGGATTAGAATGGAAGTGGTAAGGGCTGAGAAGAAAAGCAAACTAGTTAGAAGAATTTGACACAAATGTAATCTTTTATATCATATTTCCAAATTAATTTTTTGTATTTGATTTTTTACATTTCTAAATATTTGTCAAACAAAAATTGTGTTCACTTTTTTTTTTTGCATTGGAAAGGAGGCATATTCTTCATTATATTCAGATAATCAAGATCAAGATTCACAGTGATTTATGGAGGTTGTTTTTCTGCACTGTCAGATATTTGGTTTACCATGAAATTATGATAAATTCTCTTTATCTCTTGCCTGCCTCTATAAAGTTCTGAGTTTTTACCTGGACATTCAAAGCCCTTAGAACCTGGTACCAATCTGTAGTCAAGACTCATTGCTGGGGCCCCTGGGTGGCTCAGTCAGTTAAGCATCTGACTCCTGATTTCAGCTCAGGTCATTCATTATCTCAGTGTTCTGGGATGGAGCCCTGCATCAGGCTCTGTGCTCTTCATGGAGTCTGCTTGACATTCTCTTTCTCGCTCTCTTTCTGCATCTCCTCCCCCACTCATGCTCTCTGTCCTTCTGTAAAATAAATGAAGTATTTAAAAAATTAAAAAAAAAAAAAGATTCATTGCTAACGACTTGCTGCCTCACACTCACATTCCTCTCACTGTTCTCTGTGACCACACTGCTGTGGCTTGGCCCATGGTATCTTCTCTTCTGAAGCATCTTGATTTCCTCTTTCTGTGATCATTAAAACCTAACTCATCCTCTAAGTCCCTAATTAGATATCACATTTTCTTCTTGGACAAAATTAATCAGCCTTCCCCATAATATTTTTCATTTCTTTCGTTTCTGACTTCAGCACACTGTACAGATACTTGTGCTTTATTTGTTGGCTGGACTGTGAGCTCCATTGGTCCGGCCTTACACTGCTCCCTCGGACCCTTACATGGTGCCTTGTATGGAAGTTGGGGCTCAGTAAATCTTTAGAAATGAATAGACAAACCATCTGAGGGATGAGGGAGATGATGAGGGAGGGATGAGGGAGACTTGCATTGGTTAATGACTGCGTTGCATCATTGGCATCCTGCTGGGTGTGATACAGTGGACATGATATGTCCCCAAGATAAGAGCCTGCTTGAGCTCCAGAGAGCTGAAGCACAGTGAGACCTGCGCTAAGCAAGAGGCCCCATTCATTCCAGGGTCAACATCCTGACCCAGGAACAAAGATCCCCTAAGGAGGGAAGAGTGGCTCTCCAAAATTATAAAACCATTGTTAAACTTAAGTAAGCAGCTTAAAACTTTTTTGAATAACTCTATTACATTTGGAATAAGTATGTGTTTTCTATAGATGAGAAAAAACAAATCTAATATTGTAATGTGTAAGAGATCTTTGATTTTGATATTTTAAAATCTGAGACTGTCTTTTTCTTGCACTGCATTTGTTTATGATTAAATTATGTATGTTATAAATATGTCTGTGCCATTTATTTTATAACCACATATATACTAACAATAATGAGTTGGATGGACTCAAAAAATTTTTCTTGAATATGAAACTGCATGTTATCTGCAGCTCTCTTCTGAGAGTGGCATATGCTAAATGCCGCCCCCATTTCTTTTTTTTTTTTTTAAGATTTTTTATTTATTTATTTGGCACACAGAGATCACAAGTAGGCAGAGAGGCAGGCAGAGAGAGAGAAAGGAGGAAGCAGGCTCCCCACCGAGCAGAGAGCCCAATGTGGGGCTTGATCCCAGAACCCGGAGACCATGACCTGAGCCAAAGGCAGAGGCTTTAACCCACTTGAACCACCCAGGCGCCCCTGCTGCCCCCATTTCTTATTCTAGTTAATAAAAATATCCTGAGTATAAACCGCATTATAAAGCACCAGTAAACTGCCTTATTTCTTTTGTGTGTAGAAAAACAATTTCACATGGCAGAAGAATTTAGCTGGACATTTTAATTTCAAACTAAGATAGTTTTCACATTTTACTTTATACTAAATATAAAAGTCAAATGCTGAGGTAATTTTATCTAGTATGTTTTATCAAGGTTTTTTTTTTTTTAGAATACCCAGAACAGAGCTTTCTTTTCAACATAGAGTACTAACATATGTCCATTCTAAAGAAGAATAGAAACATGCTAATAATCTTTTTCTTAGAAGCATTTTTAATAGCACAGTTTAATGACCCTGATGTCATTTTGGAATACTCTGGCATTATTAATACTTAATTTCCACATTGTAATTTAGGCAGAGAGAGTGACTGGCAGACAGCAGTGAGTAATTAATGAACTGAAAAGAGCAGTGAGCAAATTCTGTATGCAAGATGATATGTCTGCTGTTGTGAACATGGATCCAGCAGGAACCCTAAGCAGAGAGATTTCAAAGTACCAGTCAGCAGCAAAGCCACAAAGTTCAGGAAATGAGAGCAATAAGCATGTAGAAATCTTATGGCCACAACATCCAAGGACATTTTCTTGAGCCTTACAAAAGTTTCAGTGCACAATGTTGTCTTGCAATATTCTTAAGAAAACAAAACCTGGAAATAGAAATGTGAAAAAAAAAATAATAAAAGAAAATGTTTAAGGCCATGGGTGATTAACTGCTAAATCATTTTGTAGGCATTGGATTCTCTAAGTCAAAAATTCTTGAGGAAGTGGGTATGGGTGTAGACTTTGGCACACAGGTAGGAATTGCATGAAGGGAACAGGGGTGTGCCGAGTAAGAAGAAAGGTGTGAGTAAGACTGCAGACACATTAAGTGTCTGAGGGGCTCCGGAGAGGGTGTGAAGAATGTATCTGTGAAAGAGAGCTGAGGGAGGGAATAGCTGGAGAAAAAATAAGAAAGATGGTTGAGATTAAGTTCTGGTTGCTAAGGTTCTTAACTTCTATGCTGAGGAGTTTCAGATTGATCCCGAGGGCCATGAAAGCCTATCAGGATGTTCGAGCAGGACATAGACCAGATATGAAAATCAATGGGGGAAAAGAATTTTAAAAGAAACAAGTCTTCATGCAATGATTTAGAGTGATGACCGGGATATGCTGTTGTCATGTAGCGCCCTATGAGGTCATGGGTGTTGATCACATGAGCACATGCATATTTGCAAAAAAAAAAACAAAAAACCCAGAACGCCTAAAAATGTTTAACTAAAGGGAGAAAGGGAGACAGAGATGCAGCAGGAGACTGAATAGTGTTTTACTTTTAACTTCAGAATCACATACAAGTCAACTGGTGGAACAGAGATACTAGTTTTAATTAAGAAGGAAAGTCCTAGAAAGAAAAGGTTAGATAGTAAGGAAGAAAACTGTCACTATTCTAAAGGAAGCGATAAACCTAGGAGCCACAGTACTTCTGCTTCTTTCATTGTTCCTAGTTCTAGTTAGTTTTATGTAAGGGAAACATGAAAGCCTACATGGAAGTATTTGAGAAATCACAAGAATCTGCAGAATTAGTCAAGGGGAACCCAGGTAGGCTCTAGACCATCAAAGAGGCAGGTGCAGTCCTCCAGGATCAGGGGATGAAGCCTGAAACAATGGTTGCTATTTACCTAACACCTAGGATCACTAGTGTTCTAACCTGAGCTAACCTTATCAGTGTTTTCTGGCTGAATCCTTCATTTTTAATGAGCCAAACTCCTTCAACAGGAGATCTGTTTATTTTGGGGTACAATCCCCAGCTTTTACAAGGTTTTCATCACATCGTCTAATTAACCATTAGTTCTCAAATCAAGCTTAGAGTAAATGTCAAGCCATGAAAACACTCTGATAAAAGTACCATTATTTTACTTCAAGATAGATTTATATTTTAATCAGGGGAGATGAATTGCTTCCTCTTCCACAGTGTGGCTTTAAATGAGACTTCATGTAAACCTTGTTCAGAAATGTAGTGAGGGTAATAGATTGTTAGAAAAATAGACTTGTTTTTATTACTTCTGGTGTATCAGTCCTGCAGTTAAGCATAACACCAAGTATCCGAAGGATTTATCCTTGTTGTGTCATAAATATGCCTCATCTGCCTTTGCCCCTAGTAATTCCCGATTTCAAGGGATGGTTTGCCTACACAGTTCTTACTTCTTTTGGGTATCCCCTTTTTTATGTCCATTTTTTTATTCCAGATATTCTTCCATGTGACACGTTTTTAAAACAGAGATTTCTAAGGACCATTTAATTTTTGCTGGGCAAAGGAAAGAGCCCCTGTTTTGCATTGAGATGTGTTTTGGGGGAGCTCTTAAGAAGGATGCATCCGATTGATCTGTAGCTTATCCTAGTATGTTTTTGACACATGGGATTAGAAGTAGATTACCCACCTCCCTAATGTTATTAGAAGAAACTGGTAGTAGAATTTATTTTTAAAAGTTATGATTTATTTTCTAATCCACTCTTCCTCCCCTTCCGTTCTATCACAAATGACATGGTTTCCTCCTATACATATCTTAGGACTGATCAGAGATTTCCAAACTGTATAGAATGTTGGTTATTTATATTTATTGAATTTGAAGATTGCTCTTTGATCTAAAAAGATGCTTTTTAGAACTACACTGAATTATAATTCACTATCTTTAGGAAATGGCATAATGGAAAAGCAACTGAGTATTTAGTAATACATTTAAATGAATTTGTATTTTATTAGTCACAGTGCAGTCTTCATATATGGAAATCACAGAAGTGGTTTCATATGATGAGGCATTTATACTTGTGTTGCAGTGTTCACGGTAAATACAGATTTGCAGAACTTTCACAATATCATTGCAGATTCTTATAGTCTGGGACTGATTGGTATAAAGTCTTCCTGGATTCCTGATGAGCCCTTACTCGTTTTTATACGTAGTACCTTCTTTCCACTTCAATACTGTAGTTGACCCATGAGTTGTTTAGAGTGTACAGGGTTTCCCTGTTTTGCAAATTTTCCATGTGGGCTTGGAAAAGATGTGTTTTCTCCAGTTGACTAGATATATCCATTAGCTCAAACTTGTTGCCTGTGCTTTTCACATTTTTTCTTCATTTACTGAATTTAGTCTACCATATTGTCAATTACTGAAAGAGTTGTGTGAATATCCCACTGTCATAGTAGAATTCTCAGTTTCTCCCTGTGGTCTCCAAGATTTTGTTTCTGTAATTTGATGTTATGTTACAAAGTGATGAATATCTAAAGTATTATATTTTCCTGGTGAATTGAGCCTTTTTTCAGTATGTATTGACTCTCTAACATTGTTTACTTTTCTCGATCTATTTCTGAATATTTTCTTTTTGTCTATTTTATCTCGTTAAGCATCTCATTTTGTGAGTGGGCCTTGGAGGTTTAAGTATATGCTTGCTGTGTATTTTTTCTCTCAATTCTTCTTCTTCCTTAGTTTATAAATGTATCTCCTCTAAACAGCCTAAATCTAATTTTAAAAAATTTTTTCAGTCTGAAAATCTTTGTCTTTTATTTTTTATTTTTTTATAAAGATTTTATTTATTTATTTGATGGACAGAGATCATAAGTAGGCAAAGAGGCAGACAAAGAGAGAGAAGAAGAGGAGCAGGCTTCCCGCTGAGCAGAGAGCCCAATGCAGGGCTCAATCCCAGGACCAATCCCAGGACCCTGGGATCATGACCTGAGCCAAAGACAGAGGCTTTAACCCACTGAGCCACCCAGGCGCCCCAATCTTTGTCTTTTAAATTGAGATTTAAATACATTTATATTTGTTATAGTAACCAATATGTTCGCATTTCAATTACCTTCTTTGTGCTTCCTATTTTTTTGTTACTTTTTTCCTTTCTTGCTCTTTTTTATTTATTGGTTTTCCTTCCTTCCCCACACTCCATTTAACTTTTTTTAGTTAAAAGTTCAGAAATTATATAATTCTGTGGATTTAGTATTCATTCTAGTATTATAAGATGCATGTGCAGCTTAAAGTCTAAAATTAACCTTTATTTTACCCATATCTAAACAGTAAAAGAATATTAGAATGGTCACACTTTGATCTCCCCCTTTTAGCTTTTAAAAATTCTATCCAATTGCCATTCTGTATTTGCAACAAATTAATCATTATTATTACTGTGTAATATTTTAGTGCTTGTTTATATTTATTCATATATTTAACTATTTTTCCTCATTATTCCCTTATGTATTTCAACCTTCTGTTTGGAATAGTTTTCTTTTTGCCTGAAGAACCTTTTCTAGGGGGCATCTGGATGGCTCAGTCAGTTAGACATCCACTCTTATCTCAGCTCAGGTCTTAGATCTCAGGGTTATGAGTTCAAGCTCTGTGTTGGGCTCTGTACCCAGCATGGAACTGACTTTTTAAAAAAAGGAAAGAAAGAAGAAAAAAAGAAAGAAAAAAAGAACCTTTTCTAAAATTCCCTTCAGCAAGAATTTTTTGGTAGAAAAAATAATTTCTTTTTTGTGTGTGTTCCTGAGAATCACCTTAATTTTCCCTTTGGAAAGATGGTCTCTTGGGATACAGAATTCCAGGCTGACAGCTATTTTATCATAGTATACAGAAGATACAATGTTCCAGTTGGGTTTTAGCATTCATTAGTGCTATTAAATATTCCTTAGCAGGTGATTTGTCTCTCTTTCCAGCCATTTTTAACTTCCTTACTTTTTCTTTATTGGTCTGCAGTTTCACAGTGATGTGGCAAGCTGTGGATTTCTTTCTGTTTTTCCCACTTTAGATTTTTTGGACTTCCTAGATCTGAGATTGTCTCATCGCATGGTTAGAAAGTTCTAAGCTAGTTATCTGTTGAATATTGCCTCTCCCCCGGTCTGCTTATTGCTTCTTTCTAGTATGCTTACAAGATGTATGTTACTTTCTCATGCTTACCACCACATTTCTTAACCTTCTTTTAAAAAATATTTTCCAACTTTTCATCTCTCTGAACTACACTGAAGATAAATTATTTAGATATATTTTGGAGCTCACTAATTCTCTTTTCATTTATGTGCAATATACTGCATGATATATTACTAAACATTTTATTTTATTTGTGATAGTTTTCATTTATAGAGCTTCCGCTGAATTTTTTTAAGTCCCTCTTTCATGGTTTATGAACTCTTTTTACCTGTTCACATTTTTAGATTTTCATTGTCTTAAGCATATTAAATATAATTTAGTTATAATTAATATTAAATGAATTGTCATTACAAATAATCACAAATTGTCAGAATCAGTCTGACCATTCTGTATCTGATATCTGATGTTTATTCAGCCACTTTTTAATGGAGCCTTGTTTATGTGTTATTTATTCACTCATTTATTTAGCTATTTATTTTCTTGTTAGCTATTCCTGTTCTTGGGACTTGTCTGTGGGAATTCTTTGAGACCTGCATAATATTAAGTCCTCTTTTGTTCTGTTTTGGCTTTTGCCAGTTGCTTGGTATCCGGTATCCCTGCCTGCGGACCTTGATGTAGTCTAGTCTTCCTTTGAAGTTTTTCAGACCACAAACCTACTATGAATTGAGACATCAAGGCTGTCTCTTTGAGGAAGAGCTTGTGGTTAGAGATTCTTGGGAGAGATGTGTTTTTACCTCCCCTCAGTCTTAGCTGCCCACCTGTACATTATAGTCTTGTACCAAGGATGTGGTTCTTTGGAGCCCCAGGTTTATGGGGTTTCCTATGAAGTTTTGTGCTGGAAGAGGGAATATGGAGTTTTTCTTTTATGCTGTAGATCCTATGGAACTATATCAGGGCTGAAATTCAAAGTCTCTAGAGCTTTGCAGAAGCTCTAAGACTGAAACCTAGCTGTGTACTTACATCTTAAGATTCCTGTTTTCACATCATTATGACTCTGTTTTTCCCTTTCTTTCATGCCAGCCAGCTGATGTATTTTTTTTTAATATTTTTTCATATTTTATGCAGGATGTTTCAGTTGGGAGGGGCATTCACGATAGCTAACCCACCATTCTGTTTGGAAACAGAACAAATACTGTTTTTTTTAACTCTGCCACTAACCCTGTTCCGTGAGGAAGAGGAGTTAAGTATAGTTGCAAAATCAGATGGTAAGATTTTGATGGGAGACCTAAATCTTCTGGTTCAAGGCTGTGGTTTTGTTCTTCTCGTCTTTTGTTTTCTGACTTTTGTCTTTTATTTTTTTCTCAGACTTTGTGGTACAGCCTTCTCCTTGCAGAAGACTTTAAGAGAGAAACTCGTTCAGCCTACTTTGTAGTAACTGTATTCTGTAACCATGATTATTAGATAGTTTAGGACTTTCTTATCTAGATTTACATGCTAGCTGCTGAGTAAATGTAGAAATATGATACTCAGGGTTCCTGGAATAAATATTCCAAAAATTATTTTCCTCCATCATTTTTGGGCACAGAAACTTACCTGTGAACTTATTCCCAGTGACTGTCTGTTCAAGTTCAGCTTATGAAGTTTAGGAAATGTCTGCGGTGTACTCAAGTATGCATATGTGCTTCAAATTTAGTACTTGGGTTTTGGACATACTAGGTTTCTTTTGGGAAGTAAAAGGAGGTGTTTTGATTCTTATGGGGAGTACCTTATAACCAATTCACTTATTGAACATTCGCTTAGCAGTAACCTGAGGTATACTGCAGACCATTTGAGAAAATAATACATTTATTTTAAACTCTGTATCTAGTATAAAAAATTAGCTTTACCTACTAATGAAATATTTTTGTAATTAATAGCTTCATCTACATTATCGATGTGCAGCTCTTGATTTTTGTGGTACTTATTTCTTCTTGCAGTCAGAGCCAAAACTTCTTTGAGGCTTCTTGATGAAAGTTAAATAATATATAAAGAGCTAGACCCATAGTTTATTTTGCTTTTTTTTTTTCCCCATTGCTTACAATAAAGTCAGTTTCAGTTGAAGCCCACAGGGCTTATAGTTGATATTAATATTTTATCCCTATACAACTTTGCATCTTATGTTCTCTTTCAGTGATGTCTTTCAGCCTCTATCTTCCATTTTGATCCATTCTCTACCTTGCTGGCAGAATGATGTTTATTAGAGTCCTCTTTGATCATGTTAACTGCTCTACAGCCAACATTGCAAGATAATGCCCAATCTCCTCACCGTAGCATCCTGCCAGTCCGCCAGTTACAGCATGGTCCTCACCTGACTTGACCTGTAATCACCATTTGACATAATCCCTTGCCCGTACTTCTTGAAAATGTCTTACTAGCCTCACAGCTTACAACTGCATGTATACACAGGTCGTTTGCAAGTATACGGCTTCAGCCTGACCATTCCTCTGGGTCCTGGGTTCCTATATTCAACATCACAAGTGTAACACAATTTAAAGAAGAGCCTTGTACTAAGTCCCTTAATCCTGCTTTTCTCCTTATCTTCCCATCTCAACTGTCTAAGTCAAAGACTTAGGAAATTTCCAAAACTCTCTCTCTATTACCCCACTCCCTGAGCTGTACCTTCAGAATATGTCTGCCATCTGACCAGTCTCATCATTGTCAATGATGGCACCCTCATCCAAGCCACCATCATGCCTTTTTGATTACTTTCACTGATATTCTTGCACTTGCTACTGTCAGCATCTAAAGAGATTTTCTTAAAAAATGTAGACCCTTCCCTTTCCTCTAACTGAAAGCATCCAGTAACTGTTAACAGCACTCCACATGAAATCCAGAAGTCCTTTTCTCATGGTTTACAGGGTTGTGCGTGATCTTGTCCTTGATAACTATGAGCTCTGAGGCTTCCACTATCCCTTTTGTGTTCCCTTCTCTGACTACATCCTCTTCGTCTTTAAACTTCTCTTCCCTGAGATAACTGAGTGGCTCATGTTGTCACATTATGCACGTCTCTACTCAGATGCCCCTGTCTGAGAGGAGCTGTTTGTGATCACCCTTTCTAGAATAGCAACTCTATCAGTCAGGTATTGCTGTGTAACAAACAGTCCACAACTCTCAGTGGCAAATAATACTATGCTTCAGCAGGTCATCTGGGGATTGGATAATCTAGGATGGGATTGGGTTCTTGCTTTCCTTCAAGCTCTGAATCTGTCTGGGCTTGGCTTCTTAGTGTAATAGGAGCACATACCTGCTTCACATCTTTCATTCCTGTATCCCTGGAATATGGCATGGCATAGGTTCTCAGTGAATATTTGCTCAGTAAATAAAGAAATGAACAAATGTCATAGAGACTAAGACAATAAATAGATATATATTCGAGGTAAGTAGAATAATTTTCTTTACTTAGCCTCTTCTGATATGTTAAATAATTGACATAAGAACCTGAAATAATTCAGGCATGCCTTCTGTTTTATTTCCACATGTTCAGATCAGAGAACAGGCACGTGTTTCTCGGGCCTGGTGAATGGTCGCTGTGCGCAAGAGCTCCCAGGCAGAATGACAAAAATGCAGTGCTGCTGTGAGCCCGGCCGCTGCTGGGGCATCGGAACCATTCCTGAGGCTTGTCCCGTCAGAGGCTCTGGTGAGCAGCCGACTGCGTGTCTCCTCAGCACAGGCAGTGTTAGGAAAATCAGTAACAGTAGTGTACTTTGTTCTTTTCCTTTGAAGTCAAGTTATATGTGTGTTCTTAGCACTGTCTTCAATATGAATACTGTGTTTTTGTGAGGAATTGGGTGGCATTATTTACTTGGGATCAGTTTTGACTTTATACACTTTATTAATATCAGAAAAATTCCCAAAAACTGATTATGACTTGTCTTTCTGCAAGTATTTTTTGAAATTATTTTGAACATCTGTATTTCGATTGGTTTTAAAATCCTGATCTTTCATTTCAGGTCTTCGAGTATGTTTGATTAACTTCATTTATATTTTATTTCAGGAGTGTCCCTATTTTCTAGTATCCCAATCCTTGAAGATATTTCCTCTTTTCTAATAACCTGAAGGTTAATAATAAAAGGGTGGGAGGATACCTTCCATTCGCTTTGCTGAATAAACTAACCATATAACTGAGGCTTTATCAGGAAATTACTTAAGGATGAATGAGAAGTAGCTCCTCTTATTAATATGATATGAATGGTAAAGTAGGATTAATGTTTATCAATCACATAAAGTCACATCAGTATGTTTTATTATATTGTCTTTATGTTAAATTATAGTATTCTGAAAAAACTAAACTTTTTGAACTATGCTTATGAAATTAGGTATCTATATGTGCTGTTATGGAGAGAAAGATTAAGGCCCATTCTTTCAAAATCTATAAGCTATAGAACATCAAAATTGAGTAATAAAGCTTAAACAACAGCACTATTTGTGCATAGTATATGATTTTGGGAACTCGTGAATTCACAAATAATATATAATAGTAATATTAATAATGAAACAGTTCTTTGAGTTAAATAATTTTCATTTCTATTGACCCTACTGTCCTAATTCTGAGAACAGATGAAGAAATAATTGGATTGCTGTAGTCTTGCTTCTTTTCTCTCAGCTTTGATACTTGGACAAATAAGGTGCAGTTTGAAAAGCTAACTGAACACTGTCTTTTGTTAAAATCCAAATATATAAAAAATATTGTGAAGCCATAGTAATTCCTTATAGCAAAGAAAGGAGATGGGAGAAATGTGTAGGTGTGATACTGATGAAGTTTTAAGTAAAACCAGATCAACAGAAAGAATTATGGAAAGCTTTGATTTTTATCTGTGTAAGTAAATTTCTTGAATTCATAGTTGTATCTGGAATTCTATGAGTTGCACTTGGGGACATAAAATCAAACTGCACATAGCACATATAAGCAGTTCTTTGGTTATGCAACTCCCTTAAAATATGGCAAATAGGTTTTTACTTTTTTCTGAAACATCTATACCTTTCCCTGTTACTTCTAGCATTGGAAACATGGATCAAGATGAATATGCTATTTATTCAGATCAAATAATATAGATAAATTAAAATGTTCTTACAGTATACAGATGACTTTTAGAATCAATCTGTGTTTAACTGGCCTTTCTTTTCTTCTAGAGGAATATCGCAGACTTTGCATGGATGGACTTCCAATAGGAGGGATTCCAGGGAATGCTGGTTCCAGACCTGGAGGAACTGGGGGGAATGGCTTTGCCCCAAGTGGCAATGGCTATGGCCCAGGAGGGACAGGCTTCATCCCCATCCCTGGAGGCAATGGCTTTTCTCCTGGAGTTGGGGGAGCTGGTGTAGGGGCCGGGGGACAGGGGCCCATCATCACTGGACTAAGTGAGTGTTCACTTTTTGGTGTAGACTCTTTATTTTTCTGCCTTAAATGATTCTATAATACCTAGCATTTTTTTCAAAAGGAGTGTGTGTGTGTGTGTGTGTGTGTAAAAACCTCTTTCAGGGTCTAAAATACAAGGTAGTAGTAAAAAAAAAATGCCTGAGAAAATATTATTTTCCTGTTCCATAAACTTTCTAAATTGGAGAAAAGAAGAGTGACCCTGGTTTTCTTTGAAAATAAAGATGAGAGCCTGGTCATACTCCAGTCCAGATGACGCCATTAAAGAGTGTGTTTTTGGTTCCAGTGTATTTCATTTGGCTGTTGCAGCTGCCCTGTTCATACACCCCTTGAATTATTTTCCAGAACCATTTCTCAACTGAGATAAACTGAATAAGTCTTGCTCTGTGCCTATCCAAATATTTTAATGAAATATCTTTCTTTTCCTCACCCTTTTTTGTTGAATAACTTGGGCTTTGGGCCAGAACTGGCACTGGTGTACTTGACATTTAAGTTCATTCTTTTTATAAGAGCTGCTCTTGCTAATAATATTTAATGATGTCCTACAGTGTTGTGTTTATTCTTTTTGGCAGATGGCCTATTTACTATCTGAATATTCAGCACAGTTAAGGAAAAGAAAAAGAAATGGAAAGCATTCAAATGTACAGTAGAACATTCCTGAAATTTTGAAAAGACATCATTACAGGCAAAGTTTCCAGATGTATCACTTAACAAATGCGAGTTACAACCATGTGTCTCGGGAATACTTTTTAGATCCTCAACATTCAAGTTTTAATAAAATATAGAATAGTGTGAGCCTTTGATATGTACACTTAATGAATGGACTATTAAGAAGTTTAATCTTTACTACAAATGAGCCAAAGACCACCATTTCCTTTTAAAAAATCAGTTTCAATAAAAGTACTACATCTTGTAACGCTGAAATACCACTTGTGCTTTGATTTTTCTGTAGCTATTCTGAACCAGACGATAGATATCTGTAAGCACCACGCTAATCTCTGTTTAAATGGGCGTTGCATACCTACTGTGTCTAGCTATCGATGTGAATGCAACATGGGGTATAAGCAGGATTCAAACGGGGATTGCATAGGTAAGCTCATGATTCTTTAATCCTTTGTTTTTTCATAGCTTTTAGACTATAGGAACAAATTAGACTGTACATCATTAAAAAGAAAAAAGTCTTCTGAATCAAAGCTAATTTCCAAGCTGTCTCTTTTGTGCATGGTCTTCCCTATGCCCCTTTAACCTACTGCTGAGATAGCCCCCTTTAAGAATTCCCCACTGTTTCCCATCCTGTATATTGTGATTTCTGTGTCTACCTCTGTCTTGCTTTCCTTCTTAGCTGAGTAGCACTAGATATATGGTGGTGTCATCCAGAGGAAGGTGGAGATTAGGAGGAGATAGGGAGAGGAGTCACTTTTGGACATGTTGAGTGTTAGGTATCTAGGACATTGAGATTTTTTTGTTTAAAGATTTTATTTATTTATTTGACAGAGAGATCACAAGTAGGCAGAGAGCCAGGCAGAGAGAGAGAGGGAAGCAGCCTCCCTGCTGAGCAGAGAGCCCGATGCAGGACTTGATCCCAGGACCCTGGGATCATGACCTGAGCCAAAGGCAGAGGCCTTAACCCACTGAGCCACCCAGGTGCCCCTAGGACATTGAGTTTTAAAAACCTAAGGCTAAGCGGGGTGTTCAGAGCTAGAGTTAACAGATCGAGGCATCAGGGTCATATAGGTGGCTCTTAGAACCGTGAGGGTGAGTATTATCACCAACGGTGAACCCCAGCAAGAATGGAAAGATAACCGTACTACTGTGGCTGAAACCCTATGCCATAGCAACACAGTCCCCTAAAGAAAACTCACTAATTGTGTTGGTGAGACAGCAAAATAATCCAGAAAGTATTATGTCCCTGAAGCTATGCAAGGATACCGTTTGAAGAGAAAAGTAGTGGCAAGCGTGAGATGTGGCAGAAAACTCAAATATAATGAGGACCAAAATATCTATTGGATTTTATAATGAAAAGGGTTTTGATGATCCCTTGAGAGTAGTTTTAGTTTAGGAGTAGTTTTAGCAAATGATTGTGTAAATGCTTCATAATTAGCATAACCCTAAGTACCTGATTTGGGTTCAAGTCTTCTCTTATATAGATGAAAGACCAGGAACAGAGAATGTCATAATTTTACCAGTGTACATTGAAAATTTTTAAGTGCACTATGGTTTTGAAGGAAAATGTCAGTCAAATATGATGTTTAGGAAAAACCAGTCACTCTAAATTACATACAACTGAGCATGATTAAGGCTAAATTCAGGATCCTTATATGCTGTTACATGGGTTTTGCACTGCACAACTATAGAAGGACCATTCACGTAATCTATATAAATGCCACACCTTGGGGTTATGCAGGGTATAACCTTATGCAGTAGCCGTGGCTTAGCTAATACTACTAGATGCTTATTTAAGAGATGGATCAGGTGGTATTTTGGGAAACACCATAAAATATGCATATATTTATTATTAATTTACTATATTTATAATTTTTATTATAGTAAATAATTATATTTATGTTATAATTTAAGTATAATTTAAGTCATAAATTGACTTTTCTACCAGAAAACCTGATTTATAAGTATGCAGTATATAAAATATCTTCTCTTGTAGATACATATAAAATTACAGGGTAGATCAAACTGAAATTTTATTGACTTTCTTTATATTGTTATTAATATTTGTCATTCATGTGTTACCACATGATTCACTAACGAACAAATAAAATCAGGCCAAAAGTTTAATCTTTACTGCAAATGAGCCAAAGACCACCATTTAGTTCATATTAGCTCCCAGGTACACTTTATTCTCCCTAGCAAAACGCCTGTACTCTGAGGGAGTTTGTGAGTTAATGGTATAAAAATGACCTATCTTTAAGGATCAAAAGTTTTTTCTGCAGTCATGCATGAGCCAGCCTCCTCAACCAGGGTTCCTTTAGTGAATCAAGTCCTACAGAAAGTGATTTCAGTAACTATTTTCTCGATTCTCCCAAGGGTGATGCACAGGTAGTGTAACTCTAGATGCAAAGGACATGAGCTAATCACATACAGGGAATGTGATAATAGGGCCTTACTTTTCTGAAACCGGTGAGGAGAACTGCTACAACTGTTTTCATAAACTCTGTCTAATTTAGCATGGGGATTGCATGTCTGTACAATTAATGTGTTAATATAACTCAAGCTTATGTATTTTACCCAAACATTGTTACAAACAGTTCCATCCTAGATTGATCTCATCCCCCTGTCCTGCAAAGTGAAAACCCAAGCAAGGTTGTCTTTCTAACCGTTGTAGTTGATAGAGACAAAGATTAGTATTGGGACATATTTTCAGAAAATAGGTTTTTAATATGTTTTTATAAGATTTATTTATCTTTGTGGGGGTGTCAGGGAGAGAGAAAAAGAGAGCAAGCAGAGGGAAGAGACAGAAGGAGAGGGAGAGTCCCAGGCAGTCTCTAAGCTAAGCCCAAAGCTCAACATCTGGCTCAGTCCCGTCACCCCGAGATCATGACCTGAGCTGAAACCAAGAGTGGGTTGCTTTAATAGACTGAGCCACCCAGGCACCCAATTTTTAGTATTTTTAATTCAGTACTCTTTGATCAGGTTGAATTTGACTTTATAAATAACAAATTGAGACATCAGAAAAAGTTAAGAGGATTTAAATTAACTAGCATTTTAAATTGTAGGAGCATGAGATAAGAGTGGTAACTCATTGCACTATATTTTTAGGAATAACACATTGCCATTGCTGTTTGGCAACTTGTGTTAGATACTAATGAAGTGTCATAACATGAAAGGTCATAACTCTACTAAAGGATCACACACAAAGAAAATAAAATCTTGTCCAGTTTGCTATTATAAGAAGTACTCATAAGACCTGAAAACAGTTTTATTTACTCACCACCTTTTTCTCTCCTTTCCCTGAGAGTTCTACTCTAAAATGTATTTGTGGAACTCTTATGTCTCTATAAGACAAACTACTGTTAATTAATAGGCTTTAACTCAATTCAAATAATTGTATTTGGGGTAGTAAGAAATTATTCCTATTTCTTTTGGGCCATAGGTAATCTTAGAGCCCTTGCCGATTAAGTATTTGTTAAATTAGAATATAAAATATTTCCAAGTATTTCATAAGAATACTATTATTCTTTATTATTACTTCTTTTATTAGTAGTATTTTGTAAGAATACTATCCTAACCCCAGTAGTATCTGAGAATGTAACCATTTTGATAATCAGCCTCTTTCCCAATTATTTTGTTTATTTTAGGAGTTTAAAAATCCTGTGAATTTTGCTTAAAAATACCCAGTCCCTGGTGAAAACATAGGAAGAAACCAAAGCTTACAGACTATTGTTTAAGTAGTCCTGCTCCTCTACATGGGACAAAACAAAGGTGATCAGTTGGAAGTATTAGGCTTTGACACCTCAGAATCAAGAGCCATGAAATGTACATATCTAAACATGGCAGTGGTCATTTATGAGTCTACAACTTAAAATCTTACAATAATCCCCCAAAACAAATGGGATTTGAAAGTCATGGATTTTAAACTCACTGATAGTTTTTTAGTGAATGTTTTCACTTATAAAGAAGAAATAAGTAAGTGAACTACTCTTTCTATGTACTGATCCTTTGGTATGATCTCTAAGGGGCTAAGAAAGTCAAAATGCATTATGGCTGTCATGGCAAAATAATTGGCAGAGGTGTCCTGGCACCGAGGGGCCGCAGGAACAGGTTCTCAAAGAAGGAAAAGGCCCTGAAAAGTGGCCCAGGAAAGTTTACCTCAACAAAGGGGGTTGGGTGCATGGTGTAATGTTCTTCACTAGAATTGAACTTTACAATGAAGCTTCTGAAAATGTGCATCTACAACACATTTTTGAATTGTTGCATTTCAGTATTACATACACCAGAGAATTAAAGCTGTCTTCAACATTGCAAATTCAAGGTTGTAATTCCTATTGGAAAGTCCACTAAGTTTTTTTATATGCTTGCTAACCCTCTAAACTCTGTCTTTTCTCATTTTGCTTCATTCCTTTGGCTCAGTAGAATTGATGTTATCAA
The DNA here is from genome assembly GCF_022355385.1 of Mustela nigripes. Lineage (NCBI taxonomy): Eukaryota > Metazoa > Chordata > Mammalia > Carnivora > Mustelidae > Mustela > Mustela nigripes. The sequence goes on along the minus strand of NC_081568.1, from coordinate 66,593,991 downwards.
CCAAAAGTTTAAATGTAAGTGAATCTTAATGGACTGAAGGCGCCCTTCGGTGAATTGAAAAAGCATTTAATCCTGTTATTCTCTGTTGTTTTGATTTAATTTGCTATGAGATTTTTTGTTGTTGTTGTTCCCCTCCTTTACCAGAGAGGGCTTAATTGCATTTAGTCTGAGTGTTTATATAAATGAGGTTGGTGAGTTTGATAGATTACAGTTCCTTTTTTAAGAACATCTGTGAAAGGAGTAATCTGTTTATTAAAATGGTAAACCTGTGAATTCATTTGATTGTTGTGTTCTCCAATTTAGCTGAAATTGTATATGTTAATAGCTTCTACGTGTGTATGAAATGGCAAGTCATTATGCCCTCACCAGCTAGTGAGGTTTTTAATTTACTAGCATTCAAAATTATATTTAGTGGGCATTGCTGAGAGAAGATGAATTTAACTTTTTCTGACTCTGGCACGTGTAATTTGTCTGGGCTGTAAGCAGTCCAGACTGTTCCATCTGCCATTTGGTCTTGCAGTCCCTGCGATGGGTTTGCATTTAATCAAGCCTTAAGAGAACTTGAATGAAAAACAGTAATGTTTCTCACATTTGGGATCAGAACTAGTATTTGCATTGAACTTGATTTATGCAAAAAAAAATTCCTGTGCCCATTTTAAGGTCCTAAAGAAAACTGAGGCTACTGAAGATAATAGACTTTATTTTAATTAATTTCCATTTTCTGTCCCATCCTGTGTTACTTCAAACACCCAAGCCTCAGTGGGTAGTTACATATCTAATTGAGGACAACACATAATAACAAAGAAATTCCACAATCTGTCAGTTTCTTTCTTTAAAATCATGAAACTTACAGGATGAATCTATAAATGTCTGTCTTTAGACATCTTTTATTCAGTTTCCAATACCATACAAAGCTTTGAAAAGGCTATTAGCGTGCCCAGATTATAACAGATAAGTGTCAGAGCCTTTTAAAACTCATGGCTGTGTCTTTACTGAGTCAGCTTTAAAAAAAAAAAAAAGAAGAATCTTTTCAGAGCTTTAATCATTGTGCATTTCTCAAATTGAAAAATCATTATTTCTTGATTAAAGCAAATTCCCTTGTACTTTCCAATCGGCAATATTTTTGTAAATCTCTAGGCTGGCCTCTCTATTTCAACAAAGGAATTTTCATTCATTTATAAATACTCTGCGTTTTAGACTATTACCACTGACTGGCCTTCTCTCAAATTTGGGAGGCCTAAATGTACTTTAAACAAACATTTCTAGGAACGGAGTGAAGTCTGTAATGGTTTCTTTTGCTGCTCACAGATGTTGACGAATGTACATCAAATCCCTGCACTAATGGAGATTGTGTTAACACACCTGGATCCTATTATTGTAAATGTCATGCTGGATTCCAGAGGACTCCTACTAAGCAAGCATGCATTGGTAAGGCAGTTTGCGTTCACATATGAAAATGTTCCATGAAATATAGTGACCCAGGCTGTTGAGGTTAAAGGTAAATTTATTAAAATAAGACATAGAATGAAGTAAGTGCTGTTGTATTACTACAGATTTATTTTATGCTCCTCTCAGAAGTGCTTCCTTTATGTGCAAACACTGTTTGGGTGTATAACCCTGGCCACATGATATCTGGCTTTGCAGAAAATTCAGTTTATCTTCCTTCCCTCAATCACAGGTTCCTTTCTCTAAGTAACATCAATAGCCTTCCTGCTCTCTGATTAACGGACCTTAGGATTTATAGTCATTTTCAACTACTGTTTTCTTTGAACCTCACATGTACTCCAACACCAAGTCAGGCCTCATCTTGATTCACAGTTTTGTTGCTACACTTCCCCACCCATTGTCCTCTCAATTCCTTCTCAGTGCTGATTCATTGCAGAATTCTTTCTGCAGATGACTCCGCTTGTCGTCTTTTACATTTCCTATTTATCCGTGGGTCGTTGCTTGGCTAAGCTCATCCCACAGTCTTCACCATCGTGCTGTTAACCCAGGTGATTTGAGGTTACTGTGTTCTTCTTACTCAGCAGCTTGCCTTGAGTTTGGACGTCTTTGACCATTGTGTCCAAAACACTGCACCAGTCATTTCCCTGCACTGTCTACCTCTTCCAGCTTCCTGGCACACCCCCAGCCCAATATTCTTTTTCTTTTCCTTCTTCAGCTCCTCTAGGTCAGGGCTGTCAAAAAGAAAAAAGCTGGTGAGAGAAGTTTGGAAGTTTGGCTAAAGAAGCAACATGACCTGAGTTATTACATGTAAAAATATAAACTGGATGTTGAACATCAAATTTATTATCTTACTGTTTTTGCCTGTGGTCATTGTAAAAGAATAACATTTGGCCATCCTTCATTGTCCCAGATATCGACGAGTGCATCCAGAATGGGGTTCTTTGTAAAAACGGTCGGTGTGTGAACACAGATGGAAGTTTCCAGTGCATTTGCAATGCTGGCTTTGAATTAACTACAGATGGAAAAAACTGTGTTGGTATGGAAATTGCCTGCCCCCTTGCAAAAGCTTTCTAAAAGATACACATTTTTATTTAGAACCATATATGCTATTTCTATGAAAACTTGCATAGCACGTATGTGAGAATTCTTCAGATGACTTACAGGATTTCACATTTTGCCATTATGACACCAACAATTAGCTCTAGTCTGGCAGAATATAAAAATGTCTAGCATATGTGATAATCAAATCTCTAAATCTGAAGTCCTGGTGATGTCTGGTACCAGTGGATACCAGTACCCCACAGAAATACTGTAGTCACATGGCAACACACAATATTTCAGCTACTAATCCAGGTCCAGATCATTTCACTCACAGTGACGTTTATCACTGCTTTATTCTCCCTTATGGAAAAAACTTCCCCCACCCCCTGAAATCATATAAACATTTTTGCTAATCAAAGTAAAGCACGTCTCATGTGGTTTTAATAAAAACCAAGCACAACATTTACTTAATATTTTCCTTTATATTCCTTACACTAAAGGCCCTTCATGTTCTCCACCCTATTTGCTCTCAATTGGTTGGCGTTCATATTAGGAAAAAAAAAATCAATGAGCACATGGCTCACTTCTATAGTAGAACATGATTGGTGGTTATTTGTGAAAGGAGAGGGAAGTGGTTCCCACAAGGCCAGTGGTATAAGTTGTTCTGCTCTCCTTCTGCAGATCATGATGAATGTACAACTACTAACATGTGTTTGAATGGGATGTGCATTAATGAAGATGGTAGCTTCAAGTGCATCTGCAAGCCAGGATTTGTCTTGGCTCCAAATGGGCGTTACTGTACTGGTATGTATGGCTTTGATAGGAAAGTAACCATTGAATGAATCATCAAGAATTACTTCAGTTTCTTCATGTGGATTTCATATTATTCACATCTCTTGCTAATTCAGTAAGGCAGGTGTCTAAAACATCCCAGAAAAACATACATTGTGGTCTAAGGAACAGTAATATCTTTAAAAAATAATAATGGTGTAGGAAAAATTAAGGGAATGACAGATTGGTTCTAGCAAGTCTGGAAGAGACAATGTAGAAATAGTTTCTCTGTACCCCTTGCCTAAATATAAAAGAGGAAGAAAAAAGTCTTGGAAGGTTTTCATTTTTTTTGTGCTCTGAGAGCTAGATTTTCCACTTTCATTCATTACCCTGTTTTGTATTACATACTTTCCATAAACTCTCTACAGATCATGACTATACCATTCTCTAAAAATCTTATATTGTGACTTAGCGAAGAAGTATTTTGAGTGTTCCTATCAATTTTGTTTATAAAGCCATTTTTTTTATTTAAATTTTTTATTTTTTATAAACATATATTTTTATCCCCAGGGGTACAGGTCTGTGAATCACCAGGTTTACACACTTCACAGCACTCACCAAATCCCATACCCTCCCCAATGTCCATAATCCCACCCCCTTCTCCCAAACCCCCTCCCCCCAGCAACCCTCAGTTTGTTTTGTGAGCCATTTTGAAGGCTAAGCTCTAGTTGTAACTCTAGTAAGCAAAAGAAGTGCTTTTATATCCAATTTATACTCACAATTTTAATTTAGTAAGTTGGAACAAATTTTGCATTTTTTTTTCATTTTTCTCCTTTTATATGAAATCCACTCTGAATCTTTTCTACTTTCCATTGCACAAACTTACGTGAATAGCATTAGTGCTAATAACCAGTTCCTGTAATTTCAACAAAATTCCATGGAGAGTTGAGAAAGAAAGATCGAGACTGATCTTGTATTTCTGAATAAAAAATAGCTTCTTGACTATTCATAAAAGGGGAGTACAGCATTCAGTAGAAATGTTGTAGCTCTGCTATTTTAACTCATGATTGAGATGTCATCTCAACATTAGCTGACGGATTTAACACAGGATTTGAGTTCAGTGTTATGTTCCAGGGTGTAACGTTACATTATAGCATGTTATTTTATTTAAGCATTTCCTAAGAATCTTAAATACACATATAAATAAGACCTCAACAGTTTCTGCTGTCTTGAAATTTTTTTTAATTTACTTCCTTACTACTGATACTGTAATCTGCAAATCTTAAAATGTTCATGATTTGGTGGCCCTGTGTTTTGAAGGCTGTTTCATCTTTGAGGGAAGCCATTCTTTGTTGGATTATATTTGATAAACTCTAACAGATTGAAAATTAGGAGAGATGCCCCATGGGGTTAAGTATTCGACTCTTGCTTTCAACTCAAGTCACAATCTCAGAGTCAGGATTGAGCCCCATATCAAACCCCATGCTCAGTGGGAAGTCTGCTTGAGATTCTCTCTCCTTCTCTCTCTCCCCCTCTCCCCACCAGCCCTATGCTCACTCTCTCTCTCTAAAATAAATGAATTAGGGGCACCTGGGTGGCTCAGTGGGTTAAGCCGCTGCCTTCAGCTCAGGTCATGATCTCAGGGTTCCTGGGATCAAGTCCCGCATCGGGCTGTCTGCTCAGCAGGGAGCCTGCTTCTCTCTCTCTCTCTCTCTCTCTCTCTGCCTGCCTCTCCATCTACTGTCAAATAAATAAATAAAATCTTAAAAAAAAAAGATGGTAAAAAATTAAAATAAAATAAAATAAATGAATTAATCTTTTAAAAAGGAGAGATGGTTCCGTATTTTGTTATTATGAAGTGATCAACTTAATGTTAAAACAGCATCTCTCTTTGGTTTGAATTTTATGTGTGTGTAAATAAAAGGTAATTACAAACATTTAGCTTGGTTTTAAGAATATGTTTCATTGAATTAACTTGACTTAAATATCATTTAATATTAAACAGAAATAGCAGATAGAAAATGAAAAATGAGTGTATGAGGCTACTTTTTTCCCTAATGGGTAAAGGGAGGCAACTCTGCATCAGTCTTTCTGAACATATGCTTGAAAGAGTTGGTGTTTGGGCACCTGGGTGGCTCAGTTGGTTAAGTGTCTACCTTTGACTCAAGTCATGATCCCAGAGTCCTGGGATTGAGCCCTGCTTCAGGCTTCCTGCTTGGTGGGGCATCTGCTTCTCCCTCTCCCTCTGCTCTGCTTGTGCTTTCTCTCACTCTTCTTTCTCTCTCAAATCAATAAAATCTTAAAAAAGAAGAGTTGCACTTAGATTCAAGATTTGTTATCACTTCTGTGTCCTTCCACAAATTATAAAATGGAAAACAAAAGGTTGATAGTCTAGAGTGGTGAGAACAGGTAAACTCTGTAATAAGAGTAAATTTACCCAGTTAATGGCCTGGGTTGTGCTTCCCTCTGGACAGATGTTGATGAATGCCAGACCCCAGGAATCTGCATGAATGGACACTGCATCAACAACGAAGGGTCCTTCCGCTGTGACTGTCCCCCAGGCCTGGCTGTGGGTGTGGATGGACGCGTGTGTGTTGGTAAGTGAATCGTTCTGTAATGGCCCACTGTCCTAATGGTCTTTGAAAAAATAAAGATATATCTGTAAGATGGAGAAGTATTCAGCCATAAAAAGGAAGTAGTCAAAAATGCACAAGTATGAATGAGCCTTGGAAACATGCTGAGTGAAAGGAACAGCTCACAAAAACCCAGATGACTTATGTTTCCATTCATGTGAAATGTCCAAAGCAGATAGATCTGTAGAGTCAAAGCAGATTCGTTTTGCTTAGAGCAGAGAAGGTAGGAGTGCCAGATAAGGAGGTGGTTGCTAAAGGCATTTTTGAGGTGGTGAAATGTCCTAAAATTAGTTAATCAGTTGTAGTGATGATTATATGTATGTTGAATATACTAAAACACATACACACACACACACACACACACACTCCTATTGAGTTATGTTCTTTAGTTGGGTGCATTCTTAGGTATGTGAATTATACCTCAGTAAAGTGGTTCAAAAAAAATGTACAGAGAGCCCAGCAAGCTCCTGGAAGAAAGCTCTGATGAGATGCAAGTCAAAATTGCTGGTGAAGAAGAAAATCATCCTTAAATCAGGATACTTGACAGTGTTAGCTGACTGAGTCTCTAAGTACAATGGATTTAGATTTTATAATTTATAGCAAATGAGATATGAAATGGAGAGTATAGTTATATGTAAATAAACGCTGTTTTTATTCAAACACAGTTTAAAATGTAAATAACTTCTGTAGAAGAACTTGGAGTTCTGTCAAAAGGTAGAAATGTTTTCATATTGTTTTTTCTCATTGCTGTGCAGCTAACTATAGAAACAAGGGAAAAGTATGAGATAGAATATATATATTTTATTCTAAACTGTTCCAAATTGTTTTGCTATTTTTAAAAAGTTCCTTTTGCCAAATGGGTTCCATGCAAATCAGGGTTAGCCAGCATCAGCTTTAAAGAGGCAGGCAAATCAAAAATGTCATGCATTTCAGAACCCAACCATATGTCCCAATGGTAACAGCAGAATGATTTACTTTTCAAAATACAGTTACCACAGTTTTCTCTCCAGAAGGCTTTCATAAGACCCCCAGGGTGCCTTAGTCATTGTGCACCCTTTATTTCTCAGGTGACTCGGTAAAAGGCAGACATATTCGTTGGTGTAAGAGTATAAGTGAGAGAAATAAAATTCTTTCTTAGACATAGGTGATAATACTTTATTCTTCCCTCTGGGAATCAAAACATTTGTATCCCAAAGGAGGTGGGGTGGGGGAGAGAAGCAACAGCAGATGGAAATAATCTGTCCACTTAAGTTCATCCTCTATCTCCAATCTAGGATTTATTTCCGCTTACAAGATTGTCAGCACTTCGTTCAGGGATATTTTAAATACAGCAGCCAGAAGAATGTAGCTCCTTCCTGCTTAACAGAGCTGAAGTGTTCTCACTTGCTGCGATATACTTACTTGGCCCTTGCCTTTACCTCAGTGATTCTGTTGAAATCTATGATGAGTACAAAACCAGTTTGGGAGGACGAAATCATTTTTCCTTTAAGCAACCAGTGTATGAGTGTAGCGATGAGGAATATAGTGTTTCAAACACAAATCTTCATTCTCTCGTCCACATACAGAAACAGTATAAGACATTGTTAGAAAGCCTCCAGGATTTCACAATTGCGGTCAATTAAACTTTTTTAAAATAAAAATACCATTTTTGTCTGATTATATATATTGCTGTTCCCATAACATGCTAAATGTTTTTTCTTCATCTCTCTTTGTTGATGCTTTTGACATGCACTGATTATTGAAGTCAGAAATGAATCACAACTATGAATTATTATTAGGGTTAGCACTTCAATTTTCAATTTACCTTTTGTATATTTGTTTTTGTTTCCTTAGACACTGAGATATGGGTTTTTATTTTTAGAAAAATAAACTTGTTGTAACTAGCAAGTTGGAGAAGCGTGACTCATAGGCAGAGCATAAACAAAACTATATTTTGGTCTCTCCTGTCCTTTTAAAATGTATCTTTAATTTGTTCAGTAGAAGCCATTTACCCAGTAAGTAAGGAAGAAAAGTCAGGCAACCTCGTAACTTTACTTTTCTTAAATTTATGTGACAGCTTACTGTAATGTAGACAATCTAAATTTAGAGACTAGAATACTTGGTTCCATGTAATAATATTCTGAACCTGACTTGAAGTTAAAACTTCTCTCACAAGCTTCCTGATGTCCTTGAGTAGGATGTTTTCAGACTCCACAGGGTCAAAGAGCAGGAGAAGTGGTGAGAAGGGAGACAGATGCACTGGTGACCATCTTAGGATGACTTCAAGGAATTTGGGCTTCCCTAGTGTTGAAAGCACCCCTTCCCTTCGTGGTTCCCCCAGAACCATTCTTCTGACCTTCCTGAGATCCAGACACTGCATTCTTCCCCTGGGGACCCTCCTCCCCCATTCTCAGGTCTTTAGTCATCCAGATAGGTTCTGCCTGATGCTATCTCAGCACTCCTTCACACCATTGTTTTAGGATACTCTCTCTTTGTGTGGCCCACTTCTAATCCAAAAGACACACCATCCTTTGCCCCGTTCACCTTACAAATAGAGGTGGATATCACCTGCCCCTCCAGTAGGAATAGCAGCCACTCACTTTTGCCTGTAGGTGTCCTGGGCAGAGCTGCTGGACACACAAAACTTGTAACCTGCTCCCTGTGAAGCTCTTCTCTTCAGACCAGTGGTGAGGATAGGAGCACCCAGAACTCATAATCCAGCCCATGCCAAAAAATTCCTGCTCAAAAAATCTTTTCTTAATTGGGAGGGTTTTCAAGGATTGGCAAGTCATTTCCATATCCACTTCCTTCAGGGTGTAGTCTCAAAATTCACCTTATTATTTGATGTTTAGTGCCTTGGGATTTCAGCTGAAGTTTCCTTTTTAACATCCTCTTAAATTAGCTGAGGAGTATTTTGACATCTTTATCGATACTGTTTGACATTTCTCTTAGTTAAAAGGTTAATTTTCTTTGTCCTAATTGTGCTCTTTATTAGCTCTGTGGCCTTAGGCAAGACACATTACCTCTCTGTACCTCTTTGCCTCATTAGTTTTTTGACAATTAAATAAGTTAATATTAGACTTACTTGTATAAAGCTTTGAATGGTGTCTAGCACTTAGAGCATGCCCAATAAGTTAGCTCTTACAGTTGCTACTGTTTTATTAGAATAGCAGCATTATATGTAAGGCATAGTCTTAAGAGTTGCTACTTTAGGCAATAGAGAAAAGTTGACACTAAAGAAAGAATAAAATGAAATTAACATTTTGTATCCAAACACACTTTACCAGTGGTATGTAGAATCTGAGAAAATCCTTTAAAAAATTCTATTCTTTAAGTAAGAGTGATGAAGGAATTTGATACCATGGAAAACATACAGCTCAGCAGCATTTTGGTCCAGGTCTTCATCAAAATGTTTATGTGATGGAGCTTTTGATGCATCCTACCCTGTTCACCCGTGAGCATTTAGTTTTAGTTATTATGAACTAGAGTTCCAGTCTGGTACCTTTTAACAGGAAAAGGTTGACTGTCCTCATTAAAAATAGAAGAGAGAAATAAGGTAGTCACCATGTTTTTTTATTATTTCCTGTATGTCTTACACACTGTGCTTAGTGCTTAACAAACAGCTCTCATTTATTATGTAAACTCTATCCTTATTTAATGGATGAGGCAAGTGTTAAATATTTCACATAAAGTCCATCCCACAGGGACCAGAACCCAGGACAATCCGTGTCCCTGAAACCTACACATAGGTAGCCACTTTGCAAAAGCAAAGGTAGTTACTTTGCTTTTCTGGTGTTGGGTATTCTAAACAACTTAGATAATCTGTAGCCCAGAGGAATACTCTCTACCAGTGAGTACCATTGGCTTTTTATCATCTTGCTTCTAAAAACTGTGAGGATTATCTTCTCAACATGTACACAGAAAAAATTTTGACCATCTCTGATGCCTTCTGAGATAATAGATGTTATCCTAGTTACTCAAAAAATCATATTGTAAATCAAACTATATTCTATTTGTGCATATTTGTCTTTGAGTCATGTCCTACTCTTATATGTAACTCAGAGCTGACTTTGCTAAACTCCATCTCAGCAGAGGCAGAAGGGGACAACATGTCCTCTCTGGAGGATTGTTGTGGTAAATTTCATGTCTTCTTCCATATGAGCGTTCACACATCTCATCGTCTGGTGCAGCTATAAGTCTTACTTTTTAATGACAAACATCACCAGATCATAAGAAAGCAGTAGGTGACACAGTAGGTTATTCTGTGTAATAAGTAGATAAAATTATTTCCAACAAGTTTTGAATAACTTTGTCAGTGTAGTGTTTAAAAGCCATGCTGCTTCTCTGGCCTCTCTGGTGATTTGTGTTTTTTATAGTTCACTATTTACTGTCTCATAAAGTTGTAGCATATTTTATGAGAATTCAGAGTGAGAGCCCAAGCTGAATATGCTTCTTAGAGATACACAGCAGGAAAAGGAAGAGCTTTAGGAGTCCCACAGCCTAAGTATGAACTCCAGCTTGGGCACTGGGTAGTCTAGAACTTGGAATCAGAATCAGAATCAGAATCCCTCTGAACCTTGCCTTCCTCATCAACAAATTGCGGATAATGATCACTGTCCTATGGACCTGTTGATGAGAATGTTCAATGGGATGATGTCTGTAAAGCAACTAACGCAAGACTAAGGACACATAGCAGTGACTATTATTTTTATAACTGGGTTTTGAGAATCTGAGATTAAAACATAGTTCACAGTAGTCAGCTGGGGGTTGACGAGAAAGGCCCTCTAACTCAGAAAGTTGAAGTAAGAAATCTCATGACCAAGCAGTGTCCTCTCAAGGTTGTTTACTTCACTGCATTTCCTTGTTCCGGAGAACTTCCAAAATAGAAATAAAATGTGTCATTTTGAGTATTGGGTAGCCAGTGATATGAGCTTGAAGTGATGTTTATAATGGTGGTGTTATACCTGTTTCTGTAAAAGGCCTGGGGAGTAAGTATGATAATGAATGCTTGTTTAGTGCATAAAACTTTGTGGAGGAAAAGGGGGGGAAGAATTGTCGACAGTACACATTTATTGATTTCTGAGCACTGTTATATGCTAAAGATACAAAGAAGAAGAAAAGTGTCAGGAGCCCTCCAGAAACTTCCTGTCTAGTAGCCACTTAGGTTGAAAGAAGCCCTCGGTTTTGAAATCCCTTTATCTGTAGCAGAATCTCAAATTGCTATTCTTCTCCCTCCTTTTAGATACTCACATGCGCAGTACATGCTATGGTGGAATCAAGAAGGGAGTGTGTGTCCGTCCTTTTCCAGGCGCGGTGACCAAGTCCGAATGCTGCTGTGCCAATCCTGACTACGGTTTTGGGGAGCCCTGCCAGCCCTGCCCTGCTAAAAATTCAGGTAGCCCCCATTTGCCAGTTTCACATCTGGTATAGAATCTGGAAAGGTAATGTTAAATATTTGGCCAAAGAGTACATCGGCTCTGTTTTCTGTTGAAGAATTCCAAATCTGTGTTGGTATTTGAGGCATATGATGAGATTTGACCTGTAGTTACCTATGATCCCTGGGCAGAGTACACACGGGGAATAGAAGAAAGTATTTGCTGACCTAATTAGGATTGTTAGAATGGATTTCTTACGTGGATTCATTAGCCTCACTGTTTCCGATGATTGGGAAGGTGAATAGTCTAAAATCCACTGTTATTTTCAAGGTATGTTAAATTCACAACAGCCTGCTTTTATTTATTTTTCATCTTGCCAAAGCATAGTCTAAGGCTGCAGTCTGTCAGTAGTTCTAGAAAGTAATGAACATTTTTACTAATTTATTCACAAATACAGGCAGATTGCATGGTCTATTTCTTTGACTGTTCTGACTCTTGGTTATTCGTATTTTTACAAATCTTACCAAATTTGTATAAGCATAGTAGGGATTTAAGAATAAACACAATCTCTTTTTGTCTTTCAAGTGGGGAATAGTTGAGAGCATAGGCAGGCAAACGTATAAACTACAGGTTACTATGATTAGTGCCTTAAGAGGGACGGAAACAGAGAACTGGAGAACACAGAGGAAGAAGCAATAAGTGGTCGGGGAAGCTGGGAGGGACTTCAGGGGTCTGGCGGTGGGGGTGGGCTTCTGCTCAGTTTGGTCTTGAAAAAAGGCTTAAGAACATTCCAGGTGGGCACCTGGGTGGCTCAGTGGGTTAAGCCTCTGCCTTCTGCTCAGGTCATGATCTCAGGGTCCTGGGATCGAGTCCCGAGTCAGGCTCTCTGCTCAACAGGGAGCCTGCTCCCCCCCCCCCCCCCGCCGCCGGCCTCTCTGCCTACTTATGATCCCTCTCTGTCAAATAAATAAATATTTTTTAAAAAATAAAGAACATTCCAGGTAGAGGGTGGAAGAAATGCATTCTAGCAAAGAGAAATGGCTTGTAATTCTGTTGAAAATCATAATTGAATTGTTCAAATCTTAGCAAAGCATCAGAGTTCTTCTGGAAAGAACTGAGCATGATATTTTTTTTGAAAAAAGAGTTCATATAGGAACTCTTGCCCTAAAAATATTGACGTCAATTGTGCATGTTATCAAAGAAATATAAAGACTAGATAAAATGATGAGTGAACTAATAAAACCTGGAATCTAGGAACAGATGTGACTTTAAATGGGAATGTTGGGTACAATAAAGATGCCATTTAGGTCAGTGAGGGAAGATTGAAATAAGTAATAAATATTGATGATAAAATATTAGAAAAAATACGAAGTTAGCTCCCTGCACTAGACCTTACAAAATAATCCTCTTGTCGATAAGAATATATTAACTTTTTTGTTATTTTGTAATAATGGAGGGCTTTCAGAGCAGAAACCAAACACTAAAATACACATGTAACTTGGAAAAACATGTTCCTTAATTTATAAGGAATTTGCATTAATCTGTAAGGGAAGTTGAAATCATCTATAGAAAAAAGTGCACACAAACAAGATTTCACAAAGCACAAATGCAAATGGTAGAGAACCACATGAGAGAATGTGCTCAACTTGAAAGAAAGTTAAAATAAGACATCATTTTTGTTTATTATATTGCTTTTGCCCATAAGGGTACTCTCTCATACTGCAGATCAAAGGCTAACCTGGGACATGTAGGAAGAGGAAAACTAGCAGAAGCCTTAACAAGAGGCATAAATTCTGAGCAGTTTTACTAAGAGATTAACTTAGTGATAAATTTAAATTTCATATTATTCTTATAATTGTTATAAAAGTTGGACAACCTGATTTCATCATTAAGAGATTGTTTGAATAAGTGTGGTTTATCCACATAACTGAGAAAAAATGTTTAATAGTCTATGAGAAAAAATATATAGTAGTCTATATTTAAATGGAATATTAACATGAAATGTATATGATGCAATGTAGAGGATCCAAGCCTTTCCCCACTTAACCTTCTATGATCTGGGACAAGTCACTTCCTTCTGTGTCCCAGTTTTCTCAGGTGTCAGAGAGGGGAACTAATGGTATCTGGTTTGTGAATATTAATCAGCTGCGATAAAAATGAAATATTGCCATTCGCAACAGCTAGGATGGACCTAGAGGGTATGATGCTAAGTGAAATAAGTCAGACAAAGATGAATGCCATATGGGTTCATTTATATGTGAAAGCTAAAAAACAAAACAAATAAAGGAACAGAAGTTGAAGCAGAGCCATAAATACAGAGAACAAACTAATGGGTGGAAAGGGGTAAAAGGTTAAGCCAAATGGATGAAGGAGAGTGGTAGGTATAGCCTTCCAGTTATAGAATCAGTAAGTTACATGGATGAAGGCTCAGCTTAGGGAATACAGTCAGTGCTGTTTTAACTGTGTTGTGTGGTCAGGAATCATTGCTGCACTTATGGTGAGCACAACAGAATGTATCAAATTGTCCAGTCACAATGTTGTACACCGAAAATTAATGTAATATTGTGTATCACCTACACTTCAATAAAATAATTATCCAGTTCCTAATATTGGGAGGATCAAATAAATTATTAGATGTAAAATGCTAGAATAACACCAGAAACATGGTAAATGCTCTTATACCAAGTATTGTTTATTACAGTTTTGTTATTGAGATAAAAAATATTAAAAAACATTCCCTACAATGCAATTTGGGTTTTTAAAAAAAGGTTCCATACGTAGAAAATATTTGTAACCTTTATCAGTGTTTTAACTGTATTCAGAGTGATAATCACTAATTTTTTTTATGTTTGTGATTTTGAAATTGTTACAATAATTACGTGCTAGAAAAGAGTAATTACTTTTTCATTTTAAAAATTATTTGCCAGTAATTTTTCTTCAGAATACTTTTGGAATGAGGTAAGTGACTCCTGTATAGAGAGAGAGAGTTTGGAGTTTTTAATTTATCTGTTTTTTGTTTTGTTCTGTTTTATTGTCTTGTCGTCTAGCTGAATTCCATGGTCTTTGTAGTAGTGGAGTAGGGATCACTGTGGATGGAAGAGGTAACTCTGTTTGGTTCTCACTCTTATAGTAATTATGGAATGAATATGAATGTATTTAATATTTTTAAAATATATCAGCATAAAATAAGATAAATTGTCTCTTAGAACAGTGATTATAAGCTATGTTTATTAAGTGGTATGTAGTTGTACATTTTTCATAATAGATTAAATATTTATCTGTTAAATATATATATTGTTGAAAATGTCCCTATCAAGCTACACCCATAATTTTGCGGGTACTATTGCTTAAGAAGAGACTGAAGTTGGTATTTAGGTTTTAAAAAAAGTGAGTCATTTTAAAGAAAAATATTTTTAAAAAATAAGTGAATAAATAAAATAAAAATAATAAAAAGAAAAAGAAAAAAGAAAAATATTAAATAATGGTGCTGACATGATTTTTAAAAAATCTTTAAGAGATACTTGAAATGGATTATATTTGGGATTTACTACCCTAAAAATAAGTTCAGATTATTTATGTTTAAAAATTCTGAGATGTTTCTATATTTAAGGAATATTTTCTTATCTTAATAAAACTTAGTAATATTTTCTTAATAAAACTTAGTAATATGATACACAAAATTTAACCATGAAACCTTGAATGTTAAATAAATATGTGTTTATAACTTTAAAGATCTTCTACTATATCTAGAAGTTTACTGTATGTTTACTCTAAGTTCTATACAATATGTATAGTATATACATATAGTTTCTTTTGTGTTTTTTTAACTGTAGGATACTGTTAGTCTTCACTTTTTTTACATATATTTTCTTCTCTTTTCATGTTTGAGATTTTAGACACATTACAGTTGAGTTGACAGCTGTATTGCAACTTTATGATGAACATCAAAAACCAGAATAAATAAACTGTTACATTTTGGGGATGTTTCTCCCCAAAATGAAATAGCTGAGATTTCTAGAGTATTTTAAGGTCTCCAAATTCTAGGAAACAGTTGTTAGGATTAAAATTTGAGCATGGTGACCAACATTTGTTTTTGCTCACCCCCCCTCAATACCATCACCCCAGCAGAGCCAGCCCCTTGTTGGAACTCCTAGATTGCTCATATAAGTGCATCATTCTGCGAATATTGCTGCCCCTGGTTGACAGAGTAGTCCGGTTCATGACTCATTGCCAAACATTGTGTTCTCAAGCACCCACTGTCCTCTGAACGGAACTGTCCTCTCCATTAATTTCATCTTATCAACAATGAGATGATATGATTAAGTATCATATTACTTAGTTGACTGTAAAAAATGATAATAAAATAGAAATATTCTGTGCCTTTGGGGACCATAAAACTATACAGGGCACCCTAGTAAATGTTTGTCTTTTAATTAGATGGCTATAATACCTATCTGGTTAAGTTTTTCTTTGGATTTTGAGCCAACAGCCTATAAATTTCTTTATTAATTTTATTTTAAATACAGGCACATTACACGGGTTAGTCCTTTGAATTTCTGCCAGTTCCCTTCATTTTTCTTTTAACTTACCAAGAATTGTCCTATATCCCTCAATTTTATTCTCTTATTCCTTATTTTCACTTTCTTTCCCTTTCTGAAAGACAGATAGATTGTGGGTTTGCAGAGGTAAACACTTAATATGTTGAATGGTCTTTATTAGGCCTGCATGTATCAACAAACAATAAAATATCTGTGAGCATTAAACTTTCAACACTTAATGCAGATATCAATGAATGTGCTTTGGATCCCGATATATGTGCCAATGGAATTTGTGAAAATTTACGTGGTAGTTACCGTTGTAATTGCAACAGTGGCTATGAACCAGATGTCTCTGGAAGAAACTGTATTGGTAAGTTGCTATATTTATAGAAGAGTATTGTATATAGTTTAATTTAATGAATTATAAGAGAAATCAAAATACAAATAAGTGAATAAAACTGCAGATCTTATAGTTTCTCTTGTTTCTTTCTTAGTACGAAGAGATAAAAATACTGGAATCCACCCAATTCTGTTACACAGTAACAAAGTTTTTAGTGGCATAACTTAGTATTTAAACCATTCTTATCAAATGAATGTATGCATACCCAATTTTTAGCCTGTTGTATTTCTGCATGTATCTTAATCCTGTAATTTTTCACTAAGGAATGGAATTCAGAGCTGATAGAGCAGTGTGGGTAATAAGAAGTTAAGAAAATAAAGTGTTACAGGTTGAGGAAAGTTTGACTTAAAAGGAAACAGCTAGTTGCTATAACTTACCCAAACATGATCACTGAGATTGGTTTTTCTTTTTGTAATTTATAAAAGAATGTTTGGAAAAACTCAAGTATATTGTTCATATATTCAAGAATTTGTGAAGAATTTAGGCTTTCTCATAGAGTACTTGATTCCACTTTTAAAAAATGAATGTTTTTAATCCATCATATGTAATAATTGTTACTAACCATTGGTGACTTACATCCAAGTATTGATGATTATAATTAGAAAGAAATATGTTTTTCTGTACTTGTGGTACTGGCTTTTATTGAGTATATTCATGCGATCTTGAGTTGAAGACAGACATACAGATAGATAGAAAGAGCTGCATTAAATGTCATGTACTTACAATAGATTTTGATACTCACAGGAAAGAGTATTGAAATTCATAAAAATATGTAAACCAGCTAGCTTATATTTACCAGAGGCAAAGTTGCTTCAAGCATAATTCCCAAGTGCAATTGAACACACAGGCACCCTACTGAAAACAGGGAGATTCTGTGAACATTTATAGACGACACGGTTTGTGGTGCTCCTTCACTTTTTAAAGTAGGTATATGCATAGTTTTGATAAGAATTAAAACTGCATTTTATAAATGTAAATGAAGGCAATTTTCATTTTTAGTTTGCTAGGGTTGCCTTAACAAGATACCAAAATTTGAGTTGCTTAAAGCAAAAGAAATGTCTTGTCTCACAGTTGTAAAGCCAGAAGTCTAAAATCAAGGCTTCCCGAGGGCTGTGCTCTTATGGCTCTGGGAGAGGATTCCTCCTTCCCTCATCTAGCCTCTGGTGTTTGCTTGCAGTCCTAATGTTCTTTGGCTTGTAGATGCATCACTGCAGTCACATGTCCATCTTTTCCCTATGTATTTTCACATCATCTTCCTGTTATCTCACATCATTTCATTTCCCCTTTTTTATGGACAGCAATCATATGGGATTACGGTTTACCCTAATTATGTCATTTTAACTTAATTACTTCTAAAACATTGCTATTTCCAAATAAGGTCACATTATGACTTCAGCATAACTTTTTTTGAGGGACACAATTTAACCCATAGCATCTGGGTTATTCACTAGTGGGTAAATAATTTGTGATAGGTACACTTAATGCAACAATCATGGGGAAATTTACAGTAATATTTAAAATATAAGGTTTTTAAAAATCAAGATTCAGAATTAGAGCAAAAACATAACATCCAAAGGAAAAAAATCAGATAAAACACCAAAAAAATAATGTTTATCAGAGCTGATGGTATCATAGCAAATATTTTTCTAATCTGTTTTCCAAATTTTCACAACATATATTGTATATCTTGTTTGGTATAAGGAACAATTATTATTTACAAGTCTAAAAGTGTAAGTTGAAGGAGCTTTTCTCTTGGAACTGCATTTTTTCTTTCTGTTATTAATTACACTTGCAAAAATAAATGTGGATAGGAAAGTAAAATTCAGTGTGAGCTTCTTAAACCTAAGCTGTAGATATTTTCTAGGCTGTTCTGGACCGCTAAAGGAATATACAAAATAGGTCATTAATTTCCCATTAAAAATGACCTTTTTTCTGAAGTAGAAACACAGTGCATAAAGAGTAGTAAACACCTTTTCTTTAGCTGCCATTTAATGTATTTTTATTATAATTTTAATCAGAAAAAATTTTTAGAAATCATCTGTTATTTTTTAATACATACAAATAAATATATAGGCAGTCAGTTTATTTTTTTATATATTTCATCAGTGCTTTAAAATACAAAGTGTGTGTGTGTGTGTGTGTGTGTGTGTGTGTGTGTGCATTTTCATTCCAGGGACTTCAAAACATTTTCACAGTAGCTATCACTATAGGAATGTCCCATATGAGTAAAACCAAATATATTTTGCTTAAGATCAAGGAATGTGCTTTGGGCATAAAAAGACTAAGAGTGGTGGGCAGATGGGTGAGATAGGCAAAGTGGATTAAGAAGTGCCAGCTTCCAGTTATAAAATAAATAAGTCGTGGGGATGAAAAGTACAGCATAGAGAATACACTCAATATTGTAAGAACTTTGTATGGTTGGGGACAGATGGTTCCTACACTTACCATGGTGAGCATTGCATAATGTATATAAGTATTGAATCACTGTGTTACAGACCTGAAACTCATATAATATTGTATGTCAACTATACTTGGACTAAAAGTATACTAATTTTCTAAAAGGAGAGATGAAATCAAGGAAGGATGAGAGAAAAAAAACAAATAAAAATAAAACCTCATTGGTCGCTGAGCTGTCCATTTCCCCATATGTATCTCCTGTCTTCCAATGGTTGCTTTCAGACATTGATGAGTGCTTGGTCAACAGACTGCTCTGTGACAATGGCCTATGCAGAAACACACCTGGGAGTTACAGCTGCACATGCCCCCCTGGGTATGTGTTCAGGACTGAAACAGAGACATGTGAAGGTAAGAGCCACCTTCTTCGCCTTACGTATGAGTAGTAAGTACCTAGATAGGCACAGATGTTCCTTAAGTACATGGATGAAATAAGATAGAAAACAGAGTGTTGTCTGAATTTATTGTTTAAATGTAATCATGTCTTTCAGCTCATCTGCCAGTTTTAGAAATAGCATGTACTGGGGCACCTGGCTGGCTCGGTAGGTGGAGTGTGTGACTCTTGATCTTGGGGTCCTGAGTTTGAGCCCCACATTGTGTGTAGAGATTCCTTAAATAAATAAGTCATTATTTCAAGAAAGAAAGAAAGAAGAGAGAGAAAGAAAAGAAAGGAAAAAAGGAAAGAAAGAGGGACAGAGGAAGGAAGGAAGGAAGGAAGGAAGGAAGGAAGGAAGGAAAGGAAGGAAGGAAATAGCATGTACCTAACCCAGTATACAAAATCGATCACTTTTGTTCCATTCAGATAAAATCTCAACAAACACTTTGAAGTTAGCGGTGGGGAGAAAAGTGAAAAGAGCCAGTGCATTTTACTTGCTGAAATTAAATGTCAGATTTTTGTTTGTTTTTTTTTCCCCTTTGAAAAACTACTGTGACACATTCACACTGGCCTTGGAGACCCTGAGTTGTAATGGCAAGGTCAGCCCTGAGGCATTTTATTTCTGACATGATTGCTGTGCCTCAGAGATTGGCCCAGAAAATATTTGGGGCTTGAGTAGAAATGGCTACCTTATATAAATTTATAGTCTAAGAAACTTTTCCTATTTGATGATTCAAAAGTTATTATTTGGGGTTCTAGATCATAAATCACTTTTTAAAAACGTCTTCATTTCCTTCTGACTACATTCCTGTACAGGGGACATTATGTGAGTGACTTCCATGACAAAAAGCCTCATTTCTGCTGAGATACCAGCTAAGCAGGCAGCATGCATCAGTTATGTTTTTGTTCCTTGATGAAAGTGCTGTGTTTCTCAGAATAATCTGTTGTATGACTACTGGTCATTGTTCTTTTTAAGTCTCACTGTGTGGGCCTGTAGAAGTGTTTGATGACATTCTCGAATCCAGAAACTGCTGCCAAAGTCATTTAAAAAAAAAAAAAAAAAGATTTCATCTTTAGTTATTTTGAACAGACCTTTCCTTATCTGTTAAAGTATTTATTTCTTAGTGACTCCATAGCCAAGAAAATGGCAATAGTAATATGATGCAAAAAGACGTTAACATTCTCTCTGTCTTATTGTTTCATTTCAAAGCATTCTTGTGAACAGAAATAAGTTAGGACTTGAACAACATGCCAGAACATGAGTGACTCAGCCAAAATCAATGAAATGCAATTACAAAGTGCGATTCTAAGTTTAGATTGAATTGGAGGGGCCATTGTAAAACAGTAATTAGCCTGGAAAAAAGAAGTAAAATAAAAAATAAAAGAGAACCTTGGATAAAATGTACTTTCTCTAAACTTAGTCCTATTAACTGTCCTTTTGGAGGAGCTCCTCCAAGAAGAGCACTCAACTTCAGTCCTAGTTAAAGTACTTGAGGATTCATCTTCTCCATAGAGTTTTGAAGATCTTTCTGTCAGACAGAAAAGAGGCTTTGCCAGTATGCTCACCTAGAATGTTTCCTAGCACCCATTCCCACCCCGCTCTGATACCTGTCATCCTTCAGAATTGCTCTGAGAAACTTCGTACTTTGTTCCTGACTTTCTGCTCTTTTTCCCACTGCCCTTTATCAGTTTTTACCTATTTTGTTTTTGAGGATAAGCTTATGTTAAATGTCAAGAAGCACTGAAAGCAAGAGCACTTTAGGACACCTTCTTGGTTTAACTAGGAAGCTGATGAACTTGTTTCCCTGTCCGCAGTCACAATATCCTTTGGTGCTATTATGAGAGAAGCACATGATGGGAAAAACTGAACTGTCTTTGAATCAGTTTGGTCCAAGTTCTATTTGTATACTGAATTTGTCAGTGACATTTATAGCATATTCCCACCATTTTAACAGGTAAAATGGGGTTGAAAGGTACGAAAGGCCCAAATACCAAAACATAAATCAAAGGTCGGGGACTCTCCTGCCTATAGGAACACTCAAAGAGTGGGAGCTAATAATGTTTAATAATAAAATGCAGGATGATTACATACACATGAGGAACATTAATACCAAATCAGGCAACAGCACTGGTTAGAATGAGTGCCCTTTATTTTTGTCCAGAGGATAATTGTTCCTGATAAATCTAAGCCTTTTCTTTAACATGAAATATGTATCTGTCATTCCTAGGAAAGAAGTTCATGTTATGTAGAGAAGAGAAATGACAGAGAACTATTTTGGCTGTAGTCTTACAACATTGCTCGAAATAAAAATGATTTATTGTGAGAAACCTAACCAAATAACTTAGTTCTCACTTTCTTCCCACTGCTAAGTTATTTGCATTTTATTAAGTGGCTTAAAGAAATAAAAAAACAACTTTAAGGCCACAAATCTCTTTTTCCCTTGGGTCTTCTTATTTCTGCCATTGCATTCACACAGTAAGTGTATCTGCCCAAAGCACTTCTCTTTTTTTCTGTTCTTTCTAAACCAATTTCCAAAGACGAGGCAGGGAAGTATGAGCAGATTCACTCGAGATTCATGCTTTCTCTGTATATATTTACTGTAGTCACTAATTTTCTTGTCATTTATGTTTTCAACAGGCTGTTTTAAATATATAATAAATAGCAATCATAATAAAGATCCTCTGATATTTCAGACTGAAGTTACAAAAAATTTATTTTCGTTTTCTCTGAGCTCTGTGAGTCTGTGAAAGTTAACATTTTTACAGCAAGCACTGTGGTTTAGATTGTGTTTCCAGTGACATAACTAGTTAAATGTAAACCAGATGTGCTTTGAAGTTTATTTCCAGGAATGTACAGTGAACTGTTTCAATTCCTGATTCCATGACATTTGTAACATAAAAACATTGTATTTAAAGAAAAATTAAACACTTGATATTTGTAGCTGTCATTGCATGGGTTTATAGTTTGGGAGCTTATAACTGCTTAATTTAGAATAGGAATTTGGAAATATATGTTACTGACATTTTGTTTTCTGGGGAGTGTCTTACAAATGAAATTAATGGGTGAATTATATATAGTTTGTCCTCAGATTACTTATCTCCTCCTTGTTTTCTTTGTTTGGGGGGTTGGTTTTTTGTTTTTTTGTTTTGTTTTGTTTTGTTTTTTGGGTTTTTTTTTTTCTCTCTGATACCTTTTTTACATTGTGTTTTTACTAAAAGAATTTCAGTATTCTGGAATAGATGTTTTCTTTCCAAATCTGTGCTGTATTTATAAAATCTGCTCTTGTATTTTTCCTTTAAGAGGATTTCTTGGCACAAACAACCTGAAGAAAAAAAGATGAATTCATATTTCTTCAGTTTCTACTTCATGAATTAAATTAGTACCTGTGTACTTCTTGAAGTAACAAAGTTCATAGCCATTTTCCACATTGATTTTTAAATGTGCATTTCAAGTCCACAGACTTGCAGATGAGTAGTGAGCCCTGCCTTTTCAAGACCAGTTTGGTTTATATTGACTTGAGACGTTCAGGCGAAAGCATTGTAGCATTTTAATTATTTTCATGTTTTCCTCAATATAGTATTTGATATTCAATTCAAAGAGGTGTTTAGAAAAAAGTGCTGTGGTGAACTCAGAAACCTGTGTTCAACAGCAACAAAAAAATGTCTTGAGGTATGCTGACCTATTTCACATAGTTAACCAAGTACAAAAAGAAATCTTTGCATCTCTTCTTTAAGTTGAGCGGTTGAATTTATACAGTCAGTTTTGGATATTGTTTCTATTACTTGGACCGAAGCCTGTATTTATTTTTAATTAACTCCTGTTAAACTAATTCTGTTGGCTTCAGATTTGCTTTAGTTACCACTTGAGAACATGGGCATGCTCTGTTTACTTCTGACCCTCAATAGCAATTGCTTATATTACATGGTCTAATTTGATTAAGGACTCAACTCAGATTAATGATAGGAAAGGTCTGTTCTAAGCAATTGAAAGTGATTTTTTTTATTTTACCAAAATCAATTGTGCTTTAACAGACTTCCCACACCATACATCTAAATGTGAACAGGCTGAAGAGAGAAGCAGGTATAGGGGCCTGGAAGAGAATGCTGTCCTCAGTATTAAAGCTTCATCCTAGTTTCCTGACTTGTACCCAGAAATTTGGAGTGAAAGCCAACATTGTGATACATTGTCTCTAATACAGGCTTTTTATTCTTGTGAAAGCTCCCAGAGCCACAGATGACAGAAACAGTCAACCTTTGTTTGTGCACAACATATTGTACCCAGGAATATATATGTTGCTTTCCATGTATTCAGATTTCAGGTTTCCCACAGGGCAATTATATCTTATTAAGGGGGAAATCAATTCAATTTACATAAAGTTGCACTGAAATAGTGACGAGTAACACACTAACCCCTTTGCAATATTGGCTGATTCCTATAGTCCTCCTGAGCCCCTAGCCATGTCTGTGTGTATCCACACTGTGAAATTCATGTCTCCATTCCCCATTCACTTTATGCCTCATAGATCCATATTAAAATTGCAAGAGCCAAGTTTACCAGACATTCTGGCATAGCATGGCTTGTTGGAATAATATTTTCCAGAAACACATGGCAGTTCTAACAGAATGTTTTCCTTCTGGATTGTAGATATAAATGAATGTGAAAGCAACCCATGTGTCAATGGGGCCTGCAGGAACAACCTTGGATCTTTCAATTGTGAATGTTCTCCTGGCAGTAAACTCAGCTCAACAGGATTGATCTGTATTGGTAAGACTTATGCACAGTGCTGGGGTTTTGGTTTCACTGCCAACCTGAGTGGGAACTGCAGACCTTAACCATGGATGCAAACTGAACATGATCACAGGAAGCTAGTAATTAGGAGTTGCATTAGTTGTTTGCTCTCATTATTGAGATGGGAGTAAAAATGGTGGTGTAAATGGGCAGACTCTTGAATGCTGTTAGCTTCTAAGAAGCATTCCTTTCATGTGAGTAGATCTATTATGCTGTAAGTTATGAGTATTTGCATACCACACACATACTTACATTCACTACCCTGAGAATGCCCCAGGTACCGTACATTCAAATCCCGGCTGCATACTTTTTATAACAAGCTTCAAAACAAAAATATGAGAGTTGGGACTCATTAACAGGACAAGAATTTGAAGACTGTAAACTTTAAACATATAGAAGGAATTTATTATTTTTTTTTATTTCACCCATCAATCATGAAGGGTGAAATAAATCACCCATCAATCAGGAAGGACAGGAAAAAAAGAGAACTGTTTTCTTAGTTCAGAAATCTCTCAGGAGAAAGATTCCGAAACTTCCAACCTGCATCTTTTTGTATGTTTGAAAACATGTAAGGTCAGGTTGTGATAATGATGGTAGGACATGTATAAAATGGTCTGATCTATTACTGTAAAAAGCAGTCCAGCACATGCAAGGGGAAGAACTGGACCAGTGTCCGTGACTCCATTGGCCAGGCACAGGACAATTCATACGATTAGCTGGTATCCACTTTTAATGTAAACTCAATCTGTATTTTCATATAGGAAGGTATTTTAGTTCTACACAGTACCAGATAAATCTCCAGTTTTTGTTTGTTTTCCAGTTAATATGAATTTCCATTTCATGTTTGCCAAAGACAATAGTGTTTTCGGTATAATGTCTGATGCTAACAATGTTTATCTGGATGGTAGAGGACCTGTTTGTTACACAAAGGGAAATGACCAGGGACAAATGAAAACCTGTCCTTTGGGAAAATGCCAGCTCCTCATCTCTCAGTGAGGGGGAGCTGATGAAATTTGACCCTTGCTCAACTCTCCATATTAGGAAATAGACTGCTATCTGCCTAGCACATTATATCTTTTCTTACAGAATTCCACTGGGGGAGGGACAGAGGTTGGAACAGGTGAGGCAGAAATATTTTTGCTAGGCCACAATTAACAACTGAGATAGAGTCATTTTATTGTTCAAAAGAAATGAACTCAGCATTAACTAATGTCAGTTAATTGTCAATTAAAATCAATAAATTAATGTCTCAGAAAATTAAACCTATATGCCACTTAGGTATCAAAAGTATCTTAGTTTTTTGCCTTATCCTAAAAGCTTGTATCATTTTGGCCTTTTACTGTGTATTTATTAGTGAAAAAAGAGCAAAGACTTTTTACTCCTGAGTCATTATGTTGGGCAACTAAACACCACTGTATTTTTCTCAGTAGTGTGTTAGGAGTTTTTGTTGGTTGTGATCAAATTTGAATATCCCAGCCTAGAGCTGCTCAGAAAGAAATTTACTTAACATTTTAAAATTTTAGACATCATTTTATGTTTTTTCCATTGAAAACAAAATTCTAGCTTTTAACAAGGAAATAGATCGTAAAACATACACAGGGAAAACTACAAAATTTTTTAATAGGACTGACAGTGGCTCTAATCAGTGATCAGCCTCCAAACTGCTCTTTCCTAGGAAGCATGTGTCTATCCACATGCTGAAAAAGATTCCCCAGTGTGCTTACTAATGTAAAATTAAGTTAGAGTGTATAGGAACTAGATAGACACTTAGAATGTTTAGAGATTTAGAATATATTGTGCAAACTCCTTAAATATAAATTAATCTTAAACTGTTCTGTAAATTGCTTGAAGAGACTTGTATTCTGGTTAAAAATTATTAAATACCATAGAACAGTACATTTGATTAGCTTTTTCTACATGACATGGCTCGACATCCAATGGCTCCCTGTAATCCAGACCAATTTCCTTCATCTTTGGCTTCGGTCTGCGTGCTGTCCTCAGATTCCATGGATGTGGCAAGGACAGTAGCCTCCATGGTATCAATACAGTGTCCTTCCTTCTTTCTTATCTTCTGTGTTAGCAGTGCTCTTTGCTCACACCTTCTCAAGTTTTCCATTTTTTTGGTCTTCTCTTCTCCTTTTACATTTCTGGCCCCTTTTTCTCCATTTCCTTTGTTACATTTTCCGTATCATCCTGCCCTCAAGCTTGAAGTGTCTCCCTGGTCAGCTCCTTGAACCTCTTGCCTTCTCTATCTACAGTCACGCTTAAATGGCCCCTACATTGACCTTCAAATGTATCTGTCATTCCTCAACCTCCCCACTGATTCCAGACTTGGATTTCCAACTCTCTGCACATTGTCTTCATTTGGATGTCCAATGAATATTTCAAAGGTAGCATGGCCAAAATACAATTGCTGTCTTTTGGCTTGAACCTGTGTCTCCCAGAATCATTTCTGTCTTGGGAAATGTAAATTCCATTTTTACAATCAGCAGCCTCAAAATCTTTGGAGCCATCTTTGATGCCTTTCTTTCAAACACCACATTGAATCCGTCAGCAATTCCTGTTGATTGTATTTGACATTTATGCATATTCTAATCTCTTCTCACCACCACTGTCCCCCCAGTCCAAGCCCCCAATATTTCTCTTCTTGATTTTTACTGTAGCATCTGTCTCATTTTTGTTTTCTTGATATTTACCACCCTACAGTCTTCACTCAGAGGTCATTTTTTAAGCAAGGACTTCTCCAACTGCCCTAGATAATAGAACAGTCTTTCTCCAACGTACACTGTCAAGACTGCTTATCCTGCTTTATTTTTTTCAGCATTCTTAAGCAGCCCCTGACCACATAGCTGTGTAATTACATCTGATGTGTGTATGTCTATATACACACAGAAAATCAATCCGAGCGAGAGAGATGAATATGTACCTGTGTATCAGTGCATTTTGTAACTTTTAAGCCTCATACCACACCAGTCAGAAGCATGATGTTGCAAAATGGAACAGCTCTGAAATCAGACTGTGTAGCCTTGACTTGTGATGGGGACACTAAACTAGGTGGGTGACCTTGGGTAAACTAGTTGACCTCTGCGGGCCTCCTTTTTCTCATCTGCAAGTTACCTGTACTTTAGAGGCCATTTTAACAAGTAAGTAAACAAACATGTGAAAAGCCAATAAAAAGCCTGTAATTGGAGTCCTGATACAAATGGTCTGATGAGAAAGTTTTTTTCAGGGACGCCTGGGTGGCTCAGTTGGTTAAGCAGCTGCCTTCGGCTCAGGTCATGATCCCAGCATCCTGGGATCGAGTCCCACATCGGGCTCCTTGCTCCGCGGGGAGCCTGCTTCTCCCTCTGACTCTGCCTTCCACTCTGTCTGCCTGTGCTCGCTCTCGCTCGCTCTCTCTCTGACAAATAAATAAATAAAATCTTTAAAAAAAAATAAAAAAAAAAAAAATAAAATAAAAAAAAAAGAGAAAGTTTTTTTCACATGCACCCCGTTTTCACCCAAACTGAATCTCAAAGCAGAAGAAAGCAAAGTGGACATCCAGCTCTTTTCTACAACTTGGCCCTGTCCTTTTTTGTATCTAGTCAAGGATGCAGTTATTTTATTCTGACCTCTGTCCCCAAGGCCTCACGCTGCAGGGGACTTCCTCCTACCTGCTTGTGTCTGGTAAGGAATCAGAAACCACAGTTTCTTCCTTCCCAGCACTGCCAATTTCACTGTAATTTTCTTTCTCTGTTTCCCACCATGCTTTGTTTTTACTGTTGAATTTGGCAGTGAAACTTTACCATATTATTAAATGAATTTTAAGGTAAATATTATAGGTACATACTTTTTCTTTATTGTTCTCCAAGGCTGTGAGCCACAATATGTTGCTAAATTGTTGTCAAACTCTTGTACAGACAGGCTGCCTAGCAGTCACCCGAGGAGTTTGTCAAATGCAAGCTCCCGGGCCGCACACCTGGGCACTTGGGAACCCGCCATTTTAATTAGAACTTTGGTAATGTTGTGCACCCCAAACTGGGAGCCGCAGTACTGCAAGGAGAACTTCAGGTATGATTTCTTTTACCTGAATTGTCCTGGCCCTGCCCACTGGGACTGCATTCCTCATGATCATTCTGAAGGCTGCCACGCAGCAGTCACAGAAGGGAGAGCCTCACTTACGTGTGCTGTACACAGCTAAAATGTAAGAGCACTGAGCATGAGGTGGTTGGATATATATCCTTTTTATATTAAATCTCCTATTTTTTCATGTAGTTCACCATAAGCATGTATTCTTTTTTGAACTAGAGACAATGTTACACATATACTATGTAAAGGCAAACACCTGAAAGAAAATCTGTCACTCACTAGCCCTGGTGTATCTTTGTGGTGGTTTTATAGGCGATGTTTCTTTTCTTCATCTTGTTGATTTTTTGGTAAATTATTCATCAAACAATTATCTTCAGTTAGAGAAAACAGTTTCTCTGTAATAGGACATAAATTGTGTGCGATATGTTTGGTGGGGGACTACAAGAAAAGGGAATGATTTAAGGAATTTTTGGGGGCAAAATCTTAAGTATCAAAGCATTTATCATAAAAGATCAATCTTTCTCCTTTTTTATGCATTTTTACTACAAGTAATCATCTTGTTGTGGTAATTCACTGAGGTTGTGAATACCAGCGTAAAATCTTGGACAACAGCGCCACTCACAGAGTATCTGTAGATGTAGCTGTATTAGTTGTCATATCCTGTGAGATGTACATGGTATAATTATTTGATTTATGTGTATGTAATATACTATTTTTAAAATACATGTACACATAAATTTGCTCAAAAAGTATACATTAAAACATTTTAAAAATCATGCTTTTGTTAAGTACTGTAAGAATTGCCTTTGTTGTATATGAGTGAATTATATTATCTTCAGAGAAGAGAGCTTCCCATCCCTTCCTGCTCCTTTTCAGACAGCCTGAAAGGAACATGTTGGCTCAACATCCAGGACAACCGCTGTGAGGTAAACATTAATGGAGCCACTCTGAAGTCGGAATGCTGTGCCACACTCGGAGCTGCCTGGGGAAGCCCCTGTGAACGGTGTGAACTAGGTATGGGCCTGCCCCAGAACTCCTGTTGGGCTTCTCATTGGAAAGCTGATCCTTTAGCTAGGTGGG
Source organism: Mustela nigripes (assembly GCF_022355385.1). Lineage (NCBI taxonomy): Eukaryota > Metazoa > Chordata > Mammalia > Carnivora > Mustelidae > Mustela > Mustela nigripes. Next base: position 66,565,041 of record NC_081568.1, on the reverse strand, counting down.
CATCTGTTTCCCTATGTATTTCCATAGAGAGGAAGACCATAAGATCATTACCCTCCCTAGAATATCTTCTCTGGTGAAATCTATTCACTTAATGAAATATGTATCTTGTTTATCCTTTTTCTGTAAGCAGACCTTTTGAGCATTTTCAACAAGAAAGGGAATTTCTGGTATTTAGCTGCTAGGTGATTGTCAATGCCCTCCAGTGATTTTGTTTGCAAATGTCCAAACAGAATGTGATGTCTCTTTCCTTTAAGCCTTTTTTACTTGCTTTCTTGTAATTCAGCTGACATTGTGAAAGCAAAAATGAATTGTAAGAAAAACTATGAGGATCTCCATGTAGGTCAACCCTGCCCGGAATTAGCACAGTGTGTCATATGCCACCCTGAATTGAATGGAGGGCACCTGGAGTCCTTGGCTTCTAAGATCCCAGCTTGTGGTTTCTATTCAATTCAACTTAGATTCCATTATACTGTTTCCTGATCTTAAAACCATTGTATTTTCTCTTACAATGAAGTAAAAAACATGTCTGTTGTTCTCACAGATACAGCTTGCCCAAGAGGGTTTGCCAGGATTAAAGGTGTTTCTTGTGAAGGTGAGTGTATACTTGGATGATACTGTAAGTATTTAGAGCAGTAAGAAAATGAACATTCACTTTAGAGATATTTATCATTTTTAAAAGCCTTAAATTGCAGTAAAAATACTGAAAGGAATCAACAAATGCTTTAGAATAATACTTTCAGAAAATAGCTTAGAGTTCCCCCTTTCTCCTTTTTTTGTGCTGTTGGGTAATTTTTTACAGGGACATCATTAGGCATAAAGGCACAAAACAGCTAGGAAAGGAGCGTGTCTGGGCAGTTTTATGGACAGGCAAAACTGTGGTAATTTTCACAGCTGGTACCTAGGAAACCCGGTGGTTGTGTTGTGGAATATTTCTGTTCAACTCAAGTAATAATCCACATTGTATTACAGATTGAATATACTATATGGGAAGACTCCACCTGCTTTTTCTATTTCTAACATCTTTATCCCTCTGCTTGCTTGATTTCCCTGCAGACGTTAATGAGTGTGAGGTATTTCCTGGCGTTTGTCCAAATGGACGCTGTGTCAATAGCAAAGGATCTTTTCATTGTGAGTGTCCCGAAGGCCTCACATTGGATGGAACTGGCCGTGTGTGTTTGGGTGAGATTCATGTCTTTATGTATTTTATGCCTGAAACCAGGGATGGATTTTTCTTATTTCTTGGGCATTCACCTCAAACTTCAAAATCATTGGGTCGATAGCTGGAAAACTGGCTTTAAATGAGATATTTGGTGGGGGGCATCACTAGAGGATATTTTTTAAAGTGACTGTCTTTAAATGACATGGATTCTTATAAATATAGAAAGTTGGTACTGCTCAAAAACTATCTCAAAATTTAGTTTCTTTAATCAGATATTTTAAGCAGTTTCAGTCATTCACACTGGTCAATGGAATAAGAGAACTATGTATATTTTGAACATAAAAGAAGAATTGAAGACTAGTGTTAGGAGTCAACATTTATCAGTTCATTACAGCTGCACTCTTAGATAAGACAGTGGGGAAGGTCATAGGCAAGGTTTTTGTTGTTTCTCTTTGAAAACATTGCTTCATTCTAGTCATTCTTTTACCACCTTAGAGTTTTAATTAAGTTTTCTTAATGCTTTATTTTGTAAAGATCTAAAATGTAGAAGCTTTCTTTCAACATCATTAGTATGCAGATGCATACTTGGGTGGTACCTGGCTTTCTCAGCTCTTGGAGCATGTGACTTGATCTCAAGGTCATGAGTTGGAGCCCCGTTGTTGGGTGTAGAGATTAATTCAAATAAATACATAAAAATAAAAGACTTTTATTTTTGACTTCATCATTTTCAGACTCATGCTTAACTGAATATGAGTTTCATGATTGAAAAATAAACTTTTCCTTATTGTATCTAAGTAATGTTTTATTTATTTAAGGGATTTTTTTCCAATATGCTCTGGAACAGTAAGTTTTAGTTTGTGAAATAACTTTATATAGGTTTGTATTTGAAATTTAAGCTTGTAGACAAAACATGAGTAATGACAGTCTTATATTCAAAGATCTTTAAGGTATTTAAATGTATTGGTGATTTTATTTTTTAAAAAATCTTTTACTTCTTTATTAGAGTGAGCATGAGCAGTGGGGAGGGGCAGAGAGAGAGGGAGAAACAGGCTTCCAGGTGAGCAGGGAGCCCCACGTGGAGCTCCATCCCAGGACTCTGATCACAATCTGAGCAGAAGGCAAACGCTTAACTGACTAAGCCACTCAGATGCCCCACATGTATCAGTGATTTTTAAAATTAATAGTACAAAATATTTGCAGCACTGTCCGGAGTCATTATAATAACATGAATTTCATTTTAAGCTAATTTTAAATAGTGTATTTAAATTAGGATACAAAGTATGGCTATAAAGTCATGTAGAATTGGTTAGGAATTATATAATATCTGGGACATGGGCATTAAGGAGGGCATGTGATGTGATGTGATGAGCACTGGGTGTTATACCCAACTAATGAATCATTGAATGCTACATCAAAAACTAATGATGTACTGTATGTTGGCTAATTGAATTTAAATTTTTTAAAAAAAAGGGAATAAAAAAAGAAATGATAAAATCCAAAGTCTAAAAATAAAATTCTTTTCAGATTTTTATTATTAAATTATCCAGAAAGGTTAGAAAAAAAGTAAAGTATCTTTTGAAGATGTCAAATAATATCTTCAGTATGGTCCAATGACTAATAATATCAAATTGCCTTCTGTAGCAAAAGGATATTATATGTGAAGATATAACTGATTGTAAATTATTACTCAACAAAATAAATTACAAAAAATATCACTCAAAATCACACCTTTTATAAGGTTCTAAAAAGACGTATTAGAGTCTTCATGTAGGTACTTCGGTTGTTTTTGTCACTACTTGAATTATGGTACAAAAAAGAATTGTGGCTGGGATGTGAGGAAGTTACAAGAAGAGACTGACATCTGAATATGTAAAATATGCTGAGAAGAGAGTAGAGACAGACTGCTCTGATAGAAACTGATCTAGATCAGGGGTCCAAATTCAAACACTTTCCGAGCCCAGGCAGGTAACATAAATGAGGGCAGTGGTAGTAAGGCGTAGTGAGGACCACAGCAAACTGTATAGCACATGAACTATCCAGAGGTTTCCAAACACATACTTTAATTTCTGCCCAAGTCAGTAAAAATATTCCCAGGCCATATGTAGCCAGTGTGCAGGGTTTTAATTCCTGAGGCAAATCTGGACTTGGGTCGGTGTAGCAAAGACACAAGATTACTCTGTCAGGTTCTCCTGACTCTTTACACATTAAGTTCAAGTGATTTAGAGGGTGTTTTGTTTTGTTTTGTTTTTAGCTAATCTCGCTTCTTGAACAAATTACATCAGTGACCTCAGAAATAGTTTGACTTAGTCTCTAGTTCTCAGGATACCTAAATGAAACTTGTATATCTTATTAAGATCCTTACTTCCTGATGGTGTTGGATGGAGTTGGTTGTGACTGAGAAGGGTTGTGACTGAGAAGGGTGTCTTAAGGTCATGAGGCTCCCAGGATTACTGCCATACCTCATGCTGGTAGGGAGCATGACTTTGGGGCTGGTATTGGTGCAGATACATAGGCAGAATCACCTACTGTGTTTGTTCAGTCTACCAAACCAGAATGAAGATTTACCATAGTGATTTCTTTCTTTAAAAATAGGACTTTTGGGGTGCTTGGGTGGCTCAGTGGGTTAATGCCTCTGCCTTCGGCTCAGGTCATGATCCCAGGGTCCTGGGATCGAGCCCCGCATCAGGCTCTCTGCTCAGTGGGGAACCTGCTTCCTCCTCTCTCTCTGCCTGCCTCTCTGCCTACTTGTGATCTCTGTCTGTCAAATAAATAAATAAAATCTTTAAAAAAAAATAGGACTTTTTAGTTGAAAATAGAGCTACCCTATGACCCAGCAATTACACTACTGGGTATTTACCCAAAAGATACTCATGTGGTGATCCAAAGGGGCACATGCACCCAAATGTTTATAGCAGCAATGTCCACAATAGCCAAGCTATGGAAAGAACCTAGATGTCCTTCAACAGATGAATGGATAAAGAAGATGAGATGTATATATATATACAATGGAATACTATGCAGCCGTCAAAAGAAATGAAATCTTGCCATTTGCGACTTGGATGGAACTAGAGGGTATTATGCTTAGTGAAATAAGTCAATCAGAGAAAGACAACTATCATGTGATCTCCCTGATATGAGGAAGTGGAGATGCAATGTGGGGGGTTTGTGGGGTAGGAAAAGGTTAAATGAAACAATGTGGGATCAGGAGGGAGACAAACCATAAGAGACTCTTAATCTCACATAACAAACTAAGGGTTGCTGAGGGAGGCGGGTAGGGAGAGGGTGGTGGAGTTATGGACATTGGGGAGGGTATGTGCTATTCTGAGTGCTGTGAAGTGTGTAAACGTGGCGATTCACAGACCTGTAACCCTGGGGCTAATAATACATTATATGTTTATAAAAAAAATTATTTTAAAAATAGGACTTTTTAATTACCATCCTTGGAAGTGGACATGACTGTAAGCTAAAGGAGGTTGCTCGGGTTGGTGCTTCCTTAGCTTGAGCACTTGAAAGAATCATAATTGACAGAAACTAAAATAGTAAATACATTATATTTCCATAATGGAAATATAAACAAATAAATAAATAACTCTGTTAAATAACTGTCAAGTTTAAGAAAAGATGTAATGTCTTGAAAGGCTTTCATCAAATAAAACATTTGATTAAAGCAAATCTTTTTTACCTCATTATCCATATAGCAAAGCATTTGACTGTAGTTGGACCAACAGCTCTGCTGACTAACAGATAAATGTGTTATTTACAGATCATGCTAATTTATCCTATCTTTTGAGTCTTGTCGGTCTTCTAAGATCCTGGTATGTTTCAAGATTGAAGGGAAAATGTGACATTTAAGCAAATAATTTGGCCCCCGACTAGGGCAAATTTACATAATGCAGGACAAAAACCATGATGCCAAAGGTAAATTTGACAGGAAAAAAAAAAAAAACTTTGTAAGATTTTTTTTTTTTTAATTTATCCATTGGAGAGAGAGAGTGAGTGAGAGAAAGCATGAGAGGGGAGAAGGTCAGAGGGAGAAGCAGACTCCCTGCAGACCTGGGTGCCCTATGTGGGACTGGATCCCAGAACTCCGGGATCATGACCTGAGCTGAAGGCAGTCACTCAATCAACTGAGCCACCCAGGTCCCCCTAAATAACTTTAAATGCAAAAACTTTTTTTTTTTTTTTTCATTTGTAAACCTGTTTTAATAGTTGTCCCAAGTTGACAGATAGATTACAGTTGATTATTTAATGCTTCTGGCTGGGACAGGACAGAACTGGTCACAAGCAACTTTAAGTAGTTCAGTGATCAAGAAGAATCTGTCACTAAAATAATCTTATTCTTTCTGAAGTGAGCAAAAAGGGATGATGGATGATGACAAGGAGGAGTCTGGTCACAAATGAACCTTTCCTTCCTGAAGGCATCTTATGAGAATAAAGTAATACCGAGAAACCCACCTTTGCTCGCTTTAAGAGAGTGTCATTATGGAGTCCATTCCAGGAGGTCAGGGACTCTGCCTCTTACCCATTATCGTATCTCCAGAGCTCGGCATCATCGCTGGTGCCAAGCAGAAACTCAGTATATGAATGGTCAGTGAGTGTGACACCTTCCTCTCAAACTGTGCTTTCACTTGCTGTGTAGACATCCGCATGGAGCAGTGTTACTTGAAGTGGGATGAAGATGAATGTGTCCATCCTGTTCCTGGAAAGTTTCGCATGGATGCCTGCTGCTGTGCAGTGGGGGCAGCTTGGGGCACGGAGTGTGAGGAATGCCCCAAACCTGGCACCAAGGAGTACGAGACCCTGTGCCCCCGGGGGCCGGGCTTTGCTAACAGAGGGGACGTTCTTACTGGGCGGCCATTTTACAAAGGTAACTCTCAAGGTCGTGTCGACCTCTCTGCCCCAAAGCCTACCTGCCACTTTCTCTCAGATTTGGTTTTGCTTTACGCATATAATTTGCCACTTCATTTTTTTTTTGTTAAACATGGTTTATGGCCAGCCTTAGGGCCTAGGAATATAAATCACCTATATAGGCGTTTCTGAAGTAAAGATGTAAAACACACCACTGATCTCACTTTCCCTACATCCTCCCACACTGTACCTCTGCTTCCCTTAGTGCAGCCTGACCAGCTGGAGCCCTGATGTAGCAAAAAGCTCCCTATCCCCCAACCCTTACCAAATGAATGGTCAGAAGGAAAGATATCAGAACCCTTCGCTAAAAAATGCAGAATCTTTTTCACATGTGGAACTTTCTCTGGGGCATCTGTGTGATGACTGGCAGTGTTGAGGGCCCTGTTTGGACTTGGGAACATTATTTGCCATCATGATAGATTTGCAGCTTTCACTGAGGAACCCACATGTTTAGATCAACTGGCTCTCTGTTCCTGCTTTGTTCTGCTTTCAGATATCAATGAATGCAAAGCTTTTCCTGGGATGTGTACTTACGGCAAGTGCAGAAATACAATTGGCAGCTTCAAGTGCCGTTGCAACAGTGGCTTTGCTCTGGACACAGAGGAAAGAAACTGCACAGGTGAGACTGCTCTCTGGCTGGATTTGGCCAACCCTGGCTCCCTTCCTTTGCTCTGTTGGAAAGTACTGCCTTTGAAAAAGCCCGGGTTTGCTGCTCTTAAATCACTTCTCCAAACCAGCTCTTGTGAGAGCTGCATCACCAGCATGAAAATGCTGTCTGTTCTACCAAAGGAACCACAGAAAATAGGATTTCCAAAATTATGAACACACTAGAGCAACCATTCATTGTATAAATGCTTTATAGTATCTCTTAAGAATTATAAAGTTTTTAATAGAGCAGTTGTAACTTATTTTCCTAAACTGTGAAGAGTTTTCTTAATTATGCTCCAGCTGCCATCCATATATCCCTATCCATACCTGTTCCCTTTAGTTTGAAGATAGGAGGTCCACATTTTTCTATGACATGAAATAAATTATTCCAGACACTTGAAATATATCTCCAAGATTTTATTTTCACAACTCCATTCATCTCCTCCTTGAACATTTTCCTTCCCTCTTGCCCTCACCTGTTCTGATCTCTACTCATGTGCTACTAACTCCTTCCTCACTTCCTACTGCGGAAGGCACTGGAGTCCCCATGTTGCCGTCTGCCTAGACCATCACCAGAGCATTTCCAGACTGTCTACCTCCCCTGCTGCCCCAGCTCCTCAGCCCCCATGTGGCTTTCCTGCTTGACTCTATCTGCATCTCACATCTTTGCCTTCAGCCGGACTCAAGGCTGCTCAGCAATACTACTCGCCCCTTACCTTCCTGACTGACTCTCTGCTCCACCTCTAGACCTCCTCTGAGCAGCACCCTCTCTCAGACCCCCCTGCTCCCTGCTACTTTTCTTCCTTGAGATCCACTCTCATGGCCAGATCTCTTCCCACACGCCCCTCCCTCTGGCAATGGGATGTCATCTTCCATGGTTTTCCACTCCACGTACCCTCCTTGCTGCTCCTCTCCAGCTCTTGTCAGTAGGCTCCCTACTCTCTCTGCAGTACTTCCCTCCCTTTCCTGTTGCTTTCCCTGGACCTGAAAACAAGTTCACACTATTTACTCTGCCATCTACTCCCTCATGCTGCCACCCTGTTTCCCTGCTTTTATCTCTACACCTTGCTCTCTTGAAGAGCCATTTGCTTTGTACTCCCATGTAATTTTGACTTTTGCCCTCTCTCGTTCAGGCACATAAATGTCCTCTCACAGAACACCTTTGTCAAGTTGTAAAAAGACCTTTCTCTTGGTGCTTAAACTCCAAGACCTCTGTGCTGGCTACATCCCCTCCTTAATTTTCTTCTCTCTTGGCCTCCATGGGACTTCCTGTCTCTTTCATCCTTCTGTGTCAACAATGTTTTTTCTCTCATTGTTTTTCTCAACAATGTTTTTTCTTTCATCTCACAGATTCTTCTTGCTCTTGGCATTTCCAGAGTCCTCTGCCTCTCATAGCTGCCCATGCGCCTGTGCCTTCACAAGTGGGCTCTGCTGAGCGGACTCCTCAGCGAGAGCTCTGTCCCAGCCTCTGCCCAAGTGCCACACTTGCAGCTCTTCACTTTAACCCCACTTTGTCCCATATCCACCCTTCCTCTCTGCCTAACAACTTCCATGTCTAGCAGTAGCATCATTTCACTCAGGATCGAGGCCTCAGACTGTTTTGATCTCTCCTGCACAAGGAAGAAGTTATGTGTAGTCTCCATCATAGTGGCTGTTTCAAGTACTAGACTCTTTCTTCAAGGCTATCTCAGCTACTGGCTTTGCTCCTCAGGAAATAGACTCCCTGCAGAGATGAGCCTGCAGAAAGTTTCCTAGCAGAAGGGGGGCAAAGGGGGCATCTGGTCAGCCGTCAGTCCCATCGTGGTTCTCACCCCACCCCACTGGGAGCTCTGGATCTAGGATGGCCCAGCAGAACTGTCTTAGGGCAATAAGACTAGGTGTTTATGGACCTGCATGGTCAGTCTTTGGATACATCTTCCCAGAGAGGGGGTGTGAGTGTGAGGAAGGGTCCTCTTCACTGAGGCATTTCTTCAAGATAGTTTACACCTCAGGTCTTTGTGCCCCCAAACTCCCCAACAGCAGTGGGGGAAAGGGTAGTAAGTCCTTCCTTCCTGAAGGGGGAACTGGACAACCCATGGCAGTATTCACTGCATAGCAGACTTTTCCAGTGTCTTCCATCCCACTGATCATCTATTCTGGTCCTTCGTGTTCACCAACCACCACGTGTTACTTCCCACAAAGCAACTCTCAGTGACTCCCAGTTTGAAACCTGGGTGAAGACAGGATTCTTTCAGTTCTGACTCCACTTCCTATTTTTGATGGGAAATTAGCCATGTTACTTAATGACTCTGAAATCCACCTTCTTTATTTTTTTTTACTTTTTTAAAACCCTCCTTCTTTAATTGTGTAAGAGAGACATTTGTTGGTCACACTGCAATGTTGCTGTGTATAATGTGAAAGCACGGTTGGATACTGTTGGCTGCCTTTCTTCACCACATTTAAAGCCCATCCTTCTTTTTGGCATCCTCACTGATCACACCCATCCTCCCTGTCCTTGCACTATCAATCTCTGCAGTCCGGCCAGTCTGCAATGTACTGTTCTCTGAAATGTATTATTTGTTTTCCCCTGTGCATTCTATCTCTTGTCCTTCTATTCATTCTGCTTCTTTAAAGTTAGAATTTTTAAAAAAATTTATTTATGTATTTTAGAGGGAGAGAGAGTATGAGCCCAGGGAGGGGCAGAGGGAGAGAGAAACTTCATCAGACTCCTCACTGAGCTTAGGGCTCAGTGTGGGGCTTGATCTCAAATCCCTGAGATCATGACCAGAGAAGAAACCAAGAATTGGTCACTCATCCAGCTTTGTAACCCAGTGGCCCCTAAAGTTAGAATTTCTATACATGCTTCAAGGACCAGTTCAAAGCTACCTTCTCCCAAAACACCAGTTTTTAGCAGAAAACCATTTCTATGGACACAACAGTCTGTATGAGACAGGCACTCTTCTCAGCGCTTGATGAATCCTGACTTGCTTAATTCTAGCCAGTGGGTTTTACTATACTCCCCCATTTTATTGATGTGGAAATTGAGGCACACAGAAATGAAATTATTTTCCTAAGCCTCTTCACCCAGTAGGTGATAGAACTAGGACTGCTACCTAGGGGTCTGCTTCCAGAGTCCACACTCCACACTGTGCATCTCCCAGCACATCACATCAACTAGAGTGTGTCAATGCTCTGCCAGTGAGTTTATTCTTTGTTCTTCAAATGCTCTAACTACCAGTTTCTAGATACTGATAGACAACAAGTAAGAGAATCAATAATGCATATTGTTAGCTGCCTAACTGAATCAGTGAATGGTGGTAAAAATTTTGTTTAAAAGCCTATCTTCAGTATTGCCTGTAACTAGGGAAATAAATAAAGACCGGATGCGAGGAGAAAGCATTCGATGTCCAGAGATTGAGATGCCCAGGAGAGCATGTACAAGTTACCCACTGATAAACCCTGTGATGGAAGAACTTTGGAATTAAAATAAAGAGATGCCAGCAAAGGCATTTCTTCCTCCTGTGACCAAAATAATGTCATGTTTTTTTTTTTAAAGACTTTATTTATTTGACAGAGAGAGATCACAAGTAGGCAGAGAGGCAGGCAGAGAGAGAGAGAGAGAGGAAGGGAAGCAGGCTCCCCCCTGAGCAGAGAGCCCGATGTGGGGCCCGATCTCAGGACCCTGAGATCATGACCTGAGCCAAAGGCAGAGGCTTAACCCACTGAGCCACCCAGGTGCCCCATGTTTTCTTAATTATACTTTATAGACATGACTTCTCCATTAAAAAAAAAAAAAACCTCATTTACAAGCATGGGATGTTTCTCAGAAAATTTTGTTTTTGATAATGTAAAGGCTACCGATCAAGGTTCTTATTTTCCATAGTATGTAAAAAGTGACAAACACATCATTTTTCTTTATTTTTATTTTGAGAAATAAGTGAGTATTGTTTCCACATCTGAACATGACAGAAGAACATCCCCCGGAGCATGTCGCACGTCCCAGTTATATATGTACGCTGTCTAGCCTGAAGCAGGCTGACTGTGCTGGTCAGCAGCCTCCCCTGCTCAAGGGGACAGCAGCCCCAGCAGACTCCCCAACATTGGGCGGGCTGCTGGAGACAATCACCGCACTCTCACTTGGTGACAGGACTTCATTCCATGTGCCTGCTGCTTCCACACCTAATCACCTGCCCTGTCCGGCTCATGCTGCAGTTGCTCTGTTCATCCCTCTGTTACCACTTCTAAGCCACAAAGAGATATCCACAATTCCAGAATTCTTAAAGGCAAATGCACAGCCTGCCTGTTGGCCACGACAGTTTTGGCAGTTGGGGAAAGGAATGTGCCCAAGGCCCCATCCGCCTGGAGTTGATCTCTGACACGTAAAGCTTCCTGCTGCTGGCCACTGACCTCTCTGGCACCTTCCGTGGGCCGGAGAGGCCACACCTGCCTCACTGCTCTTCAGTACCTGCTCTGCTCATGCTATTTTTTTATTTCTTTTCAACCTTATGAATTAGACATTGATGAGTGCAGGATTTCTCCTGACCTCTGTGGAAGTGGCATCTGTGTCAACACGCCCGGCAGCTTTGAGTGTGAGTGCTTCGAAGGCTACGAAAGTGGGTTCATGATGATGAAGAACTGCATGGGTAAGTGTGCTTCAGCTCTTCCTACCCAGTCTCCAACCAGAGAGCTTGACCGTGGCTTGTCTCCAAGCTGTTAGCTGAATGATTGACCAGGCACTGTGGTGAGCAAGAGAATGGATGTCACTATCAGACAGGAAATCTCCTAGATGACTCTCGGGCGGCTCCAACCTCTTGGTGCCCTTGTGCCAATGAGACAGCAAGACTGGGTTCTGTTTGTTCACAGAATCTAAAATCAATACAGACTACCCAGAAGGGTTTCACTTAACATGTATGACCTTGTGTGGTGACCCCAAATTTATAATCAGCCATGCAAATTCCATGATATTTATTTGTGTGTTACTACAAACTCTTGGTACTGCCTGTCTTTTGGTCTGTATTTAGTGACTTCCAGGATTCACCAAAGGAGACATAAAAGGTGACCAGTCTATGATTTTTCTTTTACTTTGATTAGTAAAAATAAATAGCAGTGTCTGGTGTCTGGACTTTAGTGTGATGTGAAACTAATATTGTTTATTTTTATGTCATGAATCTGCTTGTTTCATACAAGTCAATTCCCTGGCAACTCGCTGTCTTTAAGAAAAAAACTTACCATTTATTTACTGGTAGTAGAAAAAGTGAGGAGACCATTAACCCATCTCCTCTGAAACTTGTCTCTTATATTTGCGTCCCACTTCCCCCACAGCATAATTTTCCCCCCATGCTGTATATGTGAATATTTTTCTCACAGAGTTCTTTAATTGATCTCACGTTTTTACCTTTCAGACATTGACGAATGTGAACGTAACCCTCTCCTTTGTAGGGGTGGCACCTGTGTGAACACTGAGGGCAGCTTTCAATGTGACTGTCCATTGGGGCACGAGCTGTCACCGTCACGTGAGGACTGTGTGGGTGAGTTTGTCTCCTCAGCACATGAACCCACCCAGCTCACCTGGTGAAGATCATAGAGATCAGTGGTCAATTTTAACAAACTGGTTGTTTTTGGCATGTGCAATCTAGCTGGTTAAAAGTTGGAAATTTAGAACCCCTTTATTTGTATTTGGGTTGTGTCTTTAGAGAATGTCTCAGTGACACGTTTGAAGCTGACGTTGTCCTGGCTACCCACTGTTTGACAGCAAGTGTGCTGGTGGTGGGCCCTGTGGCAAGCCATGGAGTTCCTTCCTCCACAGATGGAATGGGAAAGCTGCTGGTGGAAGGGCTCCTCCCTTGATGGCACGTGCGTTCACCTGTGTGTTCACCTGTGCAGCTACCTGCCATTCATTCAGTGGAGTCTGTTCAACACTCCTATGTTTGTCAACACGGGGTCTGCTCCTTTGTGTGTGAACATGTGAGCTACCTCCTCACCCTCCTGTCATAGAAAAATCCTGGTCTCTGCTGGCAGAGCTGAGGAGAGAACACCGGCTGGTCCCACTGCTTTTCATATGTATACGGAGGCCTCTGGGACTGGTGGGCACAAGCATATTGGTTTTAAAACCTTTATGTTTCCAGGAAACACTTTCTTCACAGAAAATCTTTCTTGCAAGTGTCAACAAATGAAACGGTTTTTAAAACAGAGTAGATGCCACACACACCCCCAATTCAATAGAGAATTTGAGAACACCTTTCCATTAGACATGTATTTATTTATAAACCCTATTTATATTGTTCTGCTAATACATTAGGTGAATCTTAAATCATACACTAAACAGACATTTTTAAAAGGTAAATTGAAAAAGTTTTGAAGTTTTTTTTCTTAAAGATTTTATTTATTTGAAAAGAGCCAAAGAGAGAGCATGAGCATTGGGGAGGGGCAAAGGCAGAAGCAGCAGCAGACTCCTCATGAAACAGGGAGCCGGACATGGGGCTGGACCCTAGGACCCTGGGATCATAACCTGAGCTAAAGGCAAATGCTTAACTGACTGAGCCACCCGGGCGCCTCTAAATATTTTTATTTCACTTTAAAAATGGTACTAAAACTTTTTCATAGAGGTGATTACAGAATATTTGTTCATCTTTCTGATGCAGTGAATCAGAGAGCTCTTTCTAACTTGAGTTTTAAGGACTTAAAAAAATTTTGTTAGTTTTCATGGATCCTATATTTGAAAAAAAAGTACCCCTTACAGGTATATTATAGAAGATGCATATTTTTGCAAATTTAATGATCATAGATACAAATCCACATGTCACATAGTCTTATTGGTAATTTTGAGACTTTGAGATGAAGGTCTTATTTTACCTGATTATAGTGTTACTGTATTTACCTTACATTGTGTCTCACAAGTAGGTTGTATGCCCCTATTTTCTTGCTGTTCTCTTATAATTGCATTAATAGCACTACTTGATTCCACAGACCTTTGCAGAAGTTTTTATAAGACACCTGCCTATCTTATAAAGATTAGTTGGTTTTAGGTATTCCAGATTCACCTATCGAGGCACACTAAACACTGTAAGATGGAAACATATAAACAGTGCAGGCCCTGGTATCAGGCCCTGTGACTTGGGGAACCAGCCATCTTCCCTCAGGATCCTCCACATTATGCAGGCAACTCTTGACCATCTAATAAAGACCAGGTGAGCCTGCCAGTGTAAATTTATATATTAAATATTAGTAAGTCTTATTTCTGGCATGTGCTACATGTGCATGGTCTCATGTTCACGACCCACATGTGGCTACTTAAATTTAATTAAAATTTGGTAACATTAAAAATTTAATTCCTGGGGCACCTGGCTGACTGAGTTGGTAAACCATGTGACTCTTGATTTTGGGTTTGTGAGTTTGAGCCCCATGTTGGGCAAAGAGAGGACTTAAAAAAATTAAGTTTAAAAAATGTTTTTAAATTTTGATTCCTTCATCATTTGGTTCATGCTTCCAGTGCTCAATGGCAGCAGTGTATTGGATAGCAGAGATATGGAACATTCCCATCAGTGTACAGAGTTCTCCTGGACAGTACCATCTTAGATAGAAATACAGATAGCAGTATTTTCTTTGAACATCCCAGGAGATCAACTTCCTTCCCTGCAAAGTATGCAAACCACTGTGGGGACCAGCAGTGGCATGCAGCATTTCTTGGTGCTTTAAGTGATGTGGTTACTGCCAAGACATTAATGTTATGTATCTTTTTATAGATATAAATGAATGCTCCCTGAGTGACAATCTCTGTAGAAATGGAAAATGTGTGAACATGATTGGAACCTATCAGTGCTCCTGTAATCCTGGGTACCAGGCCACGCCAGACCGGCAGGGCTGTACGGGTAAGTATCCACCAGAGGGATCTACAACTTGCATTTCTAAAAATGAGTCTAGGACAGCTCCTGGCACTCACTGAACTTACTGTAATGAAGCCAGTGGAAGTCCTTTGTCTGAAACACAAATCTCAGAATGGGGCAGAGCTGTAGGATGCCACTGTCTTGTGGTTTTGCAGAGGAGTCTCTGGTTTTATCATGGAAAACATCCTTAACTTGTAATGACTGCATTTCTGAGTTCTGTAATCTTGGGCTCCTGGGGCTACATGTCTGATAGAATGCTATCTGAAAGGAAGTAAAAAGAGCTAAGAAAGATCAATGGTAGAAAGATAAACCAACGCATGAGTGGGGAGAGAAATCCAAAGCCATTTAAGCATTATCTGTTTAAAGAGAAGAAAATCTCGCTACTTTTTTTTTTTTGAAGGAAGTAGACCTGACAAGTAATAGGTCACATGTTGTTTTCACAGATATCGACGAGTGTATGATTATGAATGGAGGCTGCGACACGCGGTGCACGAACTCAGAAGGCAGCTATGAATGCAGCTGCAGCGAGGGCTATGCCCTGATGCCCGACGGGAGGTCGTGCGCGGGTACAGAATGGACTGGGGGGGGTGAACCATGCACAGCTCACTGCTGGTACCTCACAGAGCTTGCTCCAGATATCTAGAGTGGGCCTGGATGGGAAACGCAGTATTTGAGCTTACTCAAAGCCAGTCTCATTCTTACTTAATGCTAATCTTCTGTCATCAGATATTGACGAATGTGAAAATAATCCTGACATCTGTGATGGCGGCCAGTGTACCAATATTCCTGGGGAGTACCGCTGTCTGTGTTATGATGGCTTCATGGCTTCAATGGACATGAAAACGTGCATTGGTGGGTGCCATAAAGACAGGATAAATGTTACGCATCTATCTGCACACACACAAGTGCACATACATTTAAACATGAAAGAAAGAGGCTTTTTCAGTTACTTTAAAAATTTAAGCCACTGTATTACAGGGTGAGAAAGCTGAAACAGAAGAATTATTTGAACATAATTCTAGAAAATAATACTATGTCTTGCAGATAGATTATGTTTTAACTTTTACCTGTGTATTTCAATGTTATGCTCTTCAGTTTAAAAGAGAGCTTTCACATTCCTAGGATGAACAAATATTAACCAAACTATTGAAAATAAATTTTCTAGATGTGAATGAGTGTGACTTAAATTCAAACATCTGCATGTTTGGGGAATGTGAGAACACCAAGGGATCCTTCATCTGCCACTGTCAGCTGGGTTATTCCGTGAAGAAGGGGACCACGGGATGCACAGGTAGGTCCCACACTAGAGCCCCCTGTTCTCTGGCTTCTCCTATTTCAGAGGCCAGCCTTCAACATCACGGGGTCCTTTGCGCCTATGAGACTGTGACCCACACCAGGGGTGACCACGTGATGAGCACATGCCCCAGGGCATGTGTGTGGGGTTTGTCCCCTCTCTGGTGGCACAGTGCTTCAGCCACCCTGCCACGGAGCAGGCTGCTGTCCGCCTGCAGAGTGGGGGCAGGGCCCTGGTGTCCAGTCCCATGTATTTGCCGAGTAGTAGCTGCTCTTCGCACTGCTCTCTTTCTTAGGAGGCCCGCTGCCTACACAGAAGACACAAGGAGAGAGCACCACAGACCCGGAGCCATTCCTCTTGTGGCTTGTTTTTGCAGCTCTTCTGACTGGGCGGAATTAGTGTGGACTTCTGCTTAGATCCTTTGACTTCCTCTCCCCCATCTTTTCCCCTCTTTTTTCCTCTTCTCTATTTGCTTTTGCCCTCTCTTGCCTCGGCCCCAGTTGACCCCTTCTTTTCTCTCTCCACTTTCTTTCCTTGCTCACCCCATCTACTTTGTCTCTTGTTACCTTTCTCTGTTAAATAAGTTGTGAGCTTTTGCATAAAATAGGCGCGGAAGTCCCAAGGTGAGCGCTTTGGACCAGGTCTTCCTCATTGTTCAATTTAAAGCCATCATTACCATTTTCTCAAGACAGGTTGTGGGTGGCTTGGACTGCAGCCTGGCGCTTAACCTGACACCTTCAGAGACAGGCGGGTGAGGAAGAAGGGGTGCTCTGCATGTTCACCGCTAGGAAGGTTGATGCAAAGCCAGTCACTCTGTGGGTGTGTGTGTGCACGCATGTGTGTACACACATGTGTGTGAACATAGGATTGCAGTATCTACGATGTGTAATCATTGAACTGGGTGGAGAAGATTATTCTTTCTATTCTGGGAACCTCTGGCGAACCAAAGCTACATAGTTCATATGTACATATATGAACTATACATATATACATATACATGCATATGCATATATAATGTGTATATATCTGTGTGTATGTATAGATGTGTGTTTATGTGGTGAAAGCTTCTCATTTTCCAGGTATAATTTCCAATGGGTATTTTTATACATTCTCAAATAAAAGCTGAATACACCCTAAAATGATAGTTTTCAAAAACTTTATACCTATACTGTATCGATTCTAAAAATGACAAGAATTATTACTTACTTTAAGTCAGGTTTATTTAAATCTTTATGAAAAACATGTAATAAATATTAATAGGAAAGAATTGGAGGGTCTTACTTTGGAAATGCAATTTCTTTTGACATCTTATAATCACGCCTTCCACATGGAGTTTTTTCTGGGCCCGGGCAGAGAGGAGAATGGGGACAGACACATGTATCTCCCTTGGGGGAGTCTCTCTCTTCTACCGGAAAGTGACAGGCAGTTTCCTTTAGTAGGGAAAGGCTTGTTTGACTTGGATCATAAACTTCCAAATCGGCGCCTACAAAATTAAAAATGATGTGTTTTTTTTCCATACCAATTTAGGTATTTCCATGTTTACTTTAAAATTTTACCTGTGCAGAATTATACTTGGAAGTAGATAATGAGCTTTATATTTAATTTTCATCGCATTAACTGTGGCTTCTCAGATGTTGACGAGTGTGAAATTGGTGCCCACAACTGTGACATGCATGCCTCCTGTCTCAACGTCCCGGGAAGCTTCAAGTGCAGCTGCAGAGAAGGCTGGGTTGGAAATGGCATCAAATGCATTGGTGAGTTTGCATATATGAACAGCCTTTGCTAGGACACAAAATTCTTGGAGGCTTTTCTTTGCACAGTGGTTAACCCACGTACTTGAATAGGAACAAGCTCTTGCCTTTCATTTATTTTCTTGAAAATTAAAGACAATCTTTAGTTGCAAGGTAATTCCTGCCTAAGAGTTTCCTTTAACCTTGGCATAAATTATCACATCACAGCAGTATGCCTTGGCATCTGCTTTTTAATGTGTTGTTGCTCAGTAAAAATTATTTGATGTGTAGCCAGAAATCCAAATAGATGTATGATGAAAAATGACTTATGTATTTTTCCAGTCTTTTCATACAGCAATCAGTGAGACTTAGAATCCAGTGAAACCCATGAAAGAAATGGAAAGGTTTTATCAGATAATCTCAGTCTGTACCTGGTCAGTACCAGCTTCTTAGTAGAAAATAGAATTCCTCTTCCAGAGAAAACAAAAGGTTTTGCTGGATTCCAGGAGGTCTGATTGGGACAGAGGAGATTAGAAGGGTGGGTGCCATTCTGCAGGCTTTCAAGTTGCTGAGCTGGGGTCTCCTCAGTCTTTTCTAGCTGGAAGGCGGGGGCCTGGTTCTTCCCCTCACTACCCCACATAGCACTGCTTCCTATGCTCACTGTTTTGCATTCTTGACCAACAAAGCCGTGTTCCAACTGGTTAGAATTATCCAGGTCAACTTAAAGCAGAAAATAAAACAAGCTCAACTGACCTCCCTAGGATTACTCACTAAAAGCTTATAAGCCAGCAGAAGACATTGAAGAAGAGAGCCTTAAGATCTGTTAACAGTAACATCAGTTAATTGAAATATACTCTCTTCAGGTGTTTTATACTTGCCTAATGTGTAGGAGCTGACTGTGAATATAAATGATCATACTTCCCAAATAACTCTGCTAAGTAATGTTCTCTGATGGCATCATTACTTTAAATCACTGTTATCATTAATCTTGCAGGTTTTCTTTTTTTTTCTTTTGTTTTGTTTTTGTTTTTGTTTTTCTTGTTTTTTGTTTTGTTTTCAGCCATATCCCCATTCCTGTTTTCTGGCCCTATGGGCTACTGGTTTCCTCTTTTCTAGCCTTCCTTTTTTGTGTTCGTCCATCCATCACTCAGGCCAACTATTGCAAAATACAAAAAATTTGACTGTGTCCAGGTACTTTTACTCCAAAACATCATCCAAATTCATTCTCTTCTTTCCATCTCCATCCCGCTGCTCCAATCTCAACCATTCTCCCTCCTCCCATCTCTCTCTGTCTCTTCCTCTCTCTGTTGGAGGCAAAAGGAACATCTTCATAGTCTTCTTATTGCCTTGTTGGTCCCATAATCCATTCTCCACATAGCAGCCAGAGAGATCTCTTAACCCATGAATTTTTATCTCTTTACAATTGTCATCTGAATCCTCAAATTGAGGATAAAATGTAGCTTCCTTCCTGTGGTTTACAAGATCCTGTAGTCTCCTCCCATAGCTCTCCAGCTTCAGCTTCCATCAGCTCCAGCTCCCACTTTCTATTTTATCACTCTGGCTCCCTTGGTGTCTTTTATCACATTGAGATCTTTTCTGCCTTAGCATCTCTAAATAAGCTATTCCCTCAGGAAGGAATACCATTCCCTGCTTCCGGACAACAGACTGATTCATTGTTCCAGTGTGAAGTTCACTGAGAACTCCCTCCCCAGTGGGACCTTCCTTGCTCCTACAGACCAAACGAGAGGCCCATTTTACTCCCTTTTTTCCATGGGACATACAACATGTTTGACATAATCAGTATTTCTGTGTTTAGCATGTTTCATTTTTACTAGACTAGACTCTGTGAGATCAAGAATTGGATCTTAGTTTCCTTATCTGTTCAAGGAACTTGAAAATTCTTTGCTAATTGTCCTGCTTTGAAATTTGGTTCCTGAATTTAGAATTCGACACTTTTTTCTGGATAAAGGAACCAGTGATCACATCTGTGCCCAGTAGGATTCAAAAGGAAATCTAGCACCAGTTTACCTTTTAACCATTAAAATTCTAGCTTATTAGATATCTCACAAATATTTTTGTTAATCATTTTAGCCCCTGTTTATAGAACTAACATTTTGGATTGTGGGCCTGAGATCCTAGAGAATTAGAATTGTGACCTTCATGTAAACTAAAACAAATCCTATTTGTCCACCATACACTTAAATTAAGACAAATGAAAATCTGTCTGTGTGTTTAAATGTCCCATTTTTGTTTTTGAACTTGATCACTCTCTTCTCTTGGCATGCAGACCTGGACGAATGTTCGAATGGAACCCACCAGTGTAGCATCAATGCTCAGTGTGTAAATACCCCAGGCTCCTACCGATGTGCCTGCTCTGAAGGGTTCACTGGAGATGGCTTTACCTGCTCAGGTGGGTGAGAGTCCTCAGGTGTGCTCTGGCATGGTTTTCATGGAACACTCCCTAAGCTTGCCCTCTTTGAAGAAAACTGTAGTTAAAGGGGGGGTGGGGAATTCCATTCCGATTTTTATCACTAAAGGAATGACATAAGGGAATACTATTCAGTGTCTTAAGATACAATATACATTCCACCCAGTCATTGCTAGTTCATGTGTTCCTCAGAATCTCAGGTCATCAGACTGTGTTGAAAAGATGAAATGAAATCACACAAGTGAAGGGGTTAGGAAAACACATCCTAAGAGTTCAGTAAATATTAGCTGCTACTGAGCTGCTCTTTGTTTTGCATTCCTTGAGAATAAGACATTTCTTCTTACACTCCTGTGAATGACTGCATCATCTTGCTGGACATAAAGTGTGCTACTTTTAAGATTGTGGAGATTGGTATTCCTCAGTTGAATTTCAGCACACACTTTAAACCCCCAGTTAAAAGACAGACTCTAATTGTGTTCTAATTATTGACTTCAAAAACACCAACTCATAATTTTCAGATGCTTCTTTAAGAAAACATGCTTATTTAATATTTAAAGCCTCATTACTTTTCCGCCTTGACTTATTGCCGCTTTGGTTGCATTTCTCAGCAACTGGTTGTGAAGGACAGGGAGAAGCCTTGGCAGGAGTACAGCTACACTTAGATGGTGGCCCAGCCACAGGGGCTGCATTCTGACTCCTCTTCGTCTTTTTTTTTTTTAATATTTTATTTATTTGACAAACAGAGATCATAAGTAGGCAGAGAAGCAGGCATGGGGCCAGGGGGTGGGGGCGACCTCTGCTCCCTGCTAAGCAGAGAGCCTGATGTGGGGCTTGATACCAGAACCCTGAGATCAGGACCTGAGCCGAAGGCAGAGGCTTAACCCACTGAGTCACCCAGGTGCGCCCTGTTCCTCCTCTTCTGACCCGCACAGGGTTGGTGCACTAATAAACAAAACCATGCACAACAGGCAGCTAGCACTCTACCTGGCAGATGTTAGGCTCTCCATCCACATTGCTTTCTGCACTACCCCTTTTTCCATTGGATAGGATTAAACAAATTGCCTGGTCTATGATTCCTGCTCATTTGCGTAATTAAGAGAAAAGTATATTAATACAATCGTAGTAATGTGAAAAAGGCTCTCATATAGTAGTTAAACATACTTGAACTAGTAACAAAACAAGTTGTTAGTTCACTTGAAAGCATTATAATCTTAGACACCCTTTTAAGAGTGATTTCAGTGTTCTCAGTCATCTGTCAATGATGTTGGTGTAATACTGATGCATCGAGGTAGCATGAAAAAGAACTAAGTTCCAAGAGACACCTGCCTTCTTCCTGTTAATCGGGTGATAATTGAATTTCAGGGTTTAGGTTAAACAGCTCTGTTAGCAAGTTGTACACTTTTGTTTAGGGGAATGTGACTGAGTGTTGTGCTATATGTTCATGAGCATCCGCTCCGGCCAGTAATGTTGACTTGTTTTTAGAGCAAGAAGAAGCCAGGTCCCAACAAGGGGAACTTAATAGAGATGTCATTCACTTCTCCCACAGATGTCGATGAGTGCGCAGAAAACATCAACCTCTGCGAAAACGGGCAGTGCCTCAACGTCCCGGGTGCCTATCGCTGCGAATGTGAGATGGGCTTCACTCCAGCCTCTGACAGCAGGTCCTGCCAAGGTGGGTCCCTCTGACTCCAGCTCATTTCCAAGCTGGATCGGCTACAGCACATGAAACCACAAAAAGGGCTGGAACGGGTTCCACCTGGAAGCAGAATACACAGCACATGCTGCACATATAAAAGTCATTCGTTTAAGCATGGATTATTCTGCCGAATGAATAATGATGAAGGCGGCTTTCATCTCTTATGAAGTTTTCCTGGCCAAGAGCCAGCAGTTGGAAGTTTGGCTCATTCCTTTTTTTGTTTTTTTTCTTTTTAACCATTTCTTTTTTCTTTTTCTTTTTTTTATTACTAAATGAACAACATGTGGAAAAACTATTCAGCTTTTTAAAACTAGGAGATACTATCTCCCCTAGTCACTGCTACGTAATGTGTTTATGAAAACCTCCGTAGCTTGTGTTGGGCATTTATCTTCATGTTTTAGTGTGCTGTCTGTCTGTCTGCAACTGGAAGTCCTCCTCGGAGACTCATCAAGGCCTGCACCTTTTGCCTAAGAGCAGTGTGTCCTTCCTTAAGTGGTGACATCATCCCTCTTTCCTAGAAGTGGGACTTGTGACTACTGTGATAGCTCTCCAAGAAAAAGAATGTGGATTTTCTCTTAGAGACTCAATTCGCTTTGCATATAGTATGGGCCATCACTGTGTTCATGTGGAGTACATGAAATACACATGAGGAAAGGAAAAAGATTAAAAACAATTAATGAACCAGAAGGCTTTAACAAAACTAATGATTCATAGAAAACCTTTAAAAAAAGTAACTCAGGCTAAGTGCTGGGCAAAGATTATAAAATGAAACCAAGATTACTGGCTCTCCCTATGCTGGTGTCTAATCAAATGAACAGAAATAGCAAGTACCAGCATACATGCACATGCACAGCTCACCAGTGTTGACCAGACAAAAACAAAGCCTACAGTCTAGAATGGCTCAGAGTAGAGCCTATATCCATCTCTCTGCCTGAAGTGGTATTGAAGAAAGGAGGTGTGCCTAAAAGGTCGTGGAAGTTTCAATACATATCCACCAATTTTTAGAAACTCAGACCAAGAGAATGAGTAGTAAACCCTGGGGAAGATGATACTAGAAACTGAAATTATTCATGCTTCGAACTGACCTGTTAGACTGAGCTGAATCTAATGCATTTCATATAAGGCCATTGTAAAGTGAACTTCTTTTTTTTCCCCTAGTCCTGGTTTCTTGTAAGCACCATAGCTAATTAATAGAAAATGTGAGTCAGTGTGGTTTTGGGATTACATGATTTATTACTCATTTCAACTTGACATGAGTTGGTGGGAAAAGGAACAAGTCAGCAGTAGCCAGATACTTTAGCCAATGTAAAATTTCAAAAAAATTAATTCTTCGTGCCTAATAATTTCCCCCTTCATAATCCTATTTTTTTTTTATCTGTGGGCTTGGCCCTTCCAGAACTTTGCCCCAGGCCTTTGGTGAGGTGAGGTAGTGTGTGTTCATTGTACTTGGTTCATATATTGGTTTTTCACAGTGTATCATTGCCAGGGAGGGAAACACCTCTTGCCAGGACAAGAGAAAGGCCCACAAGTTGTTCATCCTCAGTGATACCCTGCTCCGCTTAGCTAAATGCCAAATTTTGAGATCCCAAAATGTAATTCCTTGGTTCTGCCTCTTTCTACTTGATGTTGTCTTATCCTTCCCTACAAGATTGGCCTTATCTAGACAGTTTTTCCTATATTCACTAATTGGTTACTTGAGGCCTTCCCATTTGATTATAAGTATGTGCCCCTCTGAATTGACTTTCTGACCAACATTTTCCACTCAGCTTTTGCTTCTCACCACAAATTCTCAGAATTTCTTTATTTTTTAAAGATTTTATTTATTTATTTGACAGAGAGATCACAAGTAGGCAGAGAGGCAGATGGGGTGGGGGAGGAAACAGGCTCCCCACTGAGCAAAGAGCCCAACGTGGGGATCAATCCCAGGACCCCAGGACCATGACCCAAGCCAAAGGCAGAGGCTTTAACCCACTGAGCCACCCAGGTGCCCCAGATTCTCAGAATTTCTTTAGAGCCCAAAAAGTTGCTGTAGTTGGCCATTTCCCAATATTTTCTACC
The DNA here is from genome assembly GCF_022355385.1 of Mustela nigripes. Classification (NCBI taxonomy): domain Eukaryota; kingdom Metazoa; phylum Chordata; class Mammalia; order Carnivora; family Mustelidae; genus Mustela; species Mustela nigripes. The sequence goes on along the minus strand of NC_081568.1, from coordinate 66,541,258 downwards.
AAAATGGGAGAATACAAAACCCAGAGGAAGCTCCTCAGGGACAGGCTAGGACTCCATCAATGGAGTAAACGTAGATATAGACCATTTGGTGTCATGTACAAAGAGAGAAGAGAGGCCAGGTTCATCAGCAGAAAAGCACACAGCACCCAGGGCAGCTCTTCTAATTTTTGTCCCCACCCCTTCCTCACCTGAGGCTAACCCAAGAGCAGCTTTAATGAAATCCATACCCCAGCCTGTCTTCCAAATAATGCCCAGATAAAGAGGGAGTGGAAATATCTAGACACTCTATCTAAACTACCAGAGTATATAAGAACTCATAAAAGGGCTGACCAAGTAGCATGTCCACAAGTTGAAAGTAAGCAGTGGCAAGCCTGCAGGTGTTTTGTGGAACAGCAGTGAAAACACACACCAAAAGGAAAGAACCAACCCAGAGAAGAAAACCATCCAAGGAGTAGAAGCAAATTTTCCACAGGTACTTTGTGCCATAGATGACCTTAATGTGAGCCTAAATATGAGTGAACAAGATCAAAGAGATTATAAAAACAAGAAAAGACAAAAGGCAGAAGTGGAAATTGCAGAGCTTTGGGAAACAGCAAAATCAGAGACCTACTCAATAGACAAGATAGATAGCAGAGAACAGAAAAGATAGCAGAAAAACATAATGACCAGCATAGAGAATGGACAAAAAGAGGTGGACAAAAAGGTCGGAACAAGAAAGGGGGAAGAGCTTAACACTATGAGAGAAAAGACAAAGACCACAAATGGAGGTATAATCAGTGTCTCTGAAGTGGAGAGCCCAAAATAAATGAACAGAGAAAAGTACTGAACATCCAGACATTTCCCTGAAGTGGAAGAAAGTGCTGAATGTTAGAGAAAAAGGTAAATCCAAGACCAGAGATTTAGCCCTCTTACTTTTGTTCTCTTAAGCCATAGAGAAGAATTCGTAAGGCTCTAGATGGAGAAGGAACATCCCGAACAAAACTGAAACATTCAATACCAGAAGACACGAGAACGAGGCCCACAAAATCCTGAGGACACAGGAGAGGATTTTCTACCTCCACAGTTAGTCAGTTATAAAAACAAAAGGCAGAAATATTGTCATACGTGAAATAATGCACAGAGAAAACACCTGTGCCCTCCTTTCTTGGGTAACAAAAAAACTTAGAAGTGCAGCACAACGATTTGAGAGAGAAATCTAAGAGTTTCAATAAAAGACTAACTGATTCCTTTAAGAATCAACACTAGATGCTTCAGAAATAACATTTAAAAGTGAAGATTACAGAACTAACAAAAAGAAGTTGGAAGCATATGTGAATGCTAATTTTTTAAAAAAGATTTTATGTATTTGACAGAGACAGAGAGAGGGACCACAAGCAGGGAGAGAGGGCATGGGGAGAAGAAGACTCCCCGCTCGATGTGGGGATCCACTCCAGACCCCAGGATCATGACCTGACCCGAAGGCAGAGGCCTAACAACTGAGACACTCAGGCACCCCTAAATGCTAATTTTCTTATCATTCATGGCACAGAAGCCATTAATACCGTCTCAAAATTATATTTGAATTTTAATATAAGGGGGAAAGAGCATCATCTTTTAGTGTTTTTTATCAGCTCTTAACATTAAAAAATATCTCAGAAACTATGGAAATAAATACAAATTGATCTTCTGCATAGAAATTGTTTCAGCTTCACTCTGTGACTGTGGCTAGAGCAGTATTTGGAATGATGTTCATCAATGACAGTTCCTTCTGGGTGGATGGATTTCTGAGCGATCTTCTGCTTTTTCCACCTTATTAGTGTATTATTTTCTTGGTTTTCAATTTGCTATCAACACTTTTCTGTATTGTTTGAATTTCTGAGTATGCATCAATTTAAATAAAACAAGACAGCATTTGGAAATACCTTTACTTGTGTAAGTGTAAGTATACCCAAGTATTACATTATTTAAATGGAAGTTATTTCTAATAAAGTTCATTTAGAAGTAAAATGCATATGAAGAGGGCTGATAGTACAGTTCCATTTTCACTTCTAGATTAGCAGTATTTAATCATAGACTAGTTTAATGAGTCTGATTCATTTGTATAAAGAGAGTAACTGTCTTTATAGCCTCACCACAAAAAAAGACACATTAATACATCAGTTGATTTTTTTTTTTTTTTGCCCCCAACAATTTATTTCTCTTCACATTAGCAGTACAAGCTCACTAATGATAAGCTGGATGGCAGAAAAATGAAATTCCATCAGTTGATCTTTTAAACAACGTTTGGACCACATTTGAAATCTAATATAGTTGGAACTCATTATTCCTTAACTATGATGAATGACCAGCAGAACTTTTCAAAGTTCATTCCTGACTGTCTCTAGACAGCATATTAGCGTGACTGGTCTCATCTGGCCTAAAATGAGATGCCTTCCCTGCCTTCTCAGAGTTTGAGGGCATTTGTGTACAGAAATGTCCATCTTCTTCCTGCAAGTAGAAAAATAGGTTATGACTACAGCTGGACACATACCTATATGCCTTCATTTTCATATGCATGAGGAAGGTAACTTCTCCCTTACTGATTGAATTAAATCTTCATGGAAGAGTTTCATAAGTGGAATTTATGTCTTCAATTCAGTAGAGACATTTTAATGAAATCTGTGAGAACATAGAGCAATGGTTGATCTTATTATATGATATTAGAAAAAAAATACTTCCCTATTTAAAACTAAGTTTATGGTAACAGATTAGACTGCAGAATAAAAAAATTTTTTTAAAAGTTAAATAATATTAATGGTATCTTTAATATTTAAAATATGTTCTATACTTTGTATGTTGTGGATGTTTAGAAGACATCTTTGTACTAAGTTATTAGAATCTTGGAATTTATTTTCATTTTTAGTTTTTCACAGTCTCATTCCATTGACATGTTCATATTTAGTTTTTTTGTTTTTTTATTTTTATGCCTTAGGCAAATTCTTTCTTTTTTAAAGTATAGTATAACCTAAGACAATTAAAATGCTCAGTAAAATAAAATACTTCTTTTAGACCTTTGTTCCATAGATGAACATTAGTTGTTGCCATTTCTGCTGTCTACCTAGTCAAAGAAAAAGAAAATATTTTACTACATAAAAACATCTGGGGAGATAGAAAAATTTATTAATGTGATAAAAATTAAATCAAAATATATTTGTACATAAGAGATTATTATTTCTTTTAATCCTCAGATATTGATGAATGCTCCTTCCAAAATATTTGTGTGTTTGGAACATGTAATAATTTGCCTGGAATGTTTCATTGTATCTGTGATGATGGTTATGAATTGGACAGAACCGGAGGGAACTGCACAGGTATGGCCAGTAAAGGGCTTGATTGTGTTCTTACTAGTTGAGGTGAATATTTTGTGCTAAGTATAAAAATTCCTCAAATTTCTGCTCAACCCTCTGCTTAGCCTGCTTTATACTTCACATTATGTATATTTTTGGAAAAAAAATTGTATTCTGACACACTTTTAACTATGGGATTGATACATTTTATGTAATACATCTAACATGAAACTAGGAAACTTTCTTTTTATAAATGTGTGCATGTGTATGTAGATAAATACATGTATCATTTAAGCAGATGATGACATTTTTTTCTTCTTCAGCATCCCAACATCTAATTATTATTTATTAAAGAAGTTAAAGGATACTGTCCTGAATACCATGTGGTTGATCTGTAGAACCTGTTGTAGATCTGTCCAAGGATTTGATCTCTGTTTAACTGTGCTGAGGCCTGCCCAGAGATCTTTAATAACTTACAAAGATTCTACCAAATTTGTGGAGATAGCAGTGTGCAGAGAAAAAGTAAAGATGTTGATGTGGACATTTCAAATGCTTTTCCTAGATATTGATGAGTGTGCAGATCCCATAAACTGTGTGAATGGCCTATGTGTCAACACTCCTGGTCGCTATGAGTGTAACTGCCCCCCGGATTTCCAGCTGAACCCCACTGGTGTGGGATGTGTTGGTAAGTGAAATAAAACTATATAGAGTTAAATATTCACACTTTCATGGTAATGCACTCTGATGAGTATTTGCTGTAATTAATTTGAAAACAAAATAGTCTTTTCCCCTAACAGACTCCAGATTACCAATATGTGTGGTTACTTGTGTCTTGTTTATCTTCCAAGACAAAGAGAGGAGTCGGAAAAGGAGTGACAGTCTAGATAGCAAAGTGGCTCTCAACCCAAGCTTCACAGTAAAATCCCATTTGGAAATGCCAAAATCTACTGATGCCTACTTCACATCCAGAAATTGAGTCATTGGTGCCTCAGTATTACTTTAAAACTTTGTTGGAGCAAAGGCTATGAACAGGCAGCTGATAAAAGAGAGTACTGCAAAGCAAACAAAAACAATGAGTAAATGTCCAAAGTCTTTAGTAATAAGAATAAATCAAAACAGCTGTATAACTTTCACTTTATGCCTAACACACTGACAAAACTTTGGCAACCTGGTTGGTGTAAAGTATTGGTAGGAACATGGATCTCAAGGAGCGCTCTCTTCTCCTGGTAGAAGTAAAGATCAGGGTAGCTTTGCAGAGAAGATTCTTGGAGAACAGTACCCAGATTAACTGTCAGCATATCATCAGTTTAGGTTTTGAGTTTCTTTGTAGAGCAGTTCTGTCTTTCTTGGTGTGGTTTGATATTTAATGGCCTTATTTTTTCTCAGAGGTCTTCCAAAGAATGGAGGCTCATTCTATCTTAAAAGTACCATAATGGCCCGTTAGACCCTCCTCTGAGTCTAAGATGCAATATGAGATGTTGATGATCTTGTTTTCCCTTTGTCCTAAAATTTTTTGCCATTTTATTATTTTAGGTTTTATTTCATTATTACTCACCAGTTAGGCCCAATGATGCTAAAAACAAAGATGAAAATAATAAAGTGGAAAATCGTGCCATCACCTAGAAGGATTGATATAATAGTGAAAAAAAATGCCACCATTTCATAATCTTCAGTTTTCTTACTGTGTTGCTCCGGGGGTGGCATCATCTTCCAAGAAGGTATAAAAGAACATTGGGGTCACTATATTTGGAATCTTCTTTAGGCACCTATTGAACACAATTGAGAGTTCAGAAGTTTTCACTTTCTGGCCATGGGCAAAGAAAAGAAAATAGGGCGTGAAAAACATTTCCCAGTTGTCAGGTAGATCGGGAGATGGATCGGGAGATTAATGCAGCATAGACTCCAGTCTAGATTCTAACGATGGTGGAATTAATCATAGAAGCCAAATGCCAGGCTGCAAGTTTTCAGAGACCAACATCCTAGATGAGATTTTTCAAATTCAAGAATCAAAGAGTGAGTGAATAGTAGACCATCTCTAGACACAGGAAATATGATTCTCATCTCTTAGTAGGAAGAACCTCAACATGCAGTATTTAACAAGTACTTGAGTCATCCCTCCTAATCTTTTATACCCCAAATTTAATTGACACAGGTAAAAGGTACAGGTATTTAGACAAAGGTTATTAAAAGAAAATATGTCATGTAGAAAGATCACTGAGATGACTATCCTAACTGGTGTTGATAAATCCAAAAGTGATTTTTTTTTAAATTTATGGAGCAAAGAAAACAACTGTCCTCTCATCACCAAAGTGAGGAGCTGTCACAGTTTTTAAAAATGTCTTCAGACATTGTGTTTTAATGATGCAAGAAAAGTAATGCTAAGCTGGAAGCTATTATAGATGTGTTTGAAATGTGTAATCAGTTTTACAAAGTGGATATGTTTTAGGTTCATGCATGGCAGCCAAAGGGCAGGTATTGTGTTTATAGGACCATCTCAGTCATGTATCTCTCCAAAACCAAGAAAATCTGTAACAAAAATTTGAATTAGAGATGATTAAGTTGTTACTAGAATTTTGTTTCACTGTGCTTTTTTTTCCTGTGAATTATTTTCTAAGTTATTATAAAAAATTGAAAACTTCCTTTTGATGCAGATGATAAATGCCAATGACTATATTTCCTGATATGGGGGGCTAAAAAATATGGATACTGTGAACCAGCAGTTTCTCCGCTGGCTCTAGGTGGCAAGGAAAGAAACTGACAGACCCATTCACAGACATGGGTAAAGACATTGACTGCTACAGTACTGGTGGTAGCATGGACTTCAAAACCATTTCTGGAGAGTAGATAGATTGAAAAAGAATGACAATTGGCCACCCTATAGAGCTGACAGATTGCATATAATAAAAACGGAATGAGACCTATGACAAAATACCATTTATGGAAATTTAAAATGTGCTCTTGAAACCAGAATGCTCATTTTACAAGAACACAGAAGTAAAGTTATTATTAAACACGTTCAGATGGTTGGTTAGAGGACGAGGAGAAGTAAGAGAGCGGAGGAAGGGCAGGAGGAAGCATGAATGCATGCAAACCTAGTAAGAGCAGGAAGAAAGAAAGAAAGAAAGAAAGAAAGAAAAAGAGAAAGAGAAAGAGAAAGGAAAAGAAAAGAGGGAGGGGAAGGAAAGGAAAGGAAGGAAGGAAGGAAGGAAGAAAGAAAAAGAAAAGAGAGAGAGAGAAAGGAAGGAAGGAAGAAATTAAAGGCTTTCCAAGTGATTCTCATGAACAATCAGGCATGAAAGCTACATTGTAGGCCATACTGAGTACTTGAGATTATACTCTTGACTGAGAAGGTAAACTGTTGGAAGTACTTCTGAAGGGTTACTGTGGGTATGGGGTGGCGGGGGGGGGCTGTCAGCTGTCATCAGCTCAAGGACTGAAGTCAAGAGTTGAGTTAGGAAACCATTGCAGTGGTCCAGGAGAGAGGTGGCAGTGGTTTGGTTCAGACTGTGGTGATGGGGGCAGTGGTGAGAGGTCCCATTTCAGATACGGAAGTGACTGACCTTATTACTAGATTGAATACGGGATGACAGTAAGGAATCAAAGACTGACTCCAAGGTTTAGGGCCTGAGCAACTGAAAAAAACGGAGCTGTATTTATTGAAAATGCCAAAGACCCAAGAGAGGAGTGGAGTATGTTTTATATGAGGAGGAAGGAGGATCAAGAGTTTGATTTTAGATGAGTTAACTTTAAAGCAACTATTGGATATCTAAGGGGAGAAATCAAACAGGCAGCTGGCAGAACGGCCTAGGGTTCTGGGAAGAGATGAAAAACAGAAATGTTAATTTGAGAGTTCTGAGCAAAAACATAGGATTTGAAGTTATGGAACTAATGATCTAGATGATAATTATGGATCGAAAGCTGGGAAAGAATGAAATTCTTTGATGTCTTAAGTATCCTCTCTAAAGTTGTTACTGACTGCGTTGCCCAAAACTCTCAAAGGTCTCTGTGCAAACTGAACTGAAATCAGATAATGGGGCGGGAAGGAAGGAGATAGGGTTATTGCTATTTCTTTGATAGGATGTACAACTTTAAGCTGACTTCTCTGAGATTTTATTTCCATTTTGATAAACTCATGATACCAACTGATTATGACAAAAATTTCTTTCATTCCTATTAGTGAAGATCCAGAAGTTCCCCAAATGAGCAGTTTCTCATCATCTTGTTTAGTCTGTGATCTGTATTGATCTCTAAATATAGGAAAGTCCCATTTTTACTCATTCCTACAACACAATCTTGAAAAGATTTAAAGCAAGAGATTGTTTTGTGTGAGAGGTGAAGATGAACATTTCACATTCATGTGTAGAATCAGAACTTCATCCTTTGCATTGCCTCTCCCCAAAAAGGCATTCTTACTAAGATTTAAGCTCCTGTGTTGCTCTGCAGACAACCGAGTGGGCAATTGCTACCTGAAGTTCGGGCCTCGAGGAGACGGGAGTCTGTCCTGCAACACCGAGATTGGGGTTGGCGTGAGCCGCTCCTCCTGCTGCTGCTCCCTGGGGAAGGCCTGGGGGAACCCCTGCGAGACGTGTCCCCCTGTCAATAGCAGTGAGTAGGGCTCCACATAGGAGCCAGGGAACAAAGTGGCTGCTAAAGACTCACTCGTTTTCTTCTTGTGCTGGGGGAGGGGGCAACGGTGAGGGGGAAGAGTGTGACCTTGGGCTGCTTTCAGGGATGATGCTGGAACCAGCAAAGAGGGTTTGATAAAAAAGGAATTGGAAATGCTCTCTTTTTAATGTTTTTCATGATATGATAAAAAGAAAAAAACCATTGTTAACCCCATTCCAGTGTGAATGGTGGCATTGTCAGTCCTCCTTGGGATCACAAAGATCATTCCTGGTTCTTCTCAGGGATTGTTGTAGTTAGGGTTCCTACACGTGTTGTACTCCTCAAGTCTGTTGACTGTGTCTGTAGCTGAAACATGTGTTCTTAGATAGACACCCATGAAACTTGGGAATGGTTGAGTCAGTTTATTAACTAGCCAAATAAGTTGTGTATTAAACTTTCTGTTTTAGAAGCTTTTTTCTTTAGCCAAAAACACATGGTTTTTGTTATTCTATTGTATGTGTAACTTGTGAAGTAGTGACTTTACTTCAAGTAAACTGTAATAAAGACTTAAATGTATTTGAAAGGGCACTAGAGAATGGAGTTTACTCCTCTTAGAGTGTGTTTTGAGTCTGGCAACTGCAAAATGCTTCTTCATTGTCTCAGCCCCTTGAACACTGGTGTCAAATCTTTTCTCTCCCACTGTTTTGTAGCTGAGTATTACACCCTGTGTCCCGGAGGTGAGGGCTTCAGACCCAACCCCATCACAATCATCTTAGAAGGTGAGTGCACCTCTAATTGTCATCCAGATTTAAACAATATAAAGAGAAAAGCTGGCATAAAAGTTAGTGTGGGGCAATCTAAATAAGATTATTTTCCAAAATGACAGTGGGACAGCTGGTTACCAGGTTTCCGAAGAACCACTGGTAACTGGGAAAGATAGGACCCATGACAGTGATTGGATGTCTGATTGCTCTGCAGAGAAACTCTTGTCCCCAGCTTGCTTTAACCAGTCTTCTTGGGTTTCAGCAAATTTGGATGACAAAGCAAATTATCCATGGTCAGAAGAAACATAAGGCATGGAAGTCTCTGCAGGTCATACAGCATCACACATGGGAGGGCTCTAACAGAAACCTTGATGGTGGTACTTGCTGTGAGTGAGCTGTCTGTCCTTCCGCAGATATCGACGAATGCCAGGAGTTACCAGGTCTCTGCCAGGGTGGAAACTGCATCAACACTTTTGGAAGCTTCCAGTGCGAGTGCCCGCAAGGCTACTACCTCAGCGAGGAGACCCGCATCTGTGAAGGTGAGCTGCATGGACACCTTCAAGTTGTTAGCACTCTTTAGAACACAGTTACTGTTAGCCTCGTTCATAACTTTTATCTTGTCCTAGCCTTGCTGCTCAGTTGGACAGTGAGAGATAAATTAATTTACAGATTAGACACTATAATTTACTGCAATTTTTCTCTGAGTGCATGGATTGATTATAAATGGGGAAAGCTGGAGTCATGTGAAAACATCAGTATCAAATAAGCTATTAGATCAAATATGGATAAGAGTTCTATTTTACATACAGAAAGTAGGTAAACTAGAATGCAACTACTAAGTTACTACTTTTCAGTAATTTTTAAATGTCAGGAGGCATCGTATGAAGACGTTCAAAGATGATGCTGATGCCTTTCTTGCTTCTATCCCCTCACTTCTCTGTCTCCTGCTAGACAGGGAACTTCTTGACGCAAGGTCCACATCTTAGTCATCTTTCTAGCTGCAGGTTCTAACTTACAGAAGACTCTTGGGGTTTATTTATGGAAGGAATGAATAAGTTTTTCTAAAAATGAACATTAAACGTGCAAATATAATTTTTTCCATTATAACCTTTCCTTTAGAACACATTAGATAAATGTTTCTAGAAGAAATGTGGTTTTGTAAGGAGAATAAGCATCAGCTGCACTCCTAGAATCCCTGAATGGCTGCTAACTTGAAGGGAGCTATGCAGAGTAAGACTTGCCTCAGAATCAGACCTGTAACTACAGGGAACAAACTAATGGTTGCCAGAGAGGGTTAGCATGATGGGTGAAGGGGAGAGGGAGGTACACAGCATAAGGAGTATGATCACTGATATTGAAATAGTGATGGAACAGGACAGACAGTAACTTTGTCGTGAGCACGGCATAACATAAGAACTTGTCCAATCACTGAGTTGTACAGCCGAAATTAATGTGATGATGTATGTCAGCTCTCAAATTTATAAAAAAGATAAAGGCTTTCCTAACTGCCTTCAGCTTAAAGTTAGCATTAAACTTTAGTTTAAATGACAGAAGAGGACAGCAAGCATTATAACACTTCCATTTGAAGAATGTGAAATTTCAATTAAAAAAATAGGAGTGCCTGTAGACCCAGAGTGATCAGTGCCTAGTCACAGAGGTGGGCACTCTGTGTAAGGGTGTTGGGCTGGGGGCGGCAGGAATATGGGTGCCTTTTGTATTATTTTTGCCACTTCAGAAAAAATTTCTTCTGATCACCTCGATTTTTGAATATTGGCTTTTTTTTTTCTTTTAAAAAAAGACATACTTCGTGTCAGGTCAATGCATATTTTGGGGTCTTTTCTGTAGAACTGCTTTAAATTCTAAATTTTTTTAAAGTATGGCTTTAAAAAGCCATATGTTTTGTTTAGTAGCTTAAATGCTGTAAATTCATGATACAATAGCTGTATGACTTAATGTGTCTCCTTGCCTATTGTAGATATCGACGAGTGTTTCGCACACCCTGGCGTGTGCGGGCCCGGGACGTGCTACAACACACTGGGGAATTACACCTGCATCTGTCCACCTGAGTACATGCAGGTCAACGGAGGCCACAATTGCATGGGTATGTGAGGCCTTGGACAGGGGTGAGGTGACATGCTCACTCATTCAGGACTCAGTAGGATTGTTCAGAAAATTTGGCAATTTAAGAATTTATGAATGATGAAGTATTCCACAGGCTTATAAAATTGTGGCTCTGCATCATTCATTTGGGCTTGAGATCTGTATTTCCATGATCCAAAGCCCGATTCTGAGACACAAAATGTCATCCAGTGTGACACTTACCTATTTCTAAATAATTTGTTTTCCATTCATGTCAGGGGAATATTATTTTACAAACAGAACATTTAAAATTTAATAATTGTATTACTTTAAAAATTAAATCAGTGCCTTTGAGTAGAGAAACGAGTATCTGTTCATTTTGTTTGCCAAGAAAATTATAAATGGAAATCGCTTATCTGAAAATGGGAGAGATCGAAGTTAATCTATGAATGATTTATGTTCAACTTAAAGGAATATTTTAAGTTGCCTCCAGATGGCTAAAAAGTACTTCGGAGTTATTAATCAAGAAAGCTTGGTGTCTCCAGGTACATGGATTTCATGAGTAGCTGCTTCCTGCTCTGACTGGTGGGCTTGTTTTTCTGTTACATAGACATGCGAAAAAGCTTTTGCTACCGAAGCTATAACGGAACCACTTGTGAGAACGAACTGCCTTTTAATGTGACAAAGAGGATGTGCTGCTGCACGTACAATGTGGGCAAAGCCTGGAACAAACCGTGCGAGCCGTGCCCGACCCCAGGAACAGGTAAGCGCACAGCCGAGCTGCTTCTGCAGGCCCAGCTGGTGACACGTGTGTGTGACAGCTGAGTCCAAGCCACTGTGTGCTAAAACCAGACATGTTCGGTTCTGAGAATACACAAGGGCATCAAAGGTCATAGGATGCCATGTCCCAAGTGGCCCTTTTTGGGGTTCAAATACAAATTTCTGAGGTATCTTTTGAGGAGGCATCTAGATCCTGAAAATAAGCCCCACTGCTTAAGAGTGAATGTGTAGAGCATCGGTCCCTTTAAGTTCATTATTTTATAGTGTTCTGGTGAATTATTCAGTTACTCATCGGGCAGGTACTTACTGAGCAACTGTCATGTGTCACTGTGGTCAACTTGGAAGGTGTCTTATTTTGATTTAAAACCTGTGGTAATTTCAAGTCTATCAAATTCACTAGGTATTGTTTCGTTTCCATCTTGAAAAATCCCCCCAAAAACGGATTTGAAGAGCAGACCTCACATGAAAGCAGCCTCTAGCCAACATGTTTTCTTTTTTTTCTTTTTTCTAAAGATTTTTATTTATTTATTTGACAGACAGAGATCACAAGTAAGTAGAGAGGCAGGCAGAGAAAGAGGAAGAGAAGCAGGCTCCCTGCTGAGCAGAGAGCCCAATGCGGGTCTCAATCCCAGGACCCTGGAGATCATGACGTGAGCTGAAGGCAGAGGCCTAACCCACTGAGCCACCCAGGTGCTCCAACCAACATGTTTTCTTATACATATGTTTTCCCCCAAACTTACCTGAAATTTTTAGGCAGAAAATAAAACTGGTCTTTACATGGTAAAATTTTTCTCACAAACTAGAAGATAATAAATTGCTATGAGAGCAAAAAGAAAATGAATGCCTTAAAATTGTTGCTTATTCGGGTTCATTTATGATGTAGACAGTTACTTTCAATATTTGTAGACCCTAAGCACTGCACCAGTCAGACAAACAAGAAACAATGATTATGCGTTTGTTGCCGAACATTGCTTAGGGAACACATATTCAAATGTGTTGCTATAATTAATGCAATAATGAAATGAAAATAAGGAGAAACAGGAAAAGTGACATAGGAATCCTTTCTTGGGGACTCTGATTCAGTGGATAAATGGATTTTCTAAACTAACTTGCCGTAGTTGTACTCCGAAAAAAACAAATGGAAATGTTTTTATGATTCTGTAATTTAAAAACTCCCATCAGTTAGAAATTGAAGATCACTGGGTTGGGGAATTAAATATCACTTTTTGGTTTTTTATTGTTGTTGTTTTTATTTATTGATTTCGGGGGGGGAGCGGAGAGAGCGCACAGTGGGGAGGCAGAGGGAGAGGGAGAGGAGACTCCGCCCTGAACAGGGAGCACGATGTGGAGCTTGATACCTTGAACCCAAGATCATGACATGAGCCAAAATCGAGAGTTGGACACTTACCTGACTGAGCCACCCAAGAGCCCCTAAATATCACTTTTTGTAAGAAGTAAAGGCCTTAGGCGTAAGAGGACATGTCTGCATTTATATTCAAGTTCTTCCACTTATTATCTGACCTCATGTAGATGATTCCTCCTTTCTGAAACTGATTCCTCATATACAGAATAGATGATAAATTAGAAATGAGAGTAACTAATTCATATGGCTCTATAGTAAATGAGAGGACGCATATAAGTTACAATTTATGCATCACCAGACTCTTACAAACTACTGAATCGAGCATCTGTCATGTGTCTCTGTGTATGTTGTGAGTGCTGAGTTGAGCTTTGGTAGATGCAGCACACAGAGCCCCTCCCTGATAGCATGTCACATATGGTCTGCTCTCCCTGCTTTACCTAACAGTGTTGTCAGGAGTTTTACTCATGTGTGTTGCCGTGGGCATCAGAAGCGATCTGCTTCTTAAAAAATGAGAATTCTCTTAAACTTCTATTAGCTTGGTGAATTATATGATAGGAGTAACTGTTTTAGTCTATTTTATGCTATGGTGCATTATTTCTGATGCGTCAAATTTCACATTCCAACAAAATAGACATTTATGTTTAAAAAGATGAGATGATGGGGTGCCTGGGTGGCTCAGTGGATTAAGCCGCTGCCTTCGGCTCAGGTCATGATCTCAGTGTCCTGGGATCAAGCCCTGCATTGGGCTCTCTGCTCAGTGGGGAGCCTGCTTCCCCTTCTCTCTCTGCCTAACTCTCTGCCTACTTGTGATCTCTGTCAAATAAATAAATAAAATCTTTAAAAAAAAAGATGAGATGATATGCCTGGGTGGCTCAGTTGGTTAAGCCACTGCCTTTGGCTGAGGTCATGGTCCTGGTCCCAGAGTCCTGGAATTGAGTCCCATGTCAGGCTCCTTGCTCAGCAGGAAGCCTGCTTCTCTCTCTCTCTGCCTCTGCCTGCCACTCTGCCTGCTTGTGCGTTCACTCTCGCTCTCGCTCTCTCTCTCTCTGACAAATAAATAAATCTTAAAAAAAAAGAGAGAGAGACAAAATTAGTGTCTCATTCATTATTCATTGTTCATCTGTTTCAGACTAAGACAACTATTTTTGGATGCCTGTGCTTTTGTGCAATTTGTAATCCCTTTTTTTTTTTTAAAGATTTTATTTATTTATTTGACAGAGATCACAAGTAGGCAGAGAGGCAAGCAGAGAGAGAGGGGAAGCAGGCCCCTCTGCTGAGCAGAGAGCCCGATGTGGGGCTTGATCCCAGGACCCTGGGTTCATGACCTGAGCTGAAGGCAGAGGCTTTAACCCACTGAGCCACCCCGATGCAACCTGTAATTCCTTTTTAAATTTGTACTTTAACCTGGTTTTTTGATGTATATAAATTAGATCATTATTAAAGATCTGCATATCCACAGAACAAAAGAATTTAAATGCCTACAGTAAATATTTTGAATCTTGTAATATTCACTTCTAACATCAGAGCATTAAAAAGTTACTGAGGGTAATAATGGTAAAGAATGACTAGAATCTGCTTCTGGCAGAAGCTGGTAATACCGAGTAAATATAATTGAGATTAAAATATCGTTATGAGTAATATAAAATATATTTGTCAGTACAAGTATGTAAAATGTTATTTGAAAGGAGTTTGAGAATTTTAAGAGTGTATTTGCTTTATCTTTTAAAGCTGACTTTAAAACCATATGTGGAAATATCCCTGGATTCACCTTTGACATTCACACCGGAAAAGCTGTTGGTAAATTTTCCAGATTATTTTTGTTTTAATATATATAGGTAGCATTTTGTAAAAGTTTCTCTGGTGTTTTTAAAGCTTAAAGTGCCATAAAATACAATAATTTGGAGTCTGATCTAGTACAGTTAGACAGGAAGGAACTAACACATTTATAGCCTCTACCGTGTTAATAAGGGTATTACTCTGTCAACATAGTTTGGTGATTGGGTTATAATAGTTGTAGGACTGTCTCAAGATTTCATACATATCAAGCTAACACCTGAGTTTTTCTTCTCATGAATATTGTATTACATGACTCTAAATTATCCATTTTATTGTACCCTTTAGTTGCTCTTTTTATAACTATATACTTACATTTTTGGTGTATTTTTGCAGGATCCCTTCCTACTGATCTACTTAGGAATTTGCAGAATTATCAATTATACAAATCATTTTCTTCTGAATGTTGTTCAATTTCTTTCTATTGTTCATTGTACTTTTTTCCCTCAAAGATAAAGTAAGCAATATAATTTAGGAAAACTTAGCTTTCTTCATTAGATGAATAGCAGCAATTATTAGGGGATTCTGAAACATAACTTGAAGAGGAAGCTTGATTCCCTAAGAAGTTTATTTGGTACATTGACACTAAAAATCACTTGGTGTTAGTTGATCGGCTACAACACTATTCAAAGGAAAGTATTCTATCTTGTGGCCTGTATGCTTTTGAAAACCAAAAAATCATTCATGGCACTCTGGAATTTATTTTTGTGATGCTGAGTGAGTGTTCTCATTCCAGCATACATGTAGCACTGTCCAAGGTTTTTAATGGTAAATATGTTAAGCAGAACTGCATATATGTGACTGAATCTGTTCACTTTCAGACATTGATGAGTGTAAAGAGATCCCGGGTATTTGTGCAAACGGCGTGTGCATCAACCAGATTGGCAGTTTCCGTTGTGAATGCCCCACGGGGTTCAGTTACAATGACCTGCTCTTGGTCTGCGAAGGTAATCCGAATGACACATGACCCCCAGCCAGATGAGTTCAGTGGACACAAATGGGTTTTAGATGGTCTCCTGATTTGTACAGGGTCTTCTGAGGTACTGAGCAGTATTGAGGAGTGGGTCACCACACGGGTGAAGTGAAGTGAAGATGATACTCAAGCAATAAGGAGGTCCTCACCTTGGCCTTGTTACTCTTGCAGACATTGACGAGTGCAGCAACGGTGACAATCTGTGTCAGCGGCATGCAGACTGCCTCAACAGCCCGGGCAGTTACCGCTGTGAGTGTGCAGCTGGCTTCAAGCTCTCCCCCAATGGAGCCTGCGTAGGTGAGAGGCCACGCCCCACACCCTCCCCAGCCCTCCTCCAAGCAGCTGGCCATGGTTTCCTCTTGTAACCTATTCTCAGAGAGAATTTTGACAAGATTTTCTAAATAAATCCTTTCGTTCCTATTGAATCTATTTCGCCATATATTTTAGATTAATTTGTGAGGAAAAAAATCCCTTCAGTGGATTTTCCTAGGATTAGACCTAAAATAAAATAGTATCTTTGAGATACTAATCAGCATAGAAAAATGGCCCAATTTTTTTTTGTTTTGTTTTTGTTTAAAGTCGTGGATATTTTCAGGCCTCACTTCTTTTGATTCAGCTGTTGTTACGGTTCATTTTCAGCCTGTCTGTAATAGTTAATAGTGGGTTCTAGAAACAGGCCTGTGAAAATATGAAGGAATCTTAATAAAAATCAGACATGTGTAACATGTGTTTTATTTTTGTTTTAGATCGCAACGAATGTTTAGAAATTCCTAATGTTTGCAGTCATGGCCTATGTGTTGACTTGCAAGGAAGTTACCAGTGCATCTGCCACAACGGCTTTAAGGTGTCCCAGGACCAGACTATGTGCATGGGTAAGAAGGAGGACATTAGTTCAGGAGGGCAGTGAATTGAGACTCCCAAGAGCTTACAGGTTGGCCACTTGCTGTGAGTAACTCCCATGCCTCTTGTCAGAAACAGTCTCACAACAAGTTAGCTCTATTAAACGGCTTATGCCTTTATTCAATGGAAAATTTGTGAGCAGGGACACACCACAGTATGTTCTTTGGTTCACTGTTCACAACCTTTTTGCTCAGATGCCTTCACACGCTTCTCAAGCACTCTGGGACACTCAGGGTTCTGTGGAAATCACCACAGTCACCAGCTATCCTTTACCCTTCTCTGTTCCTGCTCAGAAAACATTTCCAGCTGCAAGAATATAAGGGAGTAAGAGTAGTAAGAGCAACAGTATTGAAATACTGTCACACACATATGTACGTTTATATGCTTTTCCACCAAATCACTGAATACATGGGACTTACTGGCTGCTTTTGTGTTTTAACTCTTAAAAGCATGTTTAGAAGCAAATGTAACAGAACTCTAAAATGTTCCAGTAGCTTGTGTAATGGTTAGCTGAGCAGTAATAGTGTTCAGTAAGTACTTGCTGAGCCGACACATGAGGAGATTTGAAAGGTGGATGGGCTGGCCACCTTGCAGCCCAATCTGGGAACTCAGCGTAAATCCTTCAATCTGATGTCAACAACAGGCTGTATCTCAGGCAAAAGAGTTCTCCATGCACTGCACTTGAAAGAGGAAAATTAAATTTAAAACTTGGCTATTTATAATTAGCACCTTCTCGGTTTAGAAAAAGCTGAACTCGTGCATCTGCTATTTTGAAGTTGAAGATATTACCTGTATGAATGGTAAATCAGATTTCAGTACTACAGGACTAGGTTTCCTTTATGACCCATCCATACCTCAAGACCACCTGGAGAACTAGCCATCTGCTGTCCTTGTAAGACTTCAGCTGTGGCAGTGGGGAAAACTCTCCAGGGGATGCTTGTACAACAGACAAATGGAGGATCTAGCACTCTTTGCTTGAACTTTCTGAGAATGCTTGCTCATGGTGCTTCTCTTGGCTGTACTCTGTGAGAGAGAGAACATGATTTTTGCTAAAAAATATTTGAGGTTTGATTCAGAAATTCATATGGAGAAAACATGCCCTCAATCCTAATAATTAATTTATGATAAAAGTCAACGAGACTCAAAAAAAAAAAAAAAAGTCAGTGAGACTCCTTGTAATCTCTTTTTTAAAAAGATTTATTTGAAAGAGATCACAGGTAGGCAGAGAGGCAGGCTGTGGGTGGAGGGATGGGGGTGGGAGCAGGCTCCCCACTGAGGAGAGAACCCCATGCCACCGATCCCAGGCCCCTGAGATCATGACCTGAGCTGAAGGTGGCTGAAGGCACTGAGAACCTAGGTGCCCCAATAACCTCTCTTAAACAAAGCTTTCTTTCTAAGGAACAGTACCCTTTTTTGCACAGAAGAGTTCCAAGAGCCTAGAATTCATTGTCTAGGGAATCTGTTTTCTTATATGAGGATGACCTTTCTAAATATATTTTTAATTCCATTTTTTAAAGGCTTATAATAATACTGAGTTCTAGTGGACTTCTTATTTGGATTCTATTAATTCATAAAATTCAGGAAACTGAAATCTACCTTTATTATACTGATCAGATTAGGGTGTGTAAATTTCTGAGGGAGTGGTGTTGATAATGATTGAATAGAACAAATTGTTTAGTGTTTCAAACAATTGGTTTCCTTACAGTTGACAAGCAAACCCATTCATTAAAGCATCTGCATTAAGGGAATGCTGGCTTAGCATACTCATTTCCCTAAAATGAACACGGGTTCCTAAGTATTAAATGAGGAAAATCTAAGTGAGTCAGTATTTTTTTAAAAAAATGTAAATGTGTAACCAGCTCTGTATTGCTGCTTAAAAATTGAATTCCTTGGAGCCACTATTTCTTTGTAGATGTTGATGAGTGTGAGCGACATCCATGTGGGAATGGAACTTGTAAAAACACGGTTGGATCCTACAACTGTCTCTGCTACCCAGGGTTTGAACTCACTCATAATAACGATTGCCTGGGTAAGTACTCTGTCCTCTGTGGCTACCATTTGCTGTTGGCACAGTATACTGAAATAAGGAATAAATCCAAAGAGTAAATCAGATGTTTTATTATTAAAACACAAATAGGTGATAAAAGATATGTAATAACATTGACTAATTTCCAGTTAACTAAAGCTGTAGTACTGGTTTAAGTAATCACAAGACAGTCTGCTGTGTCGAGTACTTCTGTCAGTCAGTCATTTGGCCAGTGTGGGGGAGGGGTGACATGCAGATAATAGAAAATCTACTGGGATTGCTCTATGGTTTAGGGTGGTTTCTACCCCTTCAATGGGATCAGATATAGACCTGTCATTGTTTCAGTGCTATTGCAAGTTATTTCCTATAATTTATTCTTGTTTTATATGCAAATACTGACAGAGTGTCCAACTTAAAAACATGTTGCGTCTTTAAACTTCATTTTCTGTCAGCCTTTGAAACGAGGGATTCCTTTTCCCACAGAGAGGGGGAATTGGGGCTACGTCTCCACATTAGCCCTCAGAAACCTATTTGATTTCAATTTTGAACAACTGTAAATTTTCACAGGAAAGTGGAAGTGTCTGCTATGCATGGTACAGAATTTTATTGTGTGCCCCTAAACAACAATGATTAAAACAAGAATTAATAATGAGTAGGGGAGTTTCCTTAAGTCAGTGGAGAGCATGGTAGGAGGAAGCACGAACAGATGCTGAGCACATGTCTGTTTACCATACACAAGGCACTGTGCTGGTGTTTCATGGTGGACATTCCTTCATTCACATGGTCCCGTAAGGTATGTGACAGCAACACTGCCTGTCGACCATTCCAGACCAGTGCTGCTCACACCACCTCCAGCCTCTGATGTATGCCAGCACAGGCTCCTCTCAGTTTTGGCTTTTCTTTTCTGTTTTTGTATGTATGTATGTATGTATGTATGTATGTATTTGAGAGAGCTCATGCACAGACACATGTGCATGTGAGTTGGGGGAGGGCAGACGGAGAGAGTGTTCAAGCAGACTCTGTGCTGAGCATGAGGTCCAATGGAGGGCTCGATCTTGGGACCCTGAGACCATGACCTCAGCTGAAATCAAAAGTCAGACGCTTAACCAGCTGAGCCACCCAAGCACCCCTGTTTGTATTTTTTTCCCAAATTCTGCTACTGTGAAAAAATTTAGAGCTAACGACATTTTTTTCAACTACCACCTTCTTACCAATAATTTCTCAGACCCTTTGTACAACCAGGGAGAACTAAAGACACCGATAATGGCTCTGATCTAAACACAGCCTTCAGAAACCTATAATAATTAATTGAGTAATTACTCCAATGTAGTCAGCCCTAAGTTTTGCTGAAACTTAAGATTTTTTTTCTTTCAAGTTCTTTACTTTGTCAGCAAAATACATGTTAGCAGTTCTAGAGTATATTTAATATAATTGATTTTTCTATATTTAATATGCTCTATTATCTGTGCTTTGAATAGTGTCAGCTTATCTCCACGTACAGTCATCTGCAAACTGGGCCATCAGGTTAAGTGTGTATACCGTCTGGTCTCCAAGGAAAGAAATAGTCTTCATTTGAAAAGAACAGAGAACTTCACCATAAACCTTCAGTTTTTATCTGGCTATAAATTTGAGTTCTATTAATATCAAAACTTGGGGGTTGAAATATAGTAGGGATCTCCGTGACTGTATTAGTCACATACTGCTTCCACTGGGAGCTGTTTTTCTCTGTGTTGATGAGGATTGCAGTGAAGTGTATTTGAAAACGTGTGGCAGTCAATATGTTTTTACATTGGAACATGTAATAATATATGTTTAAGAGTTCTTTCTGAAAAGCTTATTCCCGTTTGCTTACAGATATAGATGAATGCAGCTCCTTTTTTGGTCAGGTGTGCAGAAATGGACGGTGTTTCAATGAAATTGGCTCCTTCAAATGTTTATGTAATGAAGGTTATGAACTGACTCCAGATGGCAAGAACTGTATCGGTAACTATCTACCAAGTAAACAGTCTTTGTGTTGTGTTAAATAATGATGTGACTTTCCACCCCACTCCCCGCCAGCACACACTTGGAAACCCTCTAACATTTCATTCGATCATCTGATTATTTGACCAATATAAGATACCATGGGAAATTTGGGTGTAAGGAATATCACCAGCAATTGGGAATGGCTTGTCTGAAATGTTTTCATTGGAAGAGAGCTTGGGGATATCCATGACACCATAAAAGGAAACGAAACAACCCAGGAAAACCAGCCTCTTGCCAAATGAGTAATATGCAAGATGACAGAAGAGTATCTTAGGGCATGTTGTCCATAGTGACCCAACAGATCAGAGAGACCAAGTTGAATTCACATTAACATCATTTGGCAACAAGGACCTCATAGTTAAGTCATTTTTTTGTCTTGTTTCTCTTTAAAGATACTAATGAGTGTGTCGCTCTCCCTGGCTCTTGTTCTCCTGGTACCTGTCAGAATTTGGAGGGGTCCTTCAGATGCATCTGTCCCCCGGGGTACGAAGTGAAAAGCGAAAACTGCATCGGTAAGGTTAACACTTGTTCTGGGCTCCACGAAATATTCAGTCTGAAACCCAAGCCAGACCCTATAGCAGGACAGTAAATGCAAACCACAGCCTGCAGGCTCACCCACGGAATTAAACATAGCGCTACCTACAGCTGCTTCACTGAACCATCAGAATCGATTTGAAGGTAGAATGGTGGGAACAAAGCATTTAGGAACATGGGGTTTTTCATTAACAGAAATGTTACACCAGTCAAAGAATTTTCAGTGCACTCTTAATCTTTTTTCCAAATGTCAACAAGAGACTTTCTACTGAATTGAAAGAGAGTCTACAAAAATTGTAATCTTTGGCAACCAATTTTAAAACAGCTATTAAAGGTGTCTAGAGTCCTAGAAATGTGGAGCAGAAAATCTTGACCACGCTGTTGAGACATTTTTTTCCTTGGGAAGGCCTCATGTCAAAACAGAAAATATTAATCCATTTGTCGTGACAGATGTTTTTCTGCTGAAACTCCTCCAGCATACAAGAATACTGTAACCACATCAAAAGTTGATCCAAGAATTGCCTGGTGAACATGATGAAGGCGGACCTTTTTACAGTTACTTAATTTCACTTTTATACAAATTATTTTTTACAGTCTTGTTGAAATTCAGAAGCACCATCCTAGTGTGGTTCTTCTAACATGAAATGATTACTGAGGGGTTTTTTGCCTTTGATTTATCCAATTTAAAAAAAATTGTGTAGTCCTACTATTCACTTTCCAGGGACTCAGAACTGAAGGAGACAGTTTACTCCATTAAATTTAATTATTTTTCAGACCATGTGATTTCATATACTAGATACCCCAAGACATTCCAGTTCAGTTTTTATATCTTTTCCCTTTCTTGATCTGCATACTGGGTGCATTGTAAAACTATCTGGTGTTTTTAATCCTTAAAACATAGTAAAGACTAGAAGCATCTTAATAACTTTCTTGAAAACTAAAATATCTTTCCTTTTTTTTTTTAAAGATTTTATTTATTTATTTGACAGACAGAGATCACAGGTAGGCAGAGAAGCAGGCAGAGAGAGAGGAGGAAGCAGGCTCCCTGCTGAGCAGAGAGCCCGATGTGGGGCTCGATCCCAGGACCATGAGATCATGACCTGAGCCGAAGGCAGAGGCTCAGGTGCCCCAGATCTTTCCTTTTTAAAATTTTCTTTATTCCATATTTAATCTCAGTTCTTCTTTAGCCCTATATTCCATCCTTTATGGGACAATGACAATAACAATGTGTCAGCAATTAGAAGGAAAAAGAAAACATGTATTTCTCTGTATCAGAAAAGCTCACCTACCTTTTCTCTTCATGAAAAAAAAAATTTGTGATTCAGTAACCTTTTATTCAACTGCATAAATTTTTTTTTCCTCATCCATCATTAGCAACACTCCTATTTTGCATCTCTGAAAAAATGATCTTAACTTCATTGTAAGACTTACTTTCTTTAGCCTAGAATCTTTTCTACCAATTTTACCCAGATGAAATGATTCTTACACACACTTACACAAACATACACATATCACACATGTACACACACACAAATTCATTACATCTTTCAGTGTATGCTACATTGAATGATTGGCACCTTTTAGGTGCTGGGAATGTAAAAAGATACACTCATACCTTTAGGTAACCAGAAAAGAAAAGACCTATTTTGTAATAGGTAAAGCTGCCTTATAAAGACATCCTTGCCATTCAGTGTGACAGATGTAAGAGCACAAGCTAGGGCTGTGAGGACAGTGGTTAAAAGAATGGCAAGTCAAGGAAGCTCATCCCACAGGACTGGTGACTTTTGAGGTGGCTTCTAAATGTTGGACAGGAATTGACTAATCAGAGAAAGGAACAGAAGAGAGGTGCCTGGAAAACACAGGCACCCGGGGTGTGGGAAGGGGCAAGTGAGTGGGCGCAGAAGACTGAACTCAGTCCTGCAGGCAGTGTGGAACAGGGCAAGATTTGGTTTTTGGTTTTTGTTTTTTTTAAAGAAAGGGCATGGTATGATTCACTAAAATTCTACTAATATAAACAGAGAATGTAGTATGTGCCTGACCCCGTGCTAGTCTGAGCAGGCAGCAGTGACCCGGACAGGTGTATCCTGTCCTTGTGGAGCTGGCATTCCAATGTGGCCAGAACTGTGTAACATTTCCTCACTCCGGATGATAACTCCCTAAATAAGGACTTCCGATGGGGGGGGGTGGGGCAAATATCACTGGTAAGGAATCCATATATACTTGAGGGACCCTTTCCAGGGTACCATGGGAATGATGAAATTCTCAAACCATGTCTGAGTCCCCTTGGTTCCATGGGCACAGATTTTCAAGTAGACAGCCTGGTGGCAGTGTGAGGGCACAAGAGGGAGACATGGCAGTCTATTAGAAGATTTACGGTAATCCTGGTGGCTGGGGAAGTTGAGTTTGAAAGCCCAGAAGAGGTGGAAGTGACAGGGCACATGCTGCCTGCATCTAGAGTACAGGAGGAATAAAGGTGATCTTAAACTGGATGGCCAGAGAGGATCATCAGAGAAGGAGACCTGTTGCGGCTGTGACACCACGTGACTAGGATACTGAACTGGTCACGTGGGATAAGAAGGTGGACTTATACACAGCCCTAGGGATCAGGTGCAGGGAGGTGGAGTTCTCTTGGGCGTCTGGGCTATGTGGTTGATTGAAACTGGATATAATCTTTGAATTCTGAAGAGATAATAGTTTCCTTTTAAAGAACAAGTCCTTTTAAAGAACCTACACATTATATACTCTCGTTTCATATTAAATAATCAGTGGCTAGCAAATAGTGGTAGGATGGACAAATTGTTTATTTTCAAAGACTGAACAGTATATTGATTTACTTAAATTAATACATTCTCCTGCTCTTGTCCAGATATAAATGAATGTGATGAAGATCCCAACATCTGTCTCTTTGGTTCCTGCACCAATACTCCTGGGGGCTTCCAGTGCATCTGCCCACCTGGCTTTGTACTGTCTGATAATGGACGCAGATGCTTTGGTAAGCTTTGGAATGACTTCTCTGTCATCATTTGCTCTTAGGAACATCATAGCTAGACAGTAAACCCTCATGGAAGTGTAGGTCACTACAAAGTACATGTCTATGGCAAATATGTCTAGGTTTAAAAAATTAGGTCTCAAAACTGTGCACTGGACACTTCTAAGGTATTTTGAGTTTTTGGATATGTTTCCACATTTTCTTTTTTTTGGTCAAAAATCTTTATCTTAAATCTGAAAAATAACCTAAAACTCCTTTGCTTTCCTCTTTGGACACATGATTTTAAGTTTTAACTCTTGTGAATTACGCCTAAGATTTGAATTATGGGATATTGGCAAATTTATACATTTTTAATGAAATATACAAAGTCATATATATATATATATATATATATACCAACATAACTTTTAAATTCAGGCTTCTAGAAAGCTAACTTAGAAGCCCACACTATATATACTGAGTAATGATATTGAGTGTTACAGTTATGAATGGATAGAAAGATTGTTGTTTTTTTTTTAAGATTTTTATTTATTTATTTGATAGAGATCACAAGTAGGCAGAGAGACAGGTGGAGTGGGGGGAGGGGGAAGCAGGCTCCCTGCCAAGCAGAGAGCCCCACGCTGGGCTCGATCCCAGGACCCTGAGACCATGACCTGAGCCAAAGGCAGAGGCTTAACCCGCTGAACCACCCAGGTGCCCCTGGATAGGAAGATCATTTTTGTCTTGTGATGGGAGTTTAATTCGATGGCCCATCAGAGCCGCAGCTCAGACTCTATAAGTGAAGTATTATTTTAAATAGTAGGAACAACATTTATACATATTTGTGAAAAGATAGAACAATGCTTATACTGTATTTTTAATTTGTAGGCATAGTTCTCAAGCAGAAATTATCTATCCTTAATAGAGATGAACATAGATAAGCATCATAATGTTTGTTTATAACCAGATTACATATTAATCAACTTATTTATATTCTAACATCTTAGCTCTCAGTCTCATTCAATGAAGTTCTTGTACAATGAAGTTCTTGAATTTCTTTCCTATGCCTCTTTTTTCAAGGTAATAAATCTCAACGGAAATCAAATTAAGTTCTCTATGCTTTTTAACATCCTATTTGCAAACTGTTATCTTGTCTTACTGTGTACAAACAATATGCTAGAAGTAAAAGGAAAAATATTAACAGAGAATACCAATAAAATTAATTTTCCCAGGTCATAAAATCTAAGACCAATAAATCCACAATGAAGGGATTAAAAACGGTCAGCATTCATTGCTCTGTTATTTTTCATCACTTTCTGCTTTCTGGGCAATGCTTACAGCATTTCTACAGGACCATTTCTTCAGGCTCATGCATAGTGCTTGGCATCTAGTAACCTCTTTTAACTACAGTTGTTATTTTAATACCCTTCTCAGCACTGTCCATAGTGCCAAGCACCGAGCACAAGTGGGGCTCAATAAATTCTCACTATCAGATGTTTATTCATTGCCTGTCAAGCTGCCCACCCCAAGCTTTTAGATACCTGTGAAATAAAGCTGTATAAGACATACACACACACACACACACACACACACACAAAATGGAAGTAAATTAAATTTGACTTTACTTATGCTATCTGAACCTAACACATAGTAGACAAATCATTTTTTTTTACTTTTATGCATTTATATGCTAAAGGAGAGAGGAGAAACATTGCTTTAAATCTAGAGAGACTGAGTATATTATACGATGGAGTATAGAGGGTTGGACTGCTTTGACCACCATGTCATATTGGCAATTTTCAAAGGTGGTATGGAAATCTGAGCCTGTTTCCACATTTTCTAACATCATATTGAAAAATTACTATTTTATTCACTTATTATTATTATTGCCTCACAGTTCCATTTGTTGTTGGTATAGATTTTTTTCTGGACACCGATATATGAGTTGCTTTTAATGTGAATGGATTTACTGAAAGTTATGTAGAATATTTTTGTTAGGTGATTATGTAACAGTAGAAGAAGAGACAGGGAAATAATCTTACTGCTGAGCATCACTTCTCAGGTTTCCTAGAGACATTATAAAAACATTTTAAACATTTTAAATAATTACACCAGATTTTATAGACAGGTCAGTGTAAGTTGGCATGTGAAATCAGCCATGGAGGTTTTCCAGACCTTTCAGTTGCTAATCTGATCTGCACCATGTGTTCATCCCATGAGAAACCTTCCGTCAGAAACAGTTACACACAGAGTACTCTTCTTACTGACCCATAAGGAGGCCTGTGATGTTTGCTTTCTTGACTAGATACCCGCCAGAGTTTCTGCTTCACAAACTTTGAAAATGGAAAGTGCTCTGTACCCAAAGCTTTCAACACCACCAAGGCCAAATGCTGCTGTAGTAAAATGCCAGGAGAGGGCTGGGGGGACCCCTGTGAGCTGTGCCCCAAAGATGACGAAGGTGAGAACTACCACTTTGTGCGGTTTGGGAATGACTGTCAGCCACCTTAACTGTATGTAACTGATGGATATTTTGAAGACGAAATTCGTCCCTCATGTCTAAACTATAAAGTTCCCTGCGCACCCCTGTCTGAGGGACCCCATCTCCACTTGTGTATTCAGCATGTGTGGTCACAGCTAGAGTTCCCATTACTTCATTCCCCTTTTGCCCCCTGCCTGAGGTTAGCAGTGCTTGCTTTCAGTGGAATTAATTTGAGATGTGCAGGGCAGGAGATGTATTCCCAACTGCTGCATGGATCCCACGTGGGGATCGGATCCCAGGCTGCAGCTCTCAGAATCTTACATAAAATGGCGAGGAGCTGAGTCAGCACAAGGGCCATTTATGGGATGAGACCAAGAGCCTCCCACGTCTTGTGTTCCTGCAGCCTAGGTGTAGGGTGCTTCCCAGCAGGCTCAGAACTAGCTTGGTCTCTAGGTCGACGTCGCTCCCCTGTGTCCTGGGCAGAGGGGGCTCTGGCTGCTGGGCATTAAAGGAGCAAACATATAGAAACAGCCCTTGGTAGGCAACACCCTGGGAGGCACTGGGCAAGCCTAGGTGACCTGCTCTAAGTAGTCTCACTGTTGCTTTTGAAATAAATCATAACAATAAAATAAGGCTCTTGTTAAAAGCAGTTTTGTACATGAAGAATAAGTAGGATTTCAAGTATACCATTAATCATTTCTGAAGTTCTCCGATAGCTGAAACTCTTCAATAATGGGGAATTTGTGTTCTTCTCTATAGTTGCTTTCCAGGACTTGTGTCCTTATGGCCACGGAACAGTTCCAAGTCTTCATGATACTCGTGAAGGTGTGGTTTGATGTATTTTATTCCTATAATATTTTTATATAAATTGTACATTTATTCTATAAATCATTTTACTATATAACATACTGTATATTTTAATGTATACATACAGTATTATATATTGTGCATTATATTTATCAGGCTACATTGTATACAAAATGTAAGTATCTAATAAAAGAAATGTTTTATGTTTTATAAATTTCAAATATCTGTTAACAGATACACAGGGTTTTGATGTATCTTTTTATATTGAGGAAATTTGTGGATAATTCTTTATTTTAGATGTCAACGAATGCCTTGAGAGCCCAGGCATTTGTTCAAATGGTCAGTGTATCAATACAGATGGGTCTTTTCGCTGTGAATGTCCAATGGGTTACAACCTGGATTATACTGGAGTACGCTGTGTGGGTGAGTGCTGACTCCACATTACACACTTGGAAAGTTCTAATTCTCATATTCTAGGCACCCCTGAGTGGTGGAAGGATTTACAGAGCCAGTATCAGTAGCTAGTAACTGCTTTTTCTTCTCCCGCCTTACATTTTCCAGTAGATCTGGTTTATGTGAATATGGAGAGAGTTGCCCAACCTGTGCCTTCAACCAAATATACAAACTCTGACGTGCCTAGAGCTTTATAGTTGCCAAAACCAGTAATGGGAAAGAGCTCCATTTTACCTTATGGCTTTCCACACCTGCTCTTGTAGCAGAAGATGACACCCCACTATGGGTTTGTGACTTTTAGGGGTGGCTGTCTGGGGACTCGGAGCTTGACACACCTGATCCCCAGGGCTCCTCTGCACTGAATTAAGGCCAGCCAGCCATCCAAGACCAAGGAGGGTGCAGAGTTGGGTGTGCCCTGTAGAGATCCTGGAAATGTGTGCAGGCCAGGTTAGTTTAGATTCAGCTGTAGAGTTCGGTGATTAATCAGTTGCACATAACATATGCTCATATTAAACTAAAACTCCGCAAATTGTTTGGCACTTTCTCTTCTCAGATACTGATGAATGTTCCATTGGCAATCCATGTGGGAATGGTACATGCACCAATGTTATTGGGAGTTTTGAATGCAACTGCAATGAAGGCTTTGAGCCAGGGCCTATGATGAATTGTGAAGGCGAGTGATACTTTTCTTAATTATTATTTCTATAGAAAGCGTTTCTCATTGTCTCAGCTTTTACTTCTGTGGCTTTGATATTCTACTGATGATTATGTTTATCACAAATATCTTTTCCTTTACCCTGGTGAGCATAGTTCTAGTTGCTACTTTAAAGCCCTTGTCTGGCAGCATCTTGGTCACCTCAGAGTTGGCATCTCTGGTGGTATTTTTCACTTGAAGTTGGCATTCCATTTTCTTGGCTCCTCAGCAGGTTAGAGAATTTGGGATTATACCATGGATGTTGTGAGTGATATCTTTGGAATCAGTTGTATTACTTTGAAGAATGTTGATGCTTTTGTTTTAGCAGGCAGTTAACCTCGGTGAACATAAAAGCAGAGTGTTAGGCTTACGGAAGTTAGTGGTTCAGATTTCAGTTTCTTTTTTAAGCCCCAGTGTGGCTAGCTTCTTTGATTTTGCCCCATACATGCATGGTTAAGTTAGCAACATAGGCCTTTATGCCAAAAAAAAAAAGTGTGTCTTTATCTTTGGCCCTCTCCTATCTGGGGCTCCCCATCACTCTTGAGCAGCCTTGGTTGCCCCTAGATCCCTTCCTGATTGCTCTGGATAGAAGCTCAGGAAGTTTCTACTGAAGATATACCTGCCAGGTGCTGCTCCTGCCAGAACTATGGCCATCCACAGGGTAATTTCAGAAAAAATAAAAATAAACAAAGAAAAAAACTAGGAATTTATGTCTTGTTTGTTTGCTGAGTTTCAGCTCATCACTAGGAACTACTTCAGGTAGTTGTTTCTGTTTTTGTTTTTGTTTTTAGTTTATAGTTGCTACTTTTTAGAGGATGAGTTCATAGGTTACCACTTCTCTATACCAGTGTTGGGAGTTCTGTTATCTTACTGCTTTCTCTATGACCAGTATCATGTAAACAATTACAACTGTAGGCTCAGGACATGCCTGTTTCCTTGATCAGATATCAATGAGTGTGCCCAGAACCCACTGCTGTGTGCTTTCCGCTGCATGAACACCTTTGGGTCCTATGAATGCACATGCCCGATTGGCTACGCCCTCAGGGAAGACCAGAAGATGTGCAAAGGTAAGGCATCAGGAAAGAGAATAGTTAACACTACATTTGCCACACTGGAAATGTATTTTAATGATCTTATAGTTCTTTACTATCTTCTTCTAGAGTTTATAGACATGTATATGACATTTTGCTGGTAGATTCCCACACTAGATAACAAGACACTGGATGGTCTACCCCAGCAAGTCAAAGATAAAACAGATTGAAGAGCCCACCATTGTCACACTCTTGGGCTCTTACTAAAGCAAAGATTGCCTTTCCTGAACTACTCTTTTTACTGTATTATTTATTTAAATTCAGTTAGCCAACATGTAGAACATCATTAGTTTCAGCTGTAGAGTTCAGTGATTAATCAGTTGCACATAACACCCAATGCTCATCACATCTTGTGCCCTCCTTAATCCCATCTCCCAGTTACCCCATCCCCCCACCCACCTCCCCTCCAGCAACCCTGTTTGTTTCTTACAATTCAGAGTCTCTCATGGTTTTTCTCCCTCTCTGATGATGTCCCATTCTGTTCTTTCCTGAACTTCCTGTCATTAGGACCAATGCCGAAGCTTTCATAAATCTAGAATATAGCTAAGAGTTGGAAGAGACTTGGCTCCTCCTTTCTCTATCACACAGTAGCATTTTAAGAGCCAGGAACCCAAAACTAGACCAAAATCCAAAACAGTAGACTGCTCCTAAGAGTTTTGTTTTTCATTGCAAATATTTTCTAGATCTGGATGAATGTGCTGAAGGGCTCCATGACTGTGAGTCTAGAGGCATGATGTGCAAGAACCTGATCGGCACCTTCATGTGCATCTGCCCACCTGGCATGACACGACGGCCAGACGGAGAGGGCTGTGTGGGTAAGCTGCACGGCGCGGTGTCTCCTTACTCAATATGCCTGCCTCGAGACAGACTGACCATACTATGCAAGAACCATCCTCACTTCAGGCCAATTCTTTTTCTAGCTCTTTCAAGGCTGTTCTGTAGCTGGAATTCTTCATTTTGAGGGCCGCGCCTGTAGAATGTGGTTTGGATCATTCAGTGCCAGTGAGGCCTGTCCTTGCTTTCATCCTTCTATGTCCTGTAAATTTAAAACACTTAATGGAGAAGTGTAGGACAACTCCTTGAAACAATTCTGCTTGTGTAGCGAAATAGAGGAGTGGGTGTTCTTATTTTGTATCATCCCATCAGTGAGGAGAGGAAGAGGCAGATCATCTCCAGACATCGTCACAGGTTGGGTAGGTCTGTGACTTGGCCGTATTGTTTGTAACATACTTGGACCTCAGTTAATTCATGTGTAAGTGGAGGAGGTGAGGCTGGCTTTGGGAATCTAAAATGTTTGGTTTTGTGGTACATGTCACAGTCTCCTCTAAAACGTACAATGGCCGTGGCCATGGCCGCCTGGCCCATTTATCTCAGCATTTGTTTCCCCAAAGTGCTGGCACCTGGAATGGTGCAATCCAGTTTTCTTCCTCCTTGAGAAGAGATCATTCCCCCATCTTTCTTTTTTTTTTTTTTTAGTAGACTGACTTTTTTTTTTTTTAAGATTTTATTTATTTATTTGACAGAGAGAGATCACAAGCAGTCAGAGAGGCAGGCAGAGAGAGAGGAGGAAGCAGGCTCCCTGCTGAGCAGAGAGCCCGATGCGGGGCTCAATCCCAGGACCCCAAGATCATGACCTGAGCCGAAGGCAGCAGCTTAACCAATGAGCCACTGAGGCAACCCTCCCCCATCTTGAATTAAGAATCTTCTGTTAGGATCCTAGCCTCCAATCCCTTGAAAATTGTGGGGGTATATGGAGGGACATATGAAGATAGTGAAAAATGTCTTATTTTGGAGAAAAAGATCACAAAATAAGATTTCTGAAAAATTAACCTATCAGTGATTGCCTGGTACTAGAAGCCACAACTGGAGAGTAGCTACAAAAGGACACCAGGGACCTCTTTGGGAGCTGGAAACTTTTTTTTTTTATGATGCTATTTGTGGGCTCTTTTTTTTTTTTTTTTTTTTTAATTAACATAGAATGTATTATTTGCTTCAGGGGTACAGGTCTGTGAGCCATCAGTCTTACACAGTTCACAGCACTCACCATAGCACATACCCTCCCCAATGTCCATAACCCAGCCACCCTATCCCAAACCCACCACCCTCCAGGAACTGTCAGTTTATTTTGCAAGATTAAGAGTCTCTCATGGTTTGTCTCCCTCCTGATCCCATCTTGTTTCATTTCTTCCCTCCATCCCGCCCATTACCCCCGACCCTGCCTCTCAAATTCCTCATATCAGAGAGATTACATAATTGTCTTTCTCTGATTGACTTATTTCACTTAGCATAATACCCTCTAGTTCCATCCATGTCATTGCAAATGGCAAGATTTTGTGGGGTTTTTGATGGCTGCAATAGTATTCCATTGTGTATATATACCACATGTTCTTTATCCATTCATCTGTTGATGGACATCTAGGTTCTTTCCATAGTTTGGCTATTGTGGACATTGCTGCTATAAACATTCATGTGCCTGTGCCCCTTCATATCACTACATTTGTATCTTTAGGATAAATACCCAGTAATGCGATCGCTGGGTCATAGAGTAGCTCTATTTTCAACTTTCTGAGGAACCTCCATACTGTTTCCCAGAGTGGCTGCACCACCTTGCATTCCCACCAACAGTGTAGGAGGGTTCCCCTTTCTCCACATCCTCTCCAACACCTGTTGTTTCCTGACTGGTTAAGTTTAGTCATTCTGACTGGTGTGAGGTGTTATCTCACTGTGGTTTTGATTTGTATTTCCGTGATACCAAGCGATGTGGAGCACTTTTTCATGTGTCTGTTAGCCATCTGGATGTCTTCTTTGCAGAAATGTCTGTTCGTGTCTTCTGCCCATTTCTTGATTGGATTCTTTGTTCTTTCAGTGTTGAGTTTGATAAGTTCTTTATAGATTTTGGATACTAGCCCTTTATTTGATAGGTCATTTGCAAGCATCTGGGAGATGGAAATTTCTAAAAGTGGATTGTGGTGATGACTGCACAACTCTGTAACTTACTAAAAATCACTGACTTGTGCACTTAAGATATGCAGATTTTAAGAGTCACTTATAAAAATATATGTTTATAAAAAATAAAAAATTAATTAAAAAAAGATATGCAGATTTTATAGCAAGTAAATTACATCTCAAAAAAGCGATTTGAAAAAGTGAATCTAACACAGGAGGAGAGATACAAGGATATTCACTCCAACTTTTTTCATAGTAACAACAACAACAACAAAAAGGACTAGAAAACAACCCAAATGCCCATCACAGGAAGACAGTGAAATAAACATGGCATTTCGATACTGTTAGATGTCACACAACAGGATCAGGGGAGTATGTACATGTGTATATACGGAAGTAGAACTCTAAATGTCTACTTACAAAACAATACATAATATGTCATATTTTAAAGAAAATTATAATGCTATGTTTTTTGGAGGTATGTATGTAAGCAAGTGAATACACAGGAAAAATTTTTAAATTTTTGCAGAAGATAAGCCCCACTTCACAGAAGGAATTACCCTGAGGGAAGATACTAGGATTAGAGGGTACTACTCTAAAGTGAATTCAAACTTATCTGTCGGTTTTAATTTTTTACAAAACAGTGGAATTTGTGAATTACATGTGTAGTATAAAATTAATTTTTAAATGTCTGCAACAACTGATGGGATTGATTTCACGGTTTCTCTTAATCTCTTAGGTATTTCATTCTATATACACTACTTATTAAAGTTAAAAATAGATGACACCAGAGGTACAGTTCTGCAGTGGTTCCTTCAGAAACACTGTTCTCCCACAATCTGAAAACCTAGAAGATACACCAGACTCCTGAGCCATGTTTACAAACTCCCATATGTTTCTCAGAGTCTCACGTGGCTCAGATGCTAACATGCTTGTAATGGTAGGGTACAAGGGGACTGTATGAAAGATAACGTTAACCATCCTTCCTTCCTAGAGTACATGAGATCCATTTCGTTTCCTTCTCTTTAATTTTTTTCTAAATGCTTTGAGTGTATATGTGTGTTTGAATTTCATCTGGCTACAATACTTAGAAATGTTTTTTTAATACCTGGAAAATTTTTATTTTTATAACCAACGAAATTTTACTTTATACAGTCACTACAATTACCTGTGAATTTCCTGGGAGCAAGGGAACAGGCACTGGGACCACATCAGGAACCCAGTTTTCTGGTCCTAGATGTGCCATAAATGAGCTGGGTAACTTGAAAGAGGCTAAATTCTCTTTCCCTCAGTCTCCTCCTCTGTGGAGTGAGAAACTACATGATTTGCGTGGGAGGAGGTAGAGGAGAAGGGTTTTAGCTCTAATATTTATGACCCCATGTGCTTGGTTTTTCAAAGAAAAGACGTAGGGCAGCATTATACATTTTGAATTTCTTCATTGTTAAAAGATGCTACAGAAGATACAGATTCTAAAACATTTCTGATACTCAGGCTTTCATGACACGATGCCGGTAGCGGAACCTTCTGTAGAGCTTTCTTTGATCATCAGAAAACTCTTTGTGGCAAAGTTCCATTTCATACAGACATGTTTTTATAGTTAGAAATTCCATTATAAACAGCCAAATTATTATTATAAATAAAAATTTATTTATTTTTATATAATAAAAAATTATATATTTTGAATAGTTATCCCTTATCAGATACAACAGATGAAATTTGATTCTGCAATATACTATGCCCAGTAATTATTTTTAAGTAAATTTTTTAAATAAATAAATGAATAGGAAAACCTAATAAATAGAAAATTTTTGCCCAGATCATTAAATTTTAATGAAAATGTTGACAATACTATTGGTTATTCATTTTGATATGAATAAGATTTATTTCAAAATGAAGTTTGAGGGGCGCCTGGGTGGCTCAGTGGTTAAAGCCTCTGCCTTCGGCTCAGGTCATAATCCCAGAGTCCTGGGATCGAATCCCGCATTGGGCTCTCTGCTCGGCAGGGAGCCTCCTCCTCTCTCTCTCTGCCTGCCTCTCTGCCTACTTGTGATCTGTCTGTCAAATAAATTAAAAAATCTTAAAAAAAATTTATAAAAAAAATGAAGTTTGATAGATCAGTGAGGGGAAGGAAGGCTTTGCTTTTAAGATAATGAAATTTTTTTAAAAAACGTTCCCTCACTCCATCTCCTGAAGATTTAGAAATAAAGCTGAGGAGGGAAGAGTGTTATTTATTTAAATGAGGAATGGTCCAAATATGGTCTCTGAAGAATATCTTTCAAATATTATAAAATCTCAATCAAAAACACTGAAAAGGCTCAGTGACATATTCTTCCTTAGACTTTAACAGAATACAGATACCTTTCAAAGTAACTGCCCCAAGTTAAGAGTTCATCCAGCAGCCTTTGAGTAGAAGATTGGGAGCGCACGTGAATGAGAGAAACATTAAATGTTTCTGTAGAAGCCTAGTTCCACACTGAGTGTGAAGAGGGAAAATAGTTGACATGCTAAGAACTTTACTCAGAGCCACAGTGACGTCCTAAATTACCAAGAAACTTGATATGTACTGTTGGCGGGAACGTAAACTGCTAAGGCCACTAGGTATGGATTTTGGGTTTCCTCAAGAAATTAAATATAGAACCACCATATAACCCAGCATTCCCACTTCTGGGTATATACCCAAAGGAGAAAAGCATTATCTTAATAATGAACTCCACTGTAGCATTATTGGCAATAGCCAAGGTATGGAAACATCCTAAGTGTGTATGAATGGACAAGAAAACACACACACACACACACAGAGGATTCAGGGAATCCTGTCATTTGTGAGAACATATGAATGAACAAAAAGGGTAATATGCAAAGTGAAATAAGCCAGAAAAATACATGGTATCACTTATATGTGGAATCTAAAAAGATAAAAATAAACACATTGAACTTACAGAAATAATGGAGAAAAATATTTGCCAGGGGCTTCTGGGGATAGTGGGGGATGGGGAAGAAAGGGAGAGGCTGGTGAAAGTATACAAACTTACCTGTAAAAGATGAATAAGATCTAAGGATCTAATGTGTGATGTGGCAACTATAGCTGATAACACTGTACTATGTAACTGAAATTTGCTAAGAGAACAGAACTTAAATATTTTCACACAGAAAAAGGGCAAATATGTGAGGTAATAGGTGCACTAAATCACTCAAGAGAAAAATCCTTTAACATTATCCCTCAATAAATCTGGAAATAAGAACAAAAATGGAATCAGAGTGCTGAGCAGGAAAAAGGAAAAAGAAATGTGTCCTGAAGGGGAACACAGATGAGGTGTTAGATTTAGTGGTATATGATGTTATTAAAAGAGATAGTTTTTTAAAGATGGAAGTTACAAGAAAATGTGTGTTGAGAGAATAACTCATTAAAAAGGGAGAACTGTGAACTCTTGGAAGGCAATCCAGAGTACAAGTGCAAAGACTGACCTTTGAGAAAAAAACAGAAAATCTTTAACTGTTGAAAAAGACAAGAGGTGGAAAGTGAGGGCCACACAGATGGTTGGTAGTGGAGAGATGGAGGAGTTCTTGTCTCTGTGTGCGGTAGTCATTGTACAAGGTGGGAGTATGGTGGATATATGAAGAAATACAGTAAGGTTGTCAAGGGAGTATTAGTTCCCATTAGAGATTTGAATCATGAGTTAAAGTGACACCTGTTCTGTTCGTGGGTTTGTCATGCTGCATAGACAGAGCTAAGTGCACAAAGACAAGAGCGGTGAACAATACCACGGTCTCTTGCTGGCAGACATGATGTGATTGAGAAATTTTCAAAGGATGAAACGCGGAATGTTAGAAATCAGAATTTCATAGGTGGTGCAACATCACACCAAGATATGCCCTAGTGAAATTACAAATGTCAACAACAGAAAAAAGAAAAGAAAAAGGTTACCAGAAGATACTTCTGTTGGCTTTAGGCAACTAGGCAGAAAAGGAAAATGCCTACCAGGTAGGAAGAAGATCAAGACACTTTCTTCAGGTTCTCACACTATCTCTCATGCCAATGGTAGCAGAGAAAACGTAATCTAAAATTATGAGACATATTAGCAGTCTTTCAAGTTATACATCATCAGACATGGAGCAACTCCTTCAGAATGTCCAACAAGAGCCCTTCTTAAAATAATTCAGACTATGAAAATACAATCAAAATAAAGATGAACAACATCAGGGATAGCATTAGATCAAGAAGGCAGACTTCGAACCCTCAGATTCTAGAGATAACAGACACCCACCATTTTTTAAATCCGTAACTTAGTTCAGTATTTTTGTATATACTTTAATATTCCCATAATAAATTTTTTTTTCTAAAAGGGAAGGAAAATTTCACCAAGACACAACGTGGTGAATTTTAGGATGCCAAGGGCAAAGTGAAAACCCTTAAACTTTCAGAGAGAAAAGTCATATTTCCTGCAAATGAACAGTAATACTGGGTAAAAGGAAACAATATTTTTCCTAAGATTCTAAGGAAAAATAATTTTGAACTGAAATTCTATACTCAGTCTAGTAAGAAAATAAAAAAGACATTATCAGAATCATATTCTAGAGTATTTACCACCCACACACCATCTGTGAAAGGATTACCAAACTATATACTCCAATATTTTGTTTTATTAATCCAAAAGGATGGAGTACTATGCATAAGCAATGGTAAGCCAAGGAACCAGGAAACCTCATGATTTGGTTTACAAAAATATGGATGGCACATTAAAGAAAATACCTAACAGACCAAAATTTCTAGATCACAGCGGTGTGGCAGGTGGCACCGGGAGAGAGCAGAAGGAACTCATGGCAGAGACGTGTGAAACTGGTTCTTGTTAAAACTGATAGGAAAGTATTCATTACAAATACGTATTGAAGCTTTTTATGGTTATCACTGAAAGGACAGAAAGATTATAATTTCCAGACATGAGATGGAGACAAGAGGAAGGCATAGAAAGCTAGACTATTGTAAGAAATCCTGAGGAAGGGAGGGCAAGAGCATGGTAGATATAAAACAAAATAAAATGACAGGTAAGAATCCGAACACATCAGCAGTGACAAAAGAGAAAAATAAACTGCTATTCAAAAGGTGGACGTACTTTTTAAAACTCCTTTAAATCCACTTTGGTGCTTTTTCTAAGAAAGGTACCAAGTCAAAAGGTGACATAGATCGACAATAATGGGATAGAACAAAACACTGAGGGCAAATACTGATAAAAAGAAAGCACAAGCAAAATAAACATCAACAAATTAAAGATTAAAAATTAAGTATAAAGATGAAAGCAGTTTATCAAAAAATCTCATTATCATGAGCTCCTTTATGTTCATAATAACAGAGCTTCAAAAAAAAAAAAAAAAAAAAAAGCCCCAAGCAGAATTTTACAGAATATCAAATACAGTAAGGACAAAAGAGATTTTAATAAAGAAGTTTTGCTCAATTTATCACCAACCAAAAGAGCATTACTACCTAAATTTCTTCCCTCACTAGTGGCTCTCATACATCACACTGCTCCTGTGACTTCACTCAAAGCTAGTCTGGAAGCTTAACCTTCATCCCTGCCTGTGTGGCGTTAGCCCTACTCTCTACCCATCCCTAACACCTCCCACTGCTCTGCTCCCAGCCTGCCTCTCCTGTCACAGGGTGTCCTGGCACCCTCTTCCCCATAGTTCTTTTCCACCTAGTCTGGTATCACAGGGCAAGTCTAGGGCTTAATGGAGGCCAATTTTCATCAAACACCATCCCTTTCCAGCAAGAAGTAGAGAGGGAAAAAGGAAAACACTTTGTTAAGAAAGAATCCCCTAGAAGGAAGAAGTTAAAAATAAACCTATATTCATATAGGATTGGCTTTTTATCCCATCATATTAGTATTTTGGTGAGGAAGTTTTAAATAAAAGATAATCCACTCGAGGATAATTTGATTTTTTTTGTTTGTTTTGTTTTGTTTTAAAGATTTTTATTTATTTATTTGAGAGAGAGACAGTGAGAGAGAGCATGAGAGGCGAGAAGGTCAGAGAGAGAAGCAGACTCCCCATGGAGCTGGGAGCCTGATGCGGGACTCTATCCCGGGACTCCGGGACCGTGACCTGAGCCGAAGGCAGTTGCTTAACCAACTGAGCCACCCAGGCACCCCTCGAGGATAATTTGAAAATAGTAATTTTATAATCTCATTATTCACCCTATTTGTTTTCCCAAAGATGAAAATGAATGCAGGACCAAGCCAGGAATTTGTGAAAATGGGCGCTGTGTTAACACTATCGGGAGCTACAGATGTGAGTGTAATGAAGGATTTCAGTCAAGTTCCTCAGGCACCGAATGCCTTGGTAAGTGACAACTGAGTGTATTTTACCTGGTAAATAAAACATCTGTTTTATGATGTCATCACAGAAGAGCTCTATGTACATATTCTTGCCTGCTAAAAAAAAAAATCCCCCAATCTGAGTAATCCATATACTTCTTCTTAAAGGTACACATCTATCAAAATGATGTATTTCTGTGCATGTGCGTTGTATGCACATCTATGCATAATGTAAATAGCCATCTTAAATAAAGTCTTTCCAAAATTAAGATTAATTAAGCTTTATGGAAAATGTGACTTTAGTAAAACTTACATCAGGAGATGATTTAATTCCAAAAGAAAATATTTGCTATGTGAGGTAAGCTTTGCTGCATTAGTAATATTAAAGCAAATGCCACACTTCAAAAACGCAGTGAAGGTCAGTTTTTATTTTATGATGCAGAAAAAATGTTTTACAAAATATTTTCCTGTGGAGAATATAAATTTCGGACTTATGTTGTATTTTAATTGCTAAAATGCTTACATTATAAACCATTTCACCTAATTATGAGCAGGTGTAAAAGTATGGAGTAGGAAAACGTAAGGCAAAATGAGCACTCATCACTTGATCTGATGGAAAAACAGCATGTTTCAGCTATATCAGCTATTTTTCCGAATGATGTCACTGCACTGAATCCTAGGAAATTGTTAGTCAAGAAAATAAATTTTGTTTACTGATGTCGTCAATCCAGACCCTTACTCTACCCACCAATCTTTCTGACAATAGGAAAGATAGCCTACCTTCTGCAATGTACTGCTCTCTTTCTATTATTAAGGTTTCACTAGGATGGCTCATTAAACCATATTAAAGATTTATTTGCCTATTTACATAAGAGAAATTCCTTTATTTATACTAAAAAAAAAAAATCTGCTTATTCCAAATGTTTGAATACTCTTTTAGATGTAGAAAAGACGAGATTGGATTGAAAATGTACCAAGATTGTAACATCATCCAGGATTTACTTTTCAAAAACAAATCCTGATACTCTTTTGCTTATTTAAAGGGAAATAATTTGGGATGCCTTGGTGGCTCAGTCAGTTAAGCATCTACCTTTGGCTCATGTCATGATCACAGGGTCCTGGGAGCCAGTCCTGCATTAGGCTCCCTGCTCAGCAGGGAGCCTGCTTCTCCCTCTGCCCGTTGCTCCCCCTGCTTATAATCATGCTCTCTCTCTCCCAAATAAAATCTTTAAAAAGAAATAAAGGAAATAATTTCATTTCATTTTTCTTTTGTTTGTGTTCTACAGGAATGGTAGTTTACTATTAGTTAGTTGCTGATGGGTTGAAGAAAAATAAATCGATTCCCTAAGCATATTATCACTTTTTATCAGATTTAATAAACTATAGTAAAAGAACACACTGTGGACTCCTTCTCCAGCAACTCTGTAATCGTGAAGCCATCCGAAGCAGGGCAGCTGTTCACAGAGAATAGTACTTATCTTTGAGAAAGTTTGTGCCAGGAAGAAAAACACTGGCTGACCTTGTGTTTGAAGAGGAGGGTGGGTGTTGCGTGTCACTGACGCTCACTCCCCACATGTGATTTCAGACAACCGACAGGGACTCTGCTTCGCTGAGGTGCTGCAGACCATGTGCCAGATGGCGTCCAGCAGCCGCAACCTTGTCACGAAGTCCGAGTGCTGCTGTGATGGGGGGCGAGGCTGGGGTCACCAGTGTGAGCTTTGCCCGCTTCCTGGAACGGCCCAGTACAAAAAGATCTGTCCTCACGGCCCAGGATACACCACCGACGGAAGAGGTGAGGAGCTGAGGGAAGGTCCCGCACATTGTCGATGCAGTTAACAGTAATTGATTCATTGGAAGGAAAAGTGAAGCATCGATAAAATGCCTAAAATATTTGTATGCATGTGTGTTTGTATATGCTTTTTGCTAATAATTAAGAGACTTCAAAGGAAGTAATCTTCATACTGAATCTAAGAGCAGAACTTACTAGGAAACAGAAGCCTGAAGCTTAGGTAATAGTAAGTAATTTTCTTGAGATCACATGTTTTCTAAGGGATGGACCCAGAAGTGGAACACATCTGCCTGACCCCAAAGGCCATGTCTGTAACCCCCAAATTCTACTTGCTTTATTTAAATAAGTGTTGCTTATTTGAGTGGATACAGTCTGGATACAAGGATACAAGGATACAGTCTGTTTGCAACGTATTTACAAACCAAGCCTCATAATCTGTTAGTGGTTTCCAGTTGTTTTTGTTGTTTTTTGTTTTTGCTTTTTTTCTCCCTGAGACTACTCCTCATTGAAGTTTATACCTAAAGTCTCTAACTTTGGAGATAATTCTAGCCTCTGACCCGTTATTCCCCTTTGTTTCCTTTTTTTTTTTTTTTTAAACAACCACCTGAGAGACGGTCCTGAAAAGATAGCATTTTCTCCTACAACTGTACAGGCTGTTGGCCCTGGGCCCAGTCACTCTGCTCATGAAACCCTTTCTTGAGAGTCTAATCCAAGTGTGGATATGAAGTCCAGGAGTGGGAAATCACCACAAATCCCAGATTAATTGGACTTCAGAGAGACAGCTTTCTACGCCACGCCAAAACAGTTCATACTTAGAGTGCAAAATGAGTAGACTGAAGCTGGGCTCTCAACAGAGCCTCATTTATAGACCTCTTCCAATCCCTCCCGAATATTCTTTCTTCCCGTCCATGTTGCTGAAGTGATGAGGTACCCGAGCGCTGTTGTGAATGCTATTTGCTAGTTATTTCATGTCAGTCCCTTCGTTTCTCTTAGGTGTGAGTCTCACCAGTTTCATCCTTGCATGTCCTTGCATGTATAATAACTTGTGTGTGTGTGTGTGTGTGTGTGTGTGTGTGTGTGTGTTTATTTTTTTTTCCCCACACACAGATATTGATGAATGTAAGGTGATGCCAAATCTCTGTGCCAATGGTCAGTGCATCAATACCATGGGCTCATTCCGATGCTTCTGCAAGGTCGGCTACACGACAGACCTCAGCAGCACCTCGTGTGTAGGTACGTCTGGGGGTGGCCAACTGCTATTTCCTAGAGCCACTGCTGGCAGTGCGGTAGGTTACCATGGAGGGCCGCAATGTTCCTTATGCAGTTCCTTTCAGGTATGTGGTTCCTGGTATCATAGTAGTTGTCCTTGCCCAGTAAACTGCGACACAGAACTGTTCAGTTCATCAGGAAGTGTTCAGTCACGGAGTGTAAAACTACAAAATCTGCTTCACCAATTTATATTTTAATTTAAAATTAGAAGTGCACCTTCATTTGTCAGTCTCTTGATGAAAGAAGAGGGCTCCTGACGGTGAGGCTGTGTGTGAGTCTATGTAGGGAGAGCGCTTTTGTGCTTGTTCCTCATTGCTGGGTTTTTCATAAAATATACGAATGAAGCCTCCTGTAAAATTTGCAGTTGCAAAGCAGTGTCAGGACAGAATCCTTCTACATTTTTCACAATTTTTTTCTAATTTAACTTCTCACACCCACACTATTCTGTACCAGTTGAGGGCAAGGGGTGGGGAGCTTGCTTCTAAAGGGTCTTTCCAAAGCATTTGACTTAGTTTTCACTGAAGAAAAAGAAGTCTCTTCTCCATATTAATCAACTTGCATGATAGTCCATTAAAGTACCTATTTTAATAACAAACTCACCTGGCATGAAAAGGTTCAGAAAACCCAAACTGGCCCTTTGTAAGCATTTGACTCACTTGGCTGGGCATGAGAGTCCTTGAGAACAGGCTAGCATCACAAGCTTCTGGTGTGCTGGGGGCGTCCATCAGTGTCCTTCATGAGGAAATGGAGATTGTTTGCTGTCCATCAGTCCTTGCAGAGAATGCAAGGGAGGATGATTTGGGACGGTTATTTTGACTCGGGATGTGAGCAGAGTGTGTAGAATCTACAAGGCACCGTGCTATGTGCTGGGGCTCTGCTATCTGTGGGCTAAAAGAAAAGAGGGAGACGTTACTGAATGCTGTAAGGAGAAAGCTATGCACCAAGGGCTGCTTAGAAAGGTGCCGTGACCTCTGATCCAGTGACTTGGAGCCTGAGCCATCTTGCAGGGTGAGCGGAATGAAGTAAGGACCAGACAGAAGACAGAGGGCAAGAGACCCTCCTGACCATGTGTGTGTGCAGTGGAGCTGCCGGGCCAGGAGCAGCAAGGGCCTGACTTAGGGGCAGCAAGCCTGTGGGACCCCACGGTGCTCGGCATGTCAGTTCACAGTTATAAGAGGATATCTTCCAGATTCATATGTAAGAAGAAGCTCTTAATAAAATGATCCTTGGGGTGCCTGGGTGGCTCAGTGGGTTAAGCCGCTGCCTTCGGCTCAGGTCATGATCTCAGGGTCCTGGGATCGAGTCCCACATCGGGCTCTCTGCTCAGCAGGAAGCCTGCTTCCCTTCCTCTCTCTCTGCCTGCCTCTCTGCCTACTTGTGATCTCTCTCTCTCTCTGTCAAATAAATAAATAAATCTTTAAAAAAAAAAAAAAAGAAAATGATCCTTGTGGTAAACCAGAGTACATAAGGCTAAAGAATGCAGTGGGGTTTTTTGCCCCTGGACGTTACATGTATCCAGGAATCATAGATTGATCTACAAAGTAAATCTGTATGTTACTTTCAAGATAACTGCTGTGCATCATTTTCCCCTGGCGGTTTTTCCATTTTAAGTTGAAGCCAAAAGGGAAAAGATAAAGTAGGAACATGGAGGGAGGAAAGAAGCCAGTGGTTGCTTGAAACTAAAAACTGTAATCTTGACCTCACTTTCATTTAGATCTTGATGAATGTTCCCAGTCCCCGAAACCATGCAACTTCATCTGCAAAAACACAGAAGGGAGTTATCAATGCTCCTGTC
Organism: Mustela nigripes; assembly: GCF_022355385.1. Taxonomy (NCBI): domain Eukaryota; kingdom Metazoa; phylum Chordata; class Mammalia; order Carnivora; family Mustelidae; genus Mustela; species Mustela nigripes. The sequence goes on along the minus strand of NC_081568.1, from coordinate 66,497,472 downwards.
CTCGGGGCTACGTCCTGCAAGAGGACGGAAAGACCTGCAAAGGTGAGGGACGCATCTTCACCATTCCTGACCCTCTTGTCTCCCTCCTTGCACATCCAAAGTCAGCTAGGGAGCTTTTCCAGCTGCATGGCCTTCATTAAGGAACATCTTCCTGGTGACCACTTGATGACTCAACAGAAAATTCTACCAGAGGACACATGGTAGGAGGCAGGGAGAATTAAAGCGCAAATCACAGCTGTTTCCTTCTTCTCTAACAGACCACACAAAATGACAATTAAATAAACTTATATAAAACAAAAAAATGTTAGGGAGGGAAGAGATTGAAACAAATAAGATTTCCTTTGCTGCTTATCTAAGATTTTATTTCTTCTCATCTGTCTTTATTACTTGACTGCAGAAGATTGAAAATGAATGGGTGAATTTCATTTTTTTGCACAGGTAGTATTAAAAGTAATTCTCAAACTAGACAGTGATGATAGCTCCCGCGCAAAACTCATGCATTTGGTTTTATCATAAACCTCTCCTGTATGGAATGAATGGATTGAGGAAATTCCTGTCTAGCTAAATGTTTGAAATACAAGTTATTTTTAAGAAGATGTAGTTTCATTTCCAAGGAATACCAAATAATAATAATAATTATTATTATAGCAAGCAGTACTGTTCACTTAGATCTTAGTGAACCGCTATGAGTCAGTTTAATTTTGCATGTTATGAGTGCAGACAGTGCATGTTTATTAAGCTTTAAAATAATGAGTGTTATAGTTTCTACATTTATTTAAATATATTCTCCCATATTAAGTTATAATCTCACCAGAATTATATTTCGAGTTTTCTATTAGTATAGTCCAAATACAAATTCCATTTATGACCAGAATCACAGATGCCATGTTTTTGCTTCCTCTGGTGTTTATGATGCTGTGTTCACTTGGAGCCTAAGAGCCTGACTCAGTGCTTGTTTTCAGACCTTCATCAGTTTCCAGCTTCTGTTTTATTTTTATTTAACCTGCCCCCGCAACTGTTCTCACAGTGAATACCCTAAGGTTCTAATTCTTGCATTTAGTGCACAGTGAAGTACTGGCTGGTCACTTACTCCTCTGCTCGCCCTATGCATTATGGGAGTCTTGTAATGCTTCCAGCAGAACTCTACACGAAATAGCCCCAAACAGAACATGTCCACATCCTGTGGCTTCTTGAGAGGGAAGGCAGGGCCAGGTAACTCTGCACTTCTTTTTCACTGACCTCTCTTTCACCTCAGACCTTGATGAATGTCAGACCAAACAGCACAACTGCCAGTTCCTCTGTGTCAACACACTGGGAGGTTTTACCTGCAAATGTCCGCCTGGTTTCACCCAGCACCATACGGCCTGTATTGGTAAGACACACTGCATGTGGGAAGATTTGCTAATTATGGGTACATGCATAAGAAGTGTACTTAAAATGGTAGACTGTTGAATGGCTCCATACTTCATTTAGAACTGCTAGGTCATGATTACTGGTCTAGAAATAATATAGGTGTTTTTCATAAGAATTGTATCCAAAGGCAAAAATACATGAAGTCCAAGCTTATTTATGATCCAAGCACATAGACGGTAGGTATATTCCAAACAGGACCTTTAGGTTGCATTCTAAATATAACCATGTGTTTTCAGACTAAGTATAAATAAAGGTTCATTGTGATTTAGAACATGCTAATGAACATGGTGGGTTATTTTATGTTAGAAGACACACATATGTTAAGAGAGTTTCAGTCTGCATTGTCAAAAACCCAAGTCCTCAGTTGACCCAAGATATGTTCTAATTTCACCTCTCTTGAAATACTTTTTTTTTCTTTGCCACTTTTGCCTCTAACCTGAGAGTGAATCCTGGCATAGATTTCCCTCAGGTTTTCACATCTTGAACTTGGGTTTTCATGCCTCACTTTGCATTTCGTGTAGTGAAATCTGAGTCATATAATGACTGGGAAGCTTGACATTCCTCCTTCCTCTTTTGCTAGACAACAATGAATGTGGGTCTCAGCCTTCACTTTGTGGAGCAAAGGGAATCTGTCAGAACACGCCTGGAAGTTTCAGCTGTGAATGCCAAAGAGGGTTCTCTCTCGATGCCACTGGACTAAACTGTGAAGGTGAGTTTATCTGCTAAAAAATCCTTAAAATAATACAGCAAACTATTTTCTTTTAACTTGCAAGCCACCAAATGAGAAATGAGGTCATCTCAAAAAGAAAAAGGTATTTAACAAAATAGAACTCAGCAAAATAGAACTTGATTTTTGTTTATACGTTTTCATATATCATTTTGGGGGTAGAGGAAAACTTGAACGTGATAGAACAAAAATTCTATATGAACTGGCTATTAAAGTAACTGGAGTCTTTGCCTAATTACTGATGCAAAAAAAAAAAAAAAAAAAAGCTGAAAAGGAATTCTGTACCGTAGTGTACAGGTACATCCAAAAAAAATGGACTTTTTTCCATGATAACTAAATGTGTGAAAGTTAAGTGTAAGAAAAGAAACAGTTATCAAAGAGAATTGTAAAATATATGAAAGCTCTGGGGAAAGTGATAGCTGTTTCCATTTTATTTGTTCCAAAACTCCTCCTATTTACTCTGTTCTCTAAAAATGGGCATTTTCTGTTAAGCCACCCACCCTCACAATAGGTATTTCCTGCAAAGTCAAAGAAACATTTAACTGGGAATAAAATAAGAATCTATCTATACTCAACAAAATATTATACTGTTCTCCAATATTTCCACTGCAAGGGCTAATATAGTAGAATTGGTATCTTTTACAAAACACCCATGCCAGAAATTATAAGACTCTGTACATTCCCTTATGCTTTTATAAACTATTGCAATTTAAGTCCTTAATTGATTTTAGTGCCCCTTTATTATTCTTTGGGATTTATGATTCTGGATTCTAGAAATATATTCAGGGTTTTTAATATACTCTTTTTAAGAAGTATAAGACATGTATAAATCTAATTTGTAGCCAAGAAAAGTTCAGTTTTAAAGATTTCCATTTTAACATTTTATATTTGAAGTCCTTGAGACTTCTAAAGTATTCTGAACATACAGCTGCTTGCCACGTGTAAGTTCAGCCTGTGACCATCCACATAAGATACCATTTATTAATTAGCCATATAAATTTGTTATATACACCTCAAACATGCCAATTTTATATCATTCTTTATGAGTAGATTTCAAAGTCCCAGTTGTCATTCCAAAAGAGTACGCATGTGTGGACAAAGAAATTTTTCCATATGTTGTAATAATACCACATCATATCTAAAAATAATATATTTAAATACTTAAATTTTTCATCTAATTAATGTCAAATGTAATAAAATTTTTTGCATGCAAAACAATTATACATTTTAGATATCTCTGTAGTGCTTATATCCTCCCAAACATGAAGATTTTTATTAAGATTTATTTACTTACTTACTTACTTATTTTAGAGCATGAGTGGGTTATTGACTCTTGGTTTTGGCTTAGGTTGTTATCTCAGGATCATGAGATTGAGCCCCACATCGGACTCTGTGCTTAGTGGGAAGTCTGCTTGAGATTCTGTCTCCCTCTCTCTCTACCCTTCCCCACCTCTCTTAAATAAATAAATCTTAAAAAAAAAAATAGAATAAAGTGGGTTCTTCTCTCAGAAACATTGTTTGTATCGCCACGGGCTAATAACCATGTGACTTGAAAAAACTGACAGCCTCTCTGTGTGTCTTGTTTATCAGTTCCCCTGATAATAGTTAACACAGGTTGTGTTTGGAGGGCATTTAAGAACAGTAGAGGAAAGGAAAGGGGGTGCATAAGTATCTTGCTGGGATTGTTTTTGCAGATGTGGATGAATGTGATGGAAACCACAGGTGCCAACATGGCTGCCAGAACATCCTGGGAGGCTACAGGTGTGGCTGTCCTCAAGGGTATATTCAGCATTACCAGTGGAATCAGTGTGTTGGTGAGTTCTCACTTGTTACATAGCATCTGCTTTCTTACTTTAAAGTATCTGTGTAAGATGAACAAATAATAAAGGTATTGATGTTTCAGTGTAGCCTCTGAATCCTAGAACTTTAACACCAGTCCTCTGGACAGATGCATGGGGCTCTGTGACACTAGTCTACTTGTGTATGTTTGAAAATAACCAGCATAAAAATGTTGTTTTAAGTACCCCAAAGGGAACTCAACTGGAGCTTTTATAATTACAATTTCCTACTGGATGTAATTTTAACTTTCTGAAGATGGTGTCAAGATTCATCATCTTTATTTGCTAAGGTCTGGGGATTTTCATCATTAATTTCTTAACTTTAGATTTTGGGTTGAAGAATTGCCCATCCATCTCCCTCATAAGTCCTACATCTAAATGAATTCAGATCAGCTTAATAAGGACTGTCCATCTGTGCTTTCCAGTTACATACATTTAATGAAGAAGGCTATCTGAAGGTAGAAAAGGTAACTACTTACAGCTAATTCTGTTGAATTGAATTTGTCTCTAGACAAAAGTGTTTGTAAAATAAAGTCTCTAGGCTCTCAACCCTGTTCCTGGCATTGATAACAGTCAATGGAAATTCTCCTTTAAGAGAGAGCCTGATCAAAGAAAACATTATTCTGTGCTTGAATAGCCAGCTGATGTACTTAGCAGAGGCCTGATTTCTTGGCTCCGTCTGAGTGCCCTCAGCAGATGCCCCAACAGCAAAGCCTGAAGGGGAATCGAGGTCCTGAGGCAGCCGCTGGGGTGCTCTCCTGTGCCTCTACCATGATTTCAGTTACCCCACGTGTTTCTTCACTGTGAGCATCCACTTGATAAATTAATCTGATTTTATCCTTTGTGGTCTTCTCAAAAGAAATTTCTAATGACAGTTTAGTGAATGGAGGAGAGAAAATCAAGCTGAATTTCAAAGGAGGGAAACCAGCTTGGTGAAAGCCACAGAGAGGCTGTGGTCTTGGGCGAAGCCAAAGACAGATGCTCCATCAGCCCATGAATAGATGCTCGTGCAGGGAAATGCAGAAACCATTCGTGATCAAGAAGTTAGGGACACAGTTTCCAAGGGTTGTCAGAATGATGAGTTAGGCAGTCAATCAGAATGATTGGTGGGGTCACTTCTTTTTTTCTTCACACACAAAAATGCTGCCCAAGTCCTTATGTCCGGATTGATTTATAAACAGAGGCAAAGTATAGGCACACTCTTGACTATATAGAGATCAGTGCATTTGTAGACAGCTGTTGAAACAGTGTAAAATAATTATATTTTTACTAAATATAACTGTTTACTAAAGTGGAGGGTCTCTTATTTTATAGATAATATGGACTTTTTGGTTAATTCTATGGCTCTTAAAGCAAAAGAATGATCTAATATTTCACAGGTGTCAGCTTATTAAATAGAATTCTCATTTTTGAAATGTTCCTAAGTATAAATAAGAGCACCTATGGAATATCAGCTCAGTTTCCAAGTTTTTAAGTTTTCTGGAGCTTCTGCCTGTGAACATCTGGTGCAAAAACAGCTGTAAAGGTTTTCACTAAATTGGTCTGATTTTAAAATTAAGGCTGCTGCTACATCCTAATTCCCCTTTGAGGGATTCTCTGAATAGGCATTTCAGCAAGGCCATCACCCCCCCAGCAGCTCACATAGTGTCAGGGCAGGGATTTACTTGGAAAGGTTCTAGATTCATCTGTGCAGGGTTGAGGAATCTAACTGGCCCTGACTTTAATTGCTGACTTCCTTGCTTTGAACCCTACATAATTCCCAATTTTAACCCAACTATATGGCAGGGATAGAATTAAACCATCAGGAATGAATAAAAGCAACAGGTTATCAAAAGAACAAGAATCCTGACAAAATACAACTTGAAAGGCCACAAATTATTTTTATCTGTTACTGCATATGTGAATATCATTACTCATTTCATATGCTTGAGGGGGGAAATGCAGAATGAACTCTTTCAGATTTATCTGAATTCCCTTCGTAAATGGACAAAACTGTTCAGAGTCGATGCATCAGATAGTTTAATATTAAATTATTAATACTACTGCCAACTTAAAGAAAATGACAGTTTTTTTGTGTTAATACTGAAAAAAGGTTTTAATTCAAATCAATACTTAAAAATGTTTCTGATCACTTGCCAGAGAATATTTATAACACTCTGGTATATAGGCTATAGAGTTTCTCAGATGTTTACAAACATTGTAATTATTCAAAATTGAAAATAAGTATTACCCTTTGCATATAAAGAAAAATTTTTTATTAGGGAAGTTTTTGGTTATGTAGTGTTCACTAACTTCCAGTTGCTTCTAGGCTCACTTCAAAATAATTTGATACAGCTTAGTGAAGCATAAATCAGCTCAAAATATGTATCAAACATGAACGTATTTTCAAAGTGAGATGACCAGAGTCCATAAAAATATACCACAATGTACATTTGTAACATACAAATATGAAGTGCTTCATGGTGCTTACAGAAACAGTACACATTTTTAAATGTTCTTGTCAGTAGTATGTAAATACTATTTATTCAGTTGGTTTTACAGATAATTTTTCTACCTAACAAATGTCTAATACCATATTCATAGCAGGATTATTTTGTTAAATTATAACCTAATTTGCATTCTGTTACAAGAGAAATACTGGATATAAATGTCAGAGTTAATGATTAGAGCAGATAAGCCTCTGTGGCAGAATGCCAAGTCTTTTGTGTTTAGAAATAAAACAGCAGTTATGTCTGTGTCATAGGCAACCTAGTGATTAAGAATTCATTAAATACTTTCTCCTGATGAAATGAAGACTGAGAACTTGTACATATTAGGTAATCATCACAGGTTTAGATCGAGAATTCTCTATTTTGTTGGCCTGATTTAATTGTGAAACTACAATGATGACACAAATGTTGCCGCATAATGTCTGCCCTTTCGGTAACCCACGTGCTGAACTTCATGAGCTCCAGGTTCCTGCAAGAGGCCCCAGCTGCACAGAGACCCCATCTGCACCCTCCATAGGCTCCCTGAGTGGCTGCACGGAGGCCCTTCCCTCCAGTTGCCGTGTCCTCTCCTTACACATGGACCATGTCCCCACGGGGGCTGAAACACAAACTTGTCACATCCTAGGTCAGCAGACACACTTTGTTCCAGGGGAGTCCCAGGAATCAGTGAGAATTCCACGGAATAGATGGGACTTGTGCCCAGGGTGGAAACTGGATTATAAGAAAGCTCAAAGGAGTCAAGCCACATGCTCTCTATCAGCCAGACAGTTAAGAGCAAAATTGTCATCTCCCAAGTTAAAAGCACAAGCAGGCTTTGATGTTGTTAAAATATTAGCAACTGAAAGTATAACCTGTAATTATCCTGCAAGAATTTATAGTGTAAGGTTATTAAACAGGTAAAACTGATGTCAACTTGATGCCCAGATGCAGAACTCTCTCAGAAGACACATTCTGCCCCTAATAGGTTCTCAGTAGTTAAAAGCATACGAGATTTTTGGTTCAGTCGATCCACTTAAATAATGCTTTTCTCAGTTATTTTAATTCAGACTATTTAAATATTTATATATATTTTTCTCCCCATATAGAATGAATTTGGAAATTGCTGGGAGAATATACATGTACCCAGATATAGGTTTTTTTTTTTTTTTAATCGAGGCAGAACTCACAGACCAGAAAATTCATTATTTCAAAATGCAAAGAGTTCAGTGGTGTCTAGTATATTCTCACCAGAGTTTGCAGCCATCAACACATTTTCATTGCTCCAGAAAGAAACACCATACCCATAAGCAGATATCTCCATTTCCCCATCCCTGTAGCTCCTGGAAAATAGTAATCTACTTTCTAGCTCCATGGATCTGAGATTCACGCTTTTGAAGTAACCTTCAGTTCAGAGAATATAAAAGTTATTCAGTAGACAGACTGCAAAGGTCTGTCCCCAAGGACTTCCATTGTATTGAGAAACAGCACAAACAGAAAATATAAAAGGGTAGGGCAAGGCTTTTTTAAAGCTGTAATTTAGGCGGATTTGTTGGGATTTGGTGGTTTGGGTTTTGTTTTTGTTTTGGGGATTTTTTTTTTTTTTTACTTTTATATGCTTTTGCCAATCAGCCATCAGGGTAAACATTTTTTAAATGTTTTAAATATCTAGAGATATTTCTCTATAAAACCATCAAGATTGTGAGACTGGGCCTCTTTGCCCCCAACATAAGAGTCTCTTCCTTTGTGCTCCTAGACGAGAACGAATGTTCCAACCCCAGTGCCTGCGGCTCTGCTTCCTGCTACAACACCCTGGGGGGCTACAAGTGTGTCTGCCCCTCAGGATTCTCCTTCGACCAGTTCTCCAGTGCCTGCCACGACGTCAATGAGTGCTCGTCCTCCAAGAACCCATGCAATTACGGCTGCTCTAACACGGAAGGGGGCTACCTCTGTGGCTGCCCGCCCGGGTACTACAGAGTGGGACAGGGGTAAGGCCGCCACCCCACTGCCTCGCACACAGGGAAGCAGAAAAGCGGACAGGGATGAAAAGCCCAGGAGAACAAGCACTGCTCAGAGGACTTAGGGTATGGGAAGAAGCACCACCGGGAAGGCCCCTGGTTAGGTCAGCGCAGCAGGACCGCTGCCTCTATGGTGTCTGTGAGACTACCTTTTATTATATAGGTAGCACTCTCCTGCCCCTTGACACAGCCTGAATTGACTCAGATACCTCAAGGCCAGAGACAGGTCAGTGTTGAAAATGCGGCTCCCTTGTTGTTGCTGACACCTGGGTTCTTAAAGTTCAAGTAGAAATGGCTATGCCCCAGCTTTTTCTATGAATTGCGGCAAGTGCTTGCCCAGCGGTCCCCAAGGAAGGAGCCTGTCCCTCCCTCCGCTCCTCTAGCTTTACACTCACAGAGAGGATGGGCCTAGTTCCTGTGGTGCCATCTCCACCGGGCTGGCTTTCTTCCAGCAAAGGGCCCTCCCCCAAGTGAGCTGTCTCAAGGGCCGCTGGCTGCAGCGGAGGTGCAGGCGGCCTGCATCCTTCCGCCAGGCAGCTGGCTCTCCCAGCACAGAAGACAGGAACTGACGAGTCAGTCAGGGTCATCTTCCCCAGAAGGAGCAGTGAATGAGTCAGGCACTTAGGGGAAGGAACACATCTGTCTACCACTGGTACCTCATAGTGCTTGAAACCCAAGTCTTGGTCCAGATAAGTGTCCTTCAGAGCCAACATAGTGAGTCTCACTGTCTGTAATGGGAGCTCAGAAACCGCAAGAGCTGCAGAAGCGAGCTCTCTTGAGAGCATAAGCACAGGTATCAGACTTACAAAGCAACAGAAATTCTTTTTTAACTTCTTGATTTAACTACACCTGAGTGCTTCAGTCGAATTAGGATTGAAAACTGGAGAAGCCTGGAGATACTCTCAAGAATTCTGATGTTCAGAATGAGGGAGAATCTCATGCTTCAAGTGTCAAAGGAAAGAGTTACCAGGAGTATTAGGTTTTCCTGTTTGTGAGTTTACAGTTCGCGTTGTTGGTTTCTTGTCTCCAAGAAGTCTCTGCTCTACCACTGGAAAACCACAGTCACAGTTAAAGGTGAAGTCTAACCATGCCTTGCTTCTTTTTGCCCATAGCCACTGTGTCTCAGGAATGGGATTTAACAAAGGGCAGTACCTGTCCCTGGATGCAGAGGTCGACGAGGAAAATGCTCTGTCCCCAGAAGCATGCTATGAGTGTAAAATCAATGGCTACTCTAAGAAAGATGGCAGACAGAAGAGAAGTGTTGGGGAACCCGAACCCACTGCTGTGAGTAAACCTCTGTCTTCAGAAGATTTTATCCTTAAGCAGGAACATGTACACACAGTCAACTTTTCCATCAGTTTCAGCCTCACTGAGGTTACAGCTTTCTTGTAATGTTATAACTAAATTCACAGACACAATATGGCAGAGAAAGATTACAATTAATGGCATTATTAGCTCAGAACACAAGGACAGGGGGAAAAAAAAACTTAAAGATTCATAGTTTCAGATCTGTGTTTTTGTCCTGACAAGAAAACTGAGTTGACACTGTGAAGTACCTGGAACAGTGCCTGGCATATTAGTAAATGTCACCAAGTAACACCTAGTATCCAACGATGTTGGTGATTTTCCCAAAAATCAGCCATAGCACCACCCTCTGCAAAATTGCGCTCCTCCCCCCCCCCCCCCGCCTCCCCTCAGAAAACAATCCTGGGCAACAACTAGCTGGCTATGTGAGTTGGGTGACTTGCTTCATCTTTCTGGGCCTCTAAAAATTCCCTCATCTGTAAGGCTAGATTTCCCTAGCCAAAATGTGTGTGGTTTTATTTTGTAATAGTAAACAGGCCAGTATTAGATTAAGTTGACTGAGGTACCAACTGTTTAAATAGGGCGATTAAGATATCCATCAAATACCCCTTGACTACAAATCCAGAAATTTTGCTTATGAAAAACTCCCACTGTGATACTGGAGACAGGATTCTGTCTGATCACAGATGGGCACTTTTTTTTTTTTTTTTTAACAATTTTATCTACCTACCTATCTACCTGTTTTTTTGTCTGTGAAAGCGAGAATGTGTACCCAAGTGTGTAGAGGCGCAGAGGGCAGGTAGAGACAGAATTTCAAGCAGAGCTCAATGTGGGGCTCGATCTCAGACCTTGAGATCATGACCTGAGCCAAAATCAAGAGTCAGACCGTTAACCAACTGAGCCACCCAGGCACCCCAGTAGGCACTTATGTGCCAGCAGAGCCAAGTTCTTACTTTAAAGGTATCCACTCAAAGCTTTGGATTTTTGCTTGTCTTACAAATAGCATTCTAGGGGCACCTGGGTGGCACAATCAGTTAAGCAGCTGACTCTTAGTTCCGGCTTGGGTCATGATCTCAGGGTTCTAGGATGGAGCCCCATATCCAGCTCTGTGCTCGGCATGGAATCTGCCTCAGGATTCTGTATCTCCATCTCCCTCTGCCCCTCCGCCTGCTTGCTTGTGCCCTCTATCTCTCTAAAATAAATCCTTAAAAAATAATAATAAAATAGCATTTTAAAACCTCCCACTCTTCTGACCAAGTGAGACTTGGTTTATCTGGGACCTGCCGTACTGGTTTTTTTACCAAAGCTGATTCAAACCCAAGCCCAGGACTCTGCAGGTCCCTATGTCTTCACTAATGGCTCCCTGTAAACACACCCCACTCATGGCTATGAGGGCCTTATAAATCAAGCCAGGCTTTCAGAGGCCAGATTGCTCTGGGGATCATCCCTACCGTTGGCTAAGAGCCACACTTTGAAATTAGACTCCAGCTAAAATATATGTGTGTGTATATATACACACACACACACACACACACACACACACAATCACCTCTTAAATTATTTTTATCTATATCTATATTTTAGATATTATATATTATATTTAAACTATATTATATTTTTCTATATATATACACAATCACTTCTTAAATTATTTTTTCATCAATAAGCTTGTTATTCCATAAACTCTTCAACAGTATTTTACAGTGTGAAGCTCTCTGTAGGCTCAGCCCTGTCACCGGACCTGGGTCAGGTGCATGAGAGGCTGTACAGATCTCCAGATTGCACTCTGTGGAACCGACCTTGCCCCCAGCTGCCAGGGCCTCGCAGGAGCCTCCCTGTACAATCACTCGTGATGCGGAGAGCACAGAGTTGTCCTCCTGGCCACAGCCCCAGCAGAAAACCCCTCCCCGTCCTCTGCGTGTGCCTTAGAATTTCTTCCCACGTCCTCTCCTTCTCTTTCTCCAGGTTGAACACATTAGCCTGGACAGTGTTGACATGGACAGTCCCATGAAAATGAAGTTCAACCTCTCTGGCCTTGGCTCGAAGGAGCACATCCTAGAACTCATGCCAGCCATCGAGCCCCTCAACAACCACATCCGCTATATCATCTCCCAAGGGAACGACGAGGGGATCTTCCGCATCCACCAGAGAAACGGGCTCAGCTACTTGCACACGGCCAAGAGGAAGCTTGCGCCCGGCACGTACACACTGGAAATCACTAGCATCCCTCTCTACAAGAAGAAGGAGCTTAAGAAACTGGAAGACCGAAATGAGGATGACTACCTCCTAGGGGAGCTCGGGGAGGCTCTCAGAATGAGGCTGCAGATCCAGCTCTATTAACCCTTTACAGACTTGGCTCCAGGCTCCAGTCCCTGCACAGCCAGCCTGCAGCAGCCTCGGAAAAATCAGCGATTAACTGCAAAGAGGGGGAAAAAAGACTTTTGTTTCTTTCCTCCCTGTCTCAGACTGCAGAAAGTTGACCCTCACAGGGAGGGGTAATTGAGACTCTGGTATGGCCAAAGATTTGAGTACAAAGGCAACCGTGGTTACTGTATTTTTTATATAACTTCACTTTAAAATATATTAAAAGAAAACTAAAACTAAATGTTCAAGAGATCAGCATATGGCACTAAATGCACAAAAATAATGTGAGCTTTTTTTTTTTTTTTCCTGTTAGCAGTCTGTAACACTTTGGGTATTTTGCTATAGTTGCTAATTAAAAAAAATATAGATGTTTATTTATTTTTAATGCAGTAATATATGGAGAAATGAACAAACTATGTAAACAAAAAGGGAAACTCACTTGTTTTTCTTTAGATTTATAAATTTGAGCTATTTCTTTTAGAGGTGCTTTTTAAAAAATCCAGTAGATTCAAGAGAGGTTTCCTTTTGGTTTTCTGCCAGGGGTCCAACTGGTACCCATCTGATGATTTTTAAAGAAAGCCTCCCAGAGCTGTAAGGGCAGCATAATCAATAACTTAAAAGACGGCCAAGTCATGAGATCCTTCAGAAAGGAGATCAAAGCCAGAGCAGCTCGCGGTGACGATCGTTCCCATCACCAGACACACACCAGGCAACCGAAGATGAAGCACAACCACTGTAGCAAAATACCTTGACTGCTTGTGAGACCAGTAGCGTTGCAGGCCAAACCGTACTGTATTTCCTTCATATAACCTCAAGGAAGCACATGTGCTCCCCACAACACCTCATTCCTATCCAGGGTGGGCCGCGCTCCCGCGGCACCGGAGGCCGCCGAGGCGCGGCCAGTCCTCTGCCAAGGAACGCCTGGCGTTCTGTAGTGTTTGGTGCTGTCTTAGATTAATGGTGCATTTATTATGTTCAAGCTGTTTCAGGATTGCCATATGTGCAAACAAATCATGCAGTACAGCCGAGGAATATATGTTGTTGTTGTTTTTTTTAAATCCATTTTTTTTAGAATTTTCATTAATACTGTAGTTATACACCATATGCCTCATTTTATCATAGCCTATTGTGTATGAGAGATGTTTGTACAATGAATTGATGTTTAGTTTGCTTTAGTCATTTGAAGAGATTCTGTACCAGGACGTGCTGATAGAAGAACGTCCCCGTGTACTTCTCAACCCAAGAACCTGTCCCTGGACCAGTGACCAAACCTCATATGTGAAATGGCCAAAGCGCGTGCAGGCTCCAGGTTGCTCCTCTCACACCTGTGCTGACCAAAGATTCATAACCAATTTATATCCAGTTGGGGGTTTTGTTTTGTTTTTTTAATACCTAAAAAAAGAAACAGTGTAAATTTGTAATCAAGTGTTTGTGAGGAAAAACTTATGGTTTTTGGTTTTGTTTGTTTTTGTAGTTCTGTGTATCAAATATGACACTTTTCTTGCAATAAAGCTTATTTTGGGGTAGTTTGCTGGCTGAGTTTTATGAGACTATAACCTTCACTGTGTTGGTGGGAAGCGCTAGGGGTTTTGCCTACGGAGACCTGTAGGAAAGTGCCAGAAAGAGAGCCAGCCACAGTTACAGAAAAATGAGAGAATGCTGTCCAGTCTGTGACAAGGAGTGTTCAAGTGACAATGACAATGTAAAGTCCTCTTCAGGTAGAAGGACAAAAATCAAGGCAGTAGCTCATTCCCTTCCCCCACAGATTCTAAGATGCCTTGGAGCCCCCCATCTTTCTAGAGACCTGAGAATCCCTTCATGTCATCCCCATGTAGGCTCTGAGGATCACTGTATTAAAGCAGCTGTAAGGAAGTATAACATTCTCCAAGGCTTTCTTTTTTAAGGCTTTTCCTGAGCTTGAGTTTTTAAGCAACAGTACTTAGCATCCCCGAGGCCAAATGGCATCTCCGCATCCACAAGAATCCAGAGCTTCCCAGCTCTTGCAGCATTAGACTTCCTCAGTGGGTAAGGGGCTAAATATGACAACTGACTTAACTGAAACCCCCACCTTTTTTTTTTTCCTGATGCACTGTTGACATGAGCACAGAAATGTCTTATAAGTCAGTTCAATGCAAAGTTTGAGAATCTATACACTCAACTTACTCATCTAGGGGATGAGAAAACAAGGAAATACCATGACTGGTCTCAATACTGTCCTCTGCCTATCAGGGAGGCAAGAATTTGCCTCAGGGCACGCTTTCTAAATAGACCGACTGAGTTTTATCTGGCATCTATTGCTGCTACAGTAGGAGAGCTCGTAATGTGAAATCACCTGGAAATAAATTTGACTCTAACTTTGAACTGTGAGCAACAACGCTCTTAACTTTACCTTTAACCTGCTCTTGAAGGAATTTTGAGAATCCACGCCATCAGCTGCTTTACACGGAAAAGATGAAAGACCATTCAGGGCTTTCCACAGAAGGTACTGGCAAACATTTGACTACCTCAAGTCACTCGTAGAAAGAACCTTCTCAGGCACCTCTGGCGGCCTTATTACAATTCTCTTACCCTGAGCCCTGGCACAGCCATCATTAATTTGTGTCTCTCTGCTAACTAACTGCTCATCTATTTTGTATCATTTTGTCATTCTCATAAAATGTATCCTCAGAAATTACTTTAGCTAAGTTATGCAAAACTAAGCCCAGAGATTACACACACACACCAAATCCAGTGGGTACATGTATTAGTAATAATAAGCAAAAATTTGGTCTTCAGATAACATGAATTCTCTTTCCATTAGTGTTTAGACTTGGATTTTTTTAAAAATTTCGTTCTACTGCATACTTTTTTATTTTGCTGCCTACTTGTGGTAGATGAAAGGTGATGGTCATGTTTGCACATGAACCATAAAAACCATCCGGGGATTTCACTCTAAATTCAAACACCTCCCCTTTTGGATGACCTAGGAATATCACACAGAATCATTCATTACAGTCTGTCCCTTCTGAATAACCCAAGGTTTTATTTTGCATTCATTGCTTTCTTGGTTCACAAAATAAATGCTTGGGGCAGTGGGTGGAAAATACAGCTAAAAGGACAGAGCATCAATCTATCTGAGTCCTACAAACCTTTATTTTCCTATCCTTAGTGCTTCAGGGAAAACAGGTTAATTCATACGTTGAAAATGAACCATGAAGAATTGCCAACCTTTTGCCATATTTGACCTATAGAATGGTAATTTGATACAGTTCAATTTAAAGGTTCAGAAATATTCATGCTCCTCAAGAATAAACTGGAACTTTTAAAATTTCCCATCTCTCTGCAAAACAATCAGTTCCATTCACTCCTTTCCACGCCACTTGTGGCTCATTTGTACTCCTTGATTTACAAGAGTCCACAAGAGAATAAACGTAATTTATTCAAATAGCCACTTTCTTTCATGCTCCAAAGACTTTGGACAGAATCTAAATCACACATCTTTGGGACCTTGTGGCAATTACTGGAAGCTTTCTAAAGACAAAGACAAACCACTGGGAAAGACTGAAACAGCACCATTAAAATTTAAAAAAGGGTAACTTTTTAGGCATCTTTACTTCTGGAGAGACAGGGAGAAACAAGACGGCTCACTAACACCACACAGAAAGTGAGCAGGACAGCCCTGCTTGCAATCTCAGCCAGCTTGCCTTTGATATTTAGCTTCTTGTTTCTTTTTTTTTTTTTTTCTTAACCATGATTGTTCACTCAAAGAGAAAGCTATGGTCTTCTTGCTTAATAAGAAGTATGTATATCTGATCCAAATTCTTCTTGAAAATGCCTTCAGGGATGCAGAACAGCGGAGTCCTAAACTAAAATGTGCAGCTCCTTTAAATTCACACGTCAACCACTAAGGCAGAATCACCTTGCTGGTAAAAGAAAGAAACCTTCCCATCAGGCTGACCTGAGTCTGGGGATGGGCCAGACTCATCTGGCTCCCTGGGATCTGAAGCCCCCTCCGAGATCCTATCCCCCCACTCTGGGAGGCACTGGGACGGAGAAATCCCCCCGGGTGTCCTGGCATCGTGTGCAGGTAGGGAACAAAAGGGGAGAAGGCACAATGCTGACGTCCCTCAGCACACCCGTGTTGAATTCCTTCTCCTCTGACGAGCTACCTGAACTCCCTGAGCCTTGGGTCTTTTCTTAGGGTGCTGTTTCCCTTGGGCACAGCTGAGAGGACTGTGTGAAACAGGGCAGGCCATGTGATCAACAGAGGACCCAGCCCACAGCCCACACTTACTAACAGTCAGCTACTCTTCCCCTCCTCTTCTTCCTGCTGTGACCAAATCCACTAGCATAAGAATGTGCCCCATAGAGACACAAAGCTACTTCCTGGGACACCTGGGTGGCTCAGTTGGTTAAGCCGCTGCCTTTAGCTCAGGTCATGATTCCAAAGCTACTTCCTAAGCAGGACCCTGAAACTTGGGCTTCCCATAGCCCCTGGCTATGTCTCCTCAATGGTCCTGACCTCTAGGGAATCTTTAGAAGTGCCGGTGCGGTCACAGGCATCTACCACCTCTCCCCTGCTCTTGGCTCTCTAGTTGTGACTAACAGCCCCGGGAGCCGGGCTGCAGACAGGGCCGGAGTCCTCCCTCCCACGGAGCCCTAGGAAACCAGACATGAAAGAGAACACAGACAAGGATAATCCCCTCTAGGATGATTGAGTGTCATGGAATGTCAGCTAGAAAGCCCTTTAGAAGCCTCCTCATATTACCAATGAGGAAACTGAGGCCCAGAGCTGGCACCCAGCTAATGGCACTGCTCGTTTCTGTGGAGGTGAGACCGGAGCCTGGCTGGCCGCTTTGTCGTCTGGTGCTCTTCGTATTTCCACTCCATGGTAAGCCTATTTGGGTCTCTTTGAAACCCTGAGGATATAGTCCAGTTCCCACGGTTTTGGCTCACACTGAATCCACAAATGTTTTCCAAGCACGATTCCAGCACTGGTTTCTGTTTTGTCTACCCCACCCTCGGTGTGACTGCTCCCAACCTCCTGAAGACCAGAGACCCTGTGTGCGCACCAGAACGCCAAGACCCTCCCTGGCTGCCACGGAGTTGCCCCCCACCAATCCCCGTGGCCATGTACTTCTTGAAATGCCCTCGATAGCCCAGGCTTTCGAAGGGTTAAACGTGTTACTTAAACCAGGCCTTCCAAACTTTAAAAACAAATACACATTTGTTTTACAAAGTGTGCCTAAAGAAAGCACACTAGTTGCTTGTGTTACTTAATTGTCATTCCCCCTCCTTTTTCCTGCGAGCCTAAAAAAGATATTACTAGATTAAGTTGGCTTACTTCTGCAATAGCCAAGAACCAACAGCTCCCATTAGTCACCACCGTTAGGGCTGCAGATTAAATGTCAGGATGCAGTGTAGACATTTTCCAAAGGAAAACAGGAAAACGCTTTACATGATGTTTAGCGCAAGCCATAGGGAAAGTGAGCATTAATAGCCTTCCCCAGACAACTACTGTCCCATGCGTGAGCTGCATTAATGAAACAGCGGTATATGCTGGGAATGGCCAATTCCTAAAAAAGTGTCAAAAAAGCAACCCCAGGGCCTGCTTCAGCCTCTGTGGTTTCCGCTCCTAGGTTTACCCCCTTCCTCTGGCTCTAATGGACCCGGCCCCTACTCTGCCACTGAGAAGCCTGCTTGTTCGAGCCGCGGTGGATTTCTAGCCTCAGCCTGCGCCTTCATGGCTATAGGACCCGCGGCAGGGGCCCAGGCGGGCCCATGGCCATGTACCAGCACCTGGGATGAACCCAGGGCTTAGTTAACTCACGTTCTGCTTTAATCAGTGAGTGAATGAAGGGAGGCAGGGTACTCTCAGACTCTCTACCACCTTGGGGGGGAATGAACCAGTACAGACCACGATGAACTGCCCCCAGCCGAAGAGGCCCCTGTCTAAAGTGTAGGTGATTTCACAGTAACAGTGTTGCTGGCAATCTGAACGTATTTTGGGGAATCATTCTGGAAATGTCTTCCCATCTTTTTGAAGGACTTTCTCGATTTAGGTTGCTTTTTTTGCACCTTTCTAGGAAACCTCGTGGATCTCATCTGGGAGGAGAGTCAGATGCAAGGCTCTTGGGAAGGCTCACTGTCATCTGGATTTTTCACATGAGAGGACCCTCATCCGTACCTGGACCAGCTGCCACGTCGGTGGTGCTGGACATGGGAGGCCAAGCCGAAGACCTTCTCTTCTCACAGAGAGCTTACAAAACTCTGATTTTTGAGGCAGATTAACTACAGGAGTATTCATTGGACATCTATATCCAGTCCTAAAGGGATTTTGCCCTCAAAAGTTGAGGGTCGATTCAGAGAAACAAGGTAAGCAGATGAGATTATAAAATGGTATGGGGTCAAGGGCTGTAGTGAATCCCTCAGACAGATGGCCTAGACTGTGTTGGCCAAGAGAGTGGTGGCTGAAACCTAGGGCTGCCAGAGTGGGTTTCCTAGGGATGGTGGGAATCAAGTTGGATGTTGCAGAGTAAGGTAGACTTGGAAATAAGGTAGACCGTGGGAAGGAGCCCCTGGGAAATAGAAGAGCATGCACAAATGTAGACATGCATGCTGGAACAGGAAAGACGGGCCAGTGGACCTTGAATGACGGCACCATCAAGTACAAAAGACAAGATGACTGGGCAGGACGGGGCTCGGGTGTGAGGTGCCCTAAGGTCACACTGAACCATTTGGACTTTACCCTGTAGTCAATAGTTGATGAGGGGTCACTGGTATATGGATGAGAAGAGACGAAGAGAACAGGACCTAACACCAAGCCCTGGGAAATTCTCCAGAAATAGAATCGCAGCAGCTGTCAGTGCACGGAAGGGAAAAAAAAGTGGAGAGGTGGTCGTAAAACCAGAACAGAGTGTCAACGATGTCCGGATAAGAAGGTATTTGAGAAAAGCATCACGAGAGTTATTTGCTAACAAAAATCAATCTTCTCCCTTCACAGCCTCCAATTTTTATCGCTTTCTGTACCTGAGTCACTTTGTTGCCAGCAGACACAAAACCAACCATGTACAGGATCCTTTTCCACCCACCGACCGGAGAAGTGGCATGGCAGATGGGGAAAAAGATAGCCTTTCAGGCAAAAGGATCTGGGTGTGTATCACCTCTACTACTCACTCTCTGGGTGGAATGAGTCACATGCTGTTAAGCTTTGTAAGTCTCCATGGGTGGCCCACATGCATCACCCTTCCCCAGGATTTCCTGGGACAAAGTACCAAGTCAGTCACACTGGGACGTCAGTGGTCTCTACCTGCCACCACTGGGCTCTCTCTCCTTGGAATGGGACTTGCGCAGAATAAAACAAGAACAAATAACAGTTCTCGTAGTCAACCTAAGGACCCTCCCATGGAACTCTGGGTCACCTCCTCCCCTCTCGATCCCGGAGCTGACCGATTCTGCCTTCTGTCTAAGTCCCGTTCTTCAGTGTTCCCAGAATTTTCTGAGCTATCCCCCTAATCAATTACTTACAGTCAATTACTTTAATTGTCAGAAGAGTCATTGCTTGCATCTTAAGAATTCAAACTCCTACGACTGTAATGACCATGACAACACGGACATCTCCAAGCACATGGCCTGCGGCAGAGAGCATACAACAGACCAGCTCTAAAGATGTCAAGAACGAAGCCACACACTTTCTTCAGTCCCATCTCCTGTGTCCTCTATCACCCTGGGTAACTAAGCCAGGGCGGGCCCGCACACAGCTCTTGTGAATTCCCTTCTTTTTACTATTTCCCACGTCCTCCCCACCCCTCCAGCTGGGGCAGGCGGTGGGCGGGGCTGTGCCGGACTCAGTCCTGGAGAGTCAGCCACAGACAGTCCCCTTTGTTTCTGAAGCAGGAGTCCAGGAAGGTGAGGCCTCCTCTGCCCCAGAGCTAGTGTTCTGCATTCCACAAAGGACCAAGAAAAATGGCGATAAGAGAAACCATTCACGATCCACAAGAATTAAGGCCAATAGCCCCCAAAAGACCACTAGCCCCTATAAGAGTAGAACTAGCCCAGCGAAGGAGAAGGGAGAGAGATCAAAAGCTGTGGCTCTGTGTCAGCCACTTTAATTAAATTTCCTTCCATGCTGTCGTCCTCTGTTTTCCTGGCAGTATTCTGCTCAACTGTGCCAAGGGCTGAGAGAGTACAAGCATGTGAAGCTTTGTGTAGAATCAATAAGTACACAAGACATTTTTGAAAGAAAAAAAAATGCATTTGGCCTAACAAAGCCAGCTCACATCTTAAAGAAACAGTTTCTCCAAATGCCACTTGGTCCAGCTACTTTCCCAGCAACCTGCAGTTCCTTCTTCACCCTTATCTGCTTGGCCCTGCGAGAGGCAGTCTTCAGGACAGGGAAAAAAAAAAAAAAGCTTTCTGGTGTCTGTTTTAAATTTGTTTTCATCTGTTTTATGTGTCTTACTTGGCCCTTGTATTTGTTGTATAGCAAAAACAAAATAGGGGCAAGATAACCATGTCCCCGAAAGTCTATGCATCTATAAGCTCCCTTGTGCTATTGAGAACAAAAGCGATTTGCTTGACAGCATAGATCTTTTCCATATACTACAGATACCCAAGTCCCTCCTTTCCTTGAAGTTTCTTTCAAGGCGGATGAAGGGATAGCTAAGGTTGAATGCATGTCTCTCCGGGGTCCTCAGGAGAGCTATTTCCACCCCAAGAAACCTGAACGCCTGATCCCTCTTCCAGAGAGGAAAGTGCAGTCAGGGGGGAACCAGAGCGAGCCAGAAGAGGCAGCGGGCGTGTTTCTGAGACTTTGCTCCCAGTTCCATCCAGAACCAGACCAGCCAGCCAAGGACTCATGCCTCCTAAAGTAACACACAACCCCGTCATCCACCCCCGAATATCAGGCTACCCCAAGAGTAAGACAAACTCCCCTTTCCCCAATGGAGAGAGACTGTTCCAGAGAGAGAAAGAGTGAGCGTGGAGCCAAACTGAATCTATAAGTTTTAGGAAGTGTACATAACAATAACTTTTATTTTCTCCGTATTGATTTAGTTACATAACTGTTTAAAAACTACATCCTATCTAAAATAATATATCGATATAATACCATTTATAGCTCCACACTCCCATTTTATCAACTGTATTTAAATTTCTTGCCTGCATCTCTGACCTATGTGGTGTTCTGCGCTTTTTAAATCACTTGACACAGATTTCCAAAGCACATGATCTCCAGGGTCCCCTGAATTGTTTGCGACCCAGTACCTTTCTAGTGAAGCTGTCCTACGATTGTGTTTCCCAGGCCACAGCTACTTGTTTGCAGGGTGTTAGGACAGCTGATTATTTTCACTTAGAGATGTCTATTCAAGATCTTCATAAAGAAATTACCATACTGCTTTTTATTTTTTTTAAGATTTTTATTTACTTATTTGACAGAGAGAGACACAGCGAGAGAGGGAACATAAGCAGGGAGAGTGGGGGAGGGAGAAGCAGGCTTCCTACCTCGCAGGGAGCCCGATGCGGGCCTCAATCCCAGGACCCCAGAGATCATGACCTGAGTCGAAGGCAGATGCTTAAGGCCTGAGCCACCCAGGTGCCCCTACCATACTGTTTTTTTTTTTTTAATGATCATTAGAAGTTGCCTTTTAGGGGCACCTGGGCAGCTCAGTCAGTTAAGCGCCTGCCTCCAGCTGGGGTCATGATCCTGGGGCCCTGGGATCAAGTCCCACGTTGAGCTTCCTGCTCAGCGGGGAGCCTGCTTCTCCCTCTCTCTGCCTTCCACTCTGCCTACTTTTGCACACACTTTCTCTCTCTCCCTGAAAAATACATAAAAATCTTTAAAAAGAAAAAAAGAAAATTGTCTTGAAAAGACAATCTGAAACTTGCAATTATGATATCAAAATGTGGGAATAATTACTTAATCTGTGTTAAATTTATTTTCCTTAAAAAAAAAAAAACATAGATCTACCAAGTGACCTTTATAAAACCAAAGTTATTATTGATTGAAGTCACTTCAGGATAATATAATGTCTCCAAACCTGTACTATATTTGTAACGAAGTTGTTGGGTGCACACCCATGTAATAAAGACATCTTATAAAATTAACACATAAGGAACGCCCTGCAATATATGCTTGGCCAAATATATAGCTAACCTATACTTAACATTTATATGCATTAATAGTAAGCCCAAACACAGTAATTCACTAATATTCATGTACATTAACAAGTCAACAAAGAAACAGTAATTTCATAGTCGAAGCTTATTATTATGTTTCATGGGAAGAGGTTTTTTGCAGCTCCTTTTTTTTAACCCAATCACAGAATCTTTCATTTATTAAAATGACATTTGTTTTTAATTTTTGAATATAAAAAAATTTTTAATTTACCACAGATTTGAAAATATAAGTTATGCTATAAAAGCTAGCGGCACCCCAAAATGTCTATACCCAGAACCTGTGAATAGGTTACTTTACAGTCAAAAGGGACCGTGCAGATAGGCTTAAGGCTGAGGACCTCAACATGGTGTAATTACCCTAAATATCTAGGTGAAAAATATGATCATATGAGCTCTTAAAGCCGAGAATCTGCAGGGCACCTAGGTGGCTCAGTCGGTTAAGGGTCCAACTCTTGATTTCAGCTCAGGTCACAATCTCAGGTTCCTGGGATTGAGCCCTGTGTCAGGCTCTGTGCTCAGCGGGGAGCCTACCTGAGGATTCTCTCTCCTTCTCCCTCTGCCCCTCCCCATCCCACTCATGTTCACGCTCATGCTCTCAAAAAAATAAATCTTAAGAAAAAAAAAACACAAAACAACAACAAAAAAACCCCACAGAGAATCTGCTATAAACTGAATGTCTGTATCCCCCAAAATTTATATGTTGAAATCCTACCCCCCAAGGTGATAGTATTAGCTGGTTGGGGCCTCTGAGTGGTGATCAGGTCAGGGGGATAGAACACTCATAGGTGGCATTAGAGCCTTTATGAAAAAAGGCTTGAAAAGTCAAGAAATCTTGACTGTCTCCTTCTTCCACGTGAGGACACAGCAGAAGGACAACAGTCTCAGAACCAGGAGGCAGATCCTCACCAGACAATGATTTTACTAGCACTTTGATCTTGGACTTCCAGCCTCCAGCACTGTGAGTGACACATCTCCTTAGTTTATAAGCCACCCAGCCTGTAGCATTTTGTTGTAGCAGCCCAAATGGACTGAAACAGAACCCTCCTGGTTATGATCATGGAGAGATGTGAAGACAGGAAGACCAGAGCCGAGCAATGGAAAAGGACTGAACCCATCCCTGCTTTCTTTGAAGATGGATACGGGGGGAAGGGAGTGGAGTTGGGGGGTGATATGTTAGCCTCCCAGAGCTGCCACAGCAAAGCACCATGATGGGGCAGCTTCGATGAATTTATGTCATAGTTGACAACTGACTCTATGTCAACTCAGAGTTGACACAGAGGTAATTGATTGTCTCATAGTTCTAGAGTCTAGAAGTCCAAAATCAAAGTGCCAGCAGGGCCATGTTCCCTCTGAATCATATAGGAGAGAATCCTCCCTCCATTCTTCCTAGCCTCTGGGAGCTTGCCAGAAATCCTTGGCTTCCCTTGGCTTGCTGTGGGAGCTCTTCCATCTCTGCCAGTGACTGGCAGCCAGTGATGACTCTTCTCTTCTTACAAAGACACCAGTCACCAGCCCACTGTCCTCCAGGCTGACCTCATCCTCTCTCACATTTAAATCACATCCTCAAAGACTATTTCCAAGTGGGGTCACATTCACAAGTACCAGGGCTTAGGACTTCAATCTACCCTTTTGAGAGACCCAACTCAACCCACAACAGAGTCAAGAGTCAAGGAAGGTGAGTAGCCTCTAGAATCTGGAAAAGGCTAAGAAACACATTCTTCCCTAGAACCTCCAGAAAAGAGCACAGTCCTGCCAACAACCAGTTTAATCTATTGAAAATTCTGGGCCTGTCTTCTGCCCTACAGATCTCACAAATAATAAATCTGCATTGTTTAAGCTGTTAAGTCTATAATACTTTGCTCCAGCAGCAAGAAAAAAGCAATATACAGAAGTACTTGGAATTTTTATAAGGAATCTTTATAAGAAGACTAGAAATAGTCCTAGATTAACTAGATAGTCATCTTAAAAATATCAGCTTTGCCCCCCGACCTCACACCATACACAAAAATTAACTCCAACTGGATCATATATCTAAATATATAAACCAAAAAAATAAAGCAAAAGCATAAAAGAAAAAAAGTTAATAAATTAGACTTTGCCAAAATTTCTAACTCCTGCTCATCAAAATATACCATTAGGAAAATAAATATGCACACCACAACCTAGGAGAAAATATTCACAGAACACATACTGCACAGGGACTGAGGCCTAAGATACATAAAGAACTGCTACAACTTGGTAATAAAAAGATAATCCAATGTTTTAAAATGAGCAAAATATTTGAATAGACATTTCACAAATGAAAATACACAAACCAATAATTACATAGAGAAGTTTTCAACATAATTAGTTATAGGTGAAATGAAAATTAAAATCATAACATGATACAATTATACACCGACCTGAAGGGCTAAAATT
The DNA here is from genome assembly GCF_022355385.1 of Mustela nigripes. Taxonomy (NCBI): domain Eukaryota; kingdom Metazoa; phylum Chordata; class Mammalia; order Carnivora; family Mustelidae; genus Mustela; species Mustela nigripes. The sequence goes on along the minus strand of NC_081568.1, from coordinate 66,472,769 downwards.
CAAAAAATACTGGCAATACCAAATGTTGGCAAAGATCAAGAACAATGAGACTTTGATAAATTGTTGGATGGAACATAGAATGTTACAAGCACTTTGGTAAAGGTCTGACACTATTACAAAACTAAACAGGGGCACCTGGGCAGCTCAGTATGTTCAACATCTAACTTTTGATTTCAGCTCAGGTCTTGATCTCAGGGTCGTGAGTTCAAGCCCTATGTCTAGCATGGATCCCACTTAAACAAACAAACAAACAAACAAACAAAAAACAACCTAAACAAATACTTACTTTATGACCCAGCATTTCTACTCCTACGTTCTTATCCCAAACAAAAGAAAACTTGTACAAGACATTTCATTGCAGTTTTATTCCTAACAGCTCAGAAAAGAAAAAATTCCAACCATCCACTGGTAAGAGAACAGATAAATTGTCATATTCATGCGATGGAATATTACTCAGCAATAAAAATCAACAAACTACTGATAGACACAACGACAGGGACTTTCGGAACATCGTGGTGAGTGAAGGAGGCTTACAGACAAGAGCAGTCACAGAATAATTCCATTTATGGAAAATCTAGAATAAGCAAAACTAATCTAGTGGGGAGAGAAATTTAGTGGGGAGAGAAATAAGAACACTGGTTATCTGGGATCCACTATTGGATCACTTTGGCTACAGTGAGGTGAACAGAGTGAGAGAGGCAAACATGGAAGCAGGGAAGGCAGCTGGGAGCCTGTTGTAGTCACTCAAGTGAAAGTTGACAGAGGTTTTACCCAAAGTACTGGCAGCAGAAGTGGTGCTCTGATCCAAATCTAGACATTCTATTTAATTGGGCCGATTTTTTTTTTTTAATAAAATGACATTTTCCAGGGGTGTCTGGCCGGTTCAGCCAATACAGTATGCAACGTTAAATCTTGGGGTTGTAAGTTTGAGCCCCACATTTTGGGTATAGAGAGTACTTAAAAACAAATCTTTTTTAAAAAAAGATGATTAAAAATTGTTTTTCCAAAGAACACAAACTGATGGCCAGAAGACACATTAAAAGATGTTCAACATCACTAAACATCAGGAAATGTAAATTGAAACCATGATGAGATATCACATACCTGTCTGAATGGGGAGGTAAAAAAATAAGGAAAAGAAGAGAACAAAAAGAAAATAAGAGAAATGAAATTAGTGTTGGCAAAGATGTGGAGAAAAGGAACCTTCATGCACTGTTGGTGAGAATGTAAACTGGTACAACTAGTGTGGAAAATAGTATGGAGGATCCTTTAAAAATCAAAAACGGAATGACCATATGATCTAGGAATTTCTTTTGAAAAGTACATGCATTCCTATATGTACTGCAACATGATTTACAGTAGTGAAGATATGGAAGTGATGAAAGTGCCCATCAAAAGATAAATGATTAAAGAAGATGTGTGTCCATGTATACACACACACATATGCATATAATAGAATATTACTCAGCCATGAAAAAGGAGGAGCTCAAACAGAGAGAGAGTGCAAGATCTTGCCATTTGTGACATGGATGAACCTAGAGGGTATCACACTTAGTGAAATAATTTAAACTGAGAAAGACAAGTAAGATATGATTTTATTCACATGGGAATCTAAAAACCAACCAACCAAGCAACGAAACAAGCAGAATCAGACCCCCTACACAGAGAACTGGTGATTGCCAGAGGGAAGAGAGAGGGTGGGCAGAATGGGTAAAAGGGAGTGGGAGGTACAGGCTTCCAGGTATGGAATGAATACTTTATGGGGATGAAGAGCACATCACAGCGATGGTCAATGACACTGTAATAACATTTGGTGACGGATGGCAGCTACAGTTGCAGCAACCACAGTAGTATTACGGTTTTTAAATCGCTATGTTATACACTTGAAATTAATATGACATCGTTTCAACTTTATATCAAACTAAAAAAAGAGAATTAAAAAATAAAAACACATTTCTTAGAGTTATGTAGAGAAAGAGCTCTTTTCAGTGGCCCCCGTGCCCACAAAAACCCACCGAGAACTGAAGCAGCTTGCCTTCAAAAACACAATAGTTCTCCTGAAATCTAGCTTCGTAGTTAGACATCAGGAGATACAGCAAGAATCCCTCAAAGAAACCTCGTCATGACAGATCATTTTCCAGTTGGTAAGGACATCAATTTTCATTTTTACAATCAGAGCCGTTTCACTTTCCAGCGACTTGGGAGAAGAAGCAAACCACAAAGATCACGTTTCTTCCCAAATCCTCCAGCTCCAGGGATTTCCTTTCTTTCCACTACAAGGGTGTGAAAGTCCATCAATCAAATCACAAAGACGACAGTAGCATAGAGGGCTCCCGTGGCGTACACGGAAGCAATTCCTGTTCGCTGCTCTGACATCCTGGAATATCATCTTTTCATCACATGAGGATGGAGGAAGCCCTCGGAGAGAGTGCTATCCAGACCCAGATACTGGCTCCCTCCACAGCTAACGGTGAGATCACAGGACAGCGTGAAGGACTGCAGAAAGTCACACAAAGCTAGAGGAAAACTTCTTTGAAACAAAGCATCCGAGATGCAGAAATAAAAAGGCCATTGTGAATTACAGTAAGGTCTGATAAATAACCGTGTTAAAGAGAGTTTCATAGTGTGTATAAAAGATAGCATAAAGAAGAAGGGGGGGGGAATTGAAAGAAAATAAGAACAAGCATAGAACCAATAAAGGAGCCAGAAGGGAGGTTAATACAAAATTTGAATAATCCATTCCTGTATACTTTGCCCCAAGCTACATATTTGGCATGTGGTATATTAAAAATGGCCACAAATTCTCTGTAGCTCCTCTTGTCAAGAGAAGCTCATGGGCTGCTCTGTGACTTGCTATGACCCGTAGAATGCAGGAGATGGGACACGGTCCAACTTCTGAGGCCAGCTCTCAAGATCTCTTGCACCAGACTGTGAGGAACCCCAGACTCGTCTGCCGGACACACCTGGCCACACCAGCAGCCACCAGGTGACGGTAGCCAGGTGCATAAACCAGGCAAGAAAACTCACTCCCAGGAGCCTGGGACAAACAGCTGATCCCCGAAGGGATTAGTTACTAAAGTGTTTAAGACACTAAGTTTTGGGGGGATTTGTTATGTCACAAAAACAATAAAATACAGCATTAAACTTTTTAGTAGCAGCCACAGAAAGGTAAATCTGGCCATTTTAAGAACTCAGTTGTCTGTGGGATAAAGCAAGATAATCGCAGGAGAGAACCCAGTTGGGTGTGATTTCTCGTGCTCCTCAGGCTCAACCCAGCAATCCAGATAAGTGAGTGTGTTTATAAATTCTGGTGCTCATTTCATTTTTCACGAGACTTTGCAAAGTCTGCCTCTCAAATTGGAGAGTTTATTTCTATAGCCTGTCTGGCATGTAGGAATCCTTAGGGCTGGGTGGGGCCTCTGAGACCCTCCAGTCCCGCATTCATTCAAGGAGTGACCCTGACTCCTCTCTGCTCACACAGTCTCTACCATGTCCTGTGGGCACTGACGTCCCATGTGAGCGTCCCCGCTGCCCCAGGGCTGCCTCTGTGGATGCTGGAGCGGAGGCCGCTGTCACCTCCCAGTGGAATTACTGCGACAGGCTCCCAGCCACCCTTATTCACCTCACAAGAGCCAAAGCGACCTCTCAGAAAGGTAAGTCTGATCCCTTCAGACAGCTGATCCCTTCTTTGTCTGATCCGTGCAAACCTTCTTGCAGCTTCTTGTGATACCCAGAGTGACTCTGCACAGCCATGCCCAACTCTCCGACGTTGATCGCTCTTCCCTTTGATGACTCTATCCCTGCTTTAGCTAACTTCACTGTTTGCAGAAGCTACTGGGTGACTTCTGCTTGGGGTCTCAGACAAGCCCTGCCTAGAACGCTCTTCACACAGACAGCCATGTATCTTGTTCTCTTCAAATGTTCCCTTGGGAGATGTCTTTCCTAATGACTCTTTATTTTAAAATAGCTGAAACTCATGCCTGCCCAGAAACCACCCATTCTCCTAATCTGGTTGACTGCACCTAAGCTGGTTTACAGCTGTCTGATGTCTTGGATACGTGCTCTCTGTCTAAAATGCCATTGGTCTAAAATGCCATGCCCGTGAGGGCACAGGTGTTGTCTGCTTTATGCTGTGCTGAGATGACCTAGAACAGCGCTAGCACATGCTAAGCAATGAAAGAATTCTTAAATGAAGGCATTAATAAAGACTGGAGAAAAGAATGAATGCAGCATGACTCTTTGCTATCTTCCACAGGTACTAGTGAGAATGTATTTTTTCTGGACTTCTTCATTCACTCAAAAATATTTACTGTTGGGGCGCCTGGGTGGCTCAGTGGGTTAGGCCGCTGCCTTCGGCTCGGGTCATGATCTCACCGTCCTGGGATCGAGTCCCGCATCGGGCTCTCTGCTCAGCAGGGAGCCTGCTTCCTCCTCTCTCTCTGCCTGCCTCTCTGCCTACTTGTAATCTCTCTCTGTCAAATAAATAAATAATCTTTAAAAAAAAAATATTTACTGTACTAGGAGCCTGCAATGTGTAGACGTTAAGTTCTGAGCATCTGGTGAGAACAAAACATCCAAGATCCCAATGTCATCTACTATGGAAGCTAAAGAGGAGGCAGGAAGTACAACGAGTAAAACCAGACAATGCCAGGCAGTGACAAGGACGACGAAAGCAGAAAACTCAGTCAAGAGTCTTGGGGAGAAGAGCTGGGCAGAGCTGAGGAGTTGCGAGCTGAGTGACGGCGAGTCAGCCACGCAGAAATCTGGGGCAGAGAGAAGGGAAAGAGGCTTGAACTCGGCCAGTACATGGGAACAAGAAGGTCATTGGGTGGAATGCAGAGAAAACAGATGGAAAGTGGGGGTGCTGGAGGGGATGGGGGGGATGGGGGAGGTGAAGGGACTTGGAGGCCCCGATAAAGAGATCGGATTTTATCAGAGTCACACCTCATTTTGAGGGAAACGGGAAGCCACCGCTAGGTTTCAAGGCAGACATGAAATGATCTCATCGCCCCTGTAAACTAGCTTCTCTGGGAACTGAGGTAAGGGCAAAAGCTGAACCAGAGAGAAAGTCAGTGTACCAATCCAGGAAAGGAGGGACATGGTGAAGATGGTGGGAAGGAGATGCTTCGGGATGGATCCTAGGGAGAGGCCGGCAAAATTGTAGCTGAGGATGGTTTGGGATAGAAAAGGAAAGTAAAGGGTCAAAGATGACCTTGGGTTACGAAGCTTACCTGAGTGGTGACGGAGCCTTCCCAAAACTGCCACTGTTGTCCTGTGCCAGGACTGGGACAGAAGTCCCCTGTGGGGACAGGTTTCACTGCCACTGAATTAGTGGCACAGCAGAAATACCAGACAATTGCAGCGTGTCCCTATTTAGGGGCCCGAGTGGGAGTTCCACAAAGGGTAAGAGGCCTGGTGCAATGAATTTCTTTAAACCACCATATATTTCTTCCAAGCTGGAGACCTGAATGATTCCCTACCACCAGGTTGAGGTGAGCCTCATCAGAATATGCCTTCTTGGGGCACCTGAGTGGCTCAGTGGGTTAAAGCCTCTGCCTTTGGCTCAGGTCATGATCTCAGGGTCCTGGGATGGAGCCCTGCATCAGGCTCTCCGCTCCCCACATCAGGCTCTCCGCTCAGCGGGGAGCCTGCTTCCCCCCTCCTCTCTCTCTGCCTACTTGTGATCTCTATCTGTCAAATAAATAAATAAAATCTTTAAAAAAAAAAAAAAAAAGAATATGCCTTCTCATCAGGAAGCTATTGCCCCAAAGTATAGCTTGGTTTAGCATCAAAATTATCTGATAAATGGAGAGAAAAAGTATTTCATCTCTTATGAAGTTTCTTCATATTTAGAAGTCACACAGACTTTATTAAGCAAAGAAAATAATCCCAACAGAAGATTTTCCCCAAGGGCCATTTTGCTTTCAGAATCATCCCCTGCTCTACACCACCCATTTCCCAAGCAGAACACGAACCGGGCCCTTAGAAACAAAATGCCACAACTCATCCAGTGCCCCATACCCTGTACAAGAAGAAGAAGAAGAAGAAGAAGGAAAAGACATTCAAGAAATTTGGATGAGTAAAATATCACCACCATGTGGGAATACATTCACAAAGGAAATGGAAAAACAGAGAGATCTGGCAATGTGAAAAATAAGACAAGTTAGAGAAAACAGTACTAGTAACTTCAGGAAGAGAGAAAGGACGTGTATCGGAAAACAAATTAATAATTCAGTAATTAGTAAATACCCTGGTAGCTTTCCATGTCTCTTCTCCAATTCTGGTTCTTAAACCAGCAGCAAAATGAACTCCTCCTCCAACCTGCTCCCACATGAAGAGGCATTTCCTCCAAGAATCCACTCCAGTTCCGATAGTCATGAATCAGACCTACCATAAGGATGGTTTAAAAAAAAAAAGATACTCAAAAATGTTCCCTGGGGGAACGGCTGAGCGGAACGGCCATAACCCTAAAACATGGCTTACCAATGTAACTCACCTCTCACACAGACTTTAAGCACAGACCCAACACGGTCTAAACCAGCAACACTTACACTTGAGCAGTCAGGTAAATAACCCCAAACATTCCCCGTTGATAAAGCACACGGACAAAAACAGTGGTGAAAATGTATGGAAAACCACAGTAAGAGCCTCAAGTCAGAGAGACCAGAGTCTAAAAATAAAACCGCACCTATCAAAATGAAGGATGAGACACAGATAAGAAAATAACCAGAAACAGATGACAGCATTTTCCATTGCGGTGCTGCCTTTTTCAGTGTTAAGTTTTTGTGTTCTGAAAATATTTTGATGTGGGGACTTAAAGAACTTCTCTGTGTATCCTACATGCGCAAAAGAGAGTCTATACAATCACTTGTCCAATTCTGAGAGAAAGACCTGGTTTGTGTGTTGTAGAAGACTCAGTAACCTGACTAGATTCTGAGCGCACTGATGAAGGATTCACGCAAAGACATGGGAGGGCCCATGGCCAGAGGGAGGCCCTTCTGCCAAAACTTGGTTAGAGATCCGGTTTGGAAATTATGGTCCTTAAATAAAGGAGTCCAACACCTGTCACAGGATTCTTGAATGGTTTTATGCGTTTTCTTTCCCCCCGAGACCTAACCATTAAAAAATGATGCACAAAAATATTAACTCTTTAGGAGCTCCTGGGAGAAGTCACTATAAAACTAAAATAAAATACAACTCCCCTTTGCCCCAGCACAAGATCTAAAACAATCTTCTCTCCTGGTTGGCAGAGGAAGGTAAAATTTATTTTATGTCCCATTCCATTGGGGGTAGGATTCCACAGATGAATTTTAGCTGGACACAATATCCAGTCTACAGCAGTGTATCGGGGGAGGAGAAATATTTCAGCATTATTTCTAGGTATGAAAATTGCTTTTGATGTGGTTTATTTAAATTTGGGGGAACATTATTTGAATTTGTGGGCAATCGTGTGGATAAATTCTAGACACTCTAGAAAATATGAATTCTAAATGGTCTTCATCGCTGAATGAAGAAGTTCTTATCAACTAGATATGAAGAGAGGTTTCTTGTTTCATTTCTGGGCTAACCCTAAGCAGCAGAAAAGAACTAAGACAACGGGCATCAGAATTAGATAATAAAGGTTCGCGGCCCAGCTATGACTTGGGTTAACTCTGTGACCTTGGCAAATTATTTTACTTAAGTGACAAGGGAGAGATGACTACTTACCCCTCAACACTGCTGCTGGGGTTAAAGGAAATAAGGCATTTAGAACTCGGAGCACAAAACCAGGTACAGGACAGGCGCTCAGCCTAGGCCAACCGCCATTTCCTGCTTTCGGGCGGCTGACACCCTACCAGGTTCGGATCAAGACACTCCAAAGACAGTCTCCCTTTCTTCTCTCCATATGGTTCAAGAAGGTGGAACAAATTCTTTTGGTGTGACCTCCAGCTACCTTTAGTGTTGTGTGTCAAAATTAATTTAGTCAATGATTTGGCTCATTTTTTTTTCTGTACCTCAGTGATCAGACAGCTGCCAAACAGCTCTTAATCCCTGCCAAACCAGAAATGTCAGCTTCCTTTCCTCATCATACCAACCCCTCCCTCTGTAAACCTTCTAGAACAAGTAAAGTTGTTAAGGACACACCCAAATTATACCTTAATCGAAGGAAATCAAGGTATGCATCTTGGGAGACTGCCGTCTTAATCAATCCAGGGTGAAATCCAGGGCTTTCTTTTTTAACAACTCATTTTGAGTAACTTCTCAGAACTATGAATTATTTTTCTTGTCATTCTTGGTACAGTAAAAAACAAACAAACCCACAGAAAAACAAAAACAAAACAAAAAACAAAAAAACAAAACAAAAAAAGCAAAAAACAGGCACATGCCAGAAGCAGCCAAAGTACAATACCTGAACAGCCTAATTTACCACGTTTGCCTTGGAAAATGAGGTGCTGAATGAAGCCAGCCATAATGAATGTCGTGGCATTTACATATGAACTGGAGTCAGAAAACACTATTTAAAAAAAAAAGGGGGGGGGGGGGGAGAAGAAAGAAAGAGTATGGAGAGACTGTCCCTAAATGAGACTAACTTTTAAAAGCACATCTTATAAAGACATTAAGCTAACTCATCACTAATGAGAAGCATGATGATGTTTTTTGAGGGGAGCAGAGGAAGTGTTTACTGCGGGGCTCCAGCAATAATAAACTGTGGGGCAATGTGAGGTTTCAAGAGTTAGCATTTCCGAGCATTTCTTGCATTATCTAATATGCCCACAAGTTGGCCGTGCCTATGAGAGACTTGCATCTCCATCTGTAGATCATATTCTTTGTGGTGTGTGGGACGCTGCCCTCAGTGCAAACCAGGGAGACCACCGTGCAAGACTCAGAACCCCCATTTTTGGTAGCAGGAGTCACCATCCCACTTTTACCAGGCTGTACTTCTAAGTGCACCCAGAGGAAGCCAGGGCAGTTCCAGAAATTTGCGGGGACCATTCCTCCTTCGTGGGAAAGTTTGATTTGTTGATTAAGTGGGATTGAAACAATGCCCCCTACAACAGATGCTTCAGCAAAGAGGAAAGGGAAAACAAATGATTGCTCAAATGTGTAGTGTCTGCAGAGAATCTGGGTAAGAATTACTGAGGTTTAATGACCTAATCCCAGTAAGGTCAGCCAATAGCACAGTTTGGAAAGAACCAGATCTCAATTCCTTGGTGCAAATGAAGCATAATTAAGACGCAGAGTGGTGAGGCCCTGCACACGTTCCCTGTGCCGGGTCAGCAATAACATCTCCAATAAACGTTCATAGGAGAGTTTTGAAAAATTCTTTTTAAAGGGTCTAGGTAATAGATGTTTAATAAGCCAATTTCACATCTTTCTTCATGGTATTCATCTCTGGAGGACAATAAGACTCTAAAGATGATGCCAAATAAGGTGTGTCCCTACAAAAAATTCGGTAGAGCCAGAGCAGCTCAAAAGGACAAAAGAGCTTCAGAATGACACAGCCCCATTCATTACAAGAATTTGCATTGCTGCTCACGCCATAAGACTATATATCACAGAGCCCAGAGTGAGGATGAGTCTGGGTCCCTTCGATGTACATCCAAGGGCCATGCAATAAGAGAATGTATTAAGAGGGGCGCCTGGGTGGCTCAGTGGGTTAAGCCTCTACCTTTGGCTCGGATCATGATCTCAGGGTCCTGGGATCGAGCCCGGCATCGGGCTCTCTGCTCAGCAGGGAGCTTGCTTCCTCCTCTCTCTCTGCCTGCCTCTCTGACTACTTGTGATCTCTCTCTCTCTCTCTCTCTTTGAGTCAAAAGAATAAAAATAAATAAATAAAATCTTTAAAAAAAAAAAAAGAGTATGTATTAAGAGTCAGTGACTTCTTCCAGGGAGTGAACTATTCCCTAAGCTAGCCAGCACCCTGTGAAGTCCAAGAGTCAGCCTCATCACAGGAGCCAAAAGAGCAGGCCTGGCTACATTTTGCCCGTCCGTCACCACATCCAGGCTAGGGGATCTCTGAGTACTGAGATCAGAGAGCCTACCAATGGCCAAATGTGTCATTGCTGAGGATTCGTATAGATCAGCCTAAAAGTATGTGCATGGGTAAGCTGTGAGCCCGTGGGTACCCATCTCCACCCCGCTTGCTCTCTCTCACCAACACATGCACATAGGCACACACACAGTTTTGCAAGGACCTAGTGTGAAAATAGCCTGGTGAAGGAGAAACGGTACTCAGTGGGTAATTGCTAGGCATGGGTTCTTGTTCTGATTCTCCTTCTGCTTTGGCTTATGTGAAGAAATCTTTTGCTTCATTTTGTTTTCCTTGTCTGTATAAATAAAATAAATAAAAACACTGTATCCATATCATTCCTATGGTCCCTCCCAACATCCCCTAAGAGTACCATTCTATTTCTTGTCTCGACTCGGTTTTGGTCCTACACTCCTTAACGCCTGCAATTTCATGGAGCTTACTTCACCAGGAGGTCCTATGACATTCAGAGTAAAAATGGGTAAAAGGATAAAATAATACAGATGGTGCTATAATTCTTCAAAGGGCTACAATCCTTTCTCCAGAAAACCTGTGGTTGGAGGTAGAAATCACAGAGGTGGCACACGCATGATGCAGGCCAGGGTTCTATCCTGTCACAGCTGCCCAGAAGAGGCAATTCACACCCGTCTCCACAGCAGTGGGCCACGTGCCCCTCAGACACTGGACACGCGGCTAGGACTGCCTGCCGTGTCAGCACAGTTCTCTTTACCAGAAAAGCAGCCTCCTCCCCACTGCCACAGACCTGGGCCCCGAAAGGCTAAGACAGCGATGCCACCGCGCACCAGAAACCTGGCCCCATTCCCAGTCCACCCTCCTTCTCCAGGTCTACCTCTCTCATCCCTGCTGCCACAACCACGAGGCCAAAGCAGGGTACTAGGATGTCTTTCTGTTCCCTTAGCTTTCTCCTGAGGGATTTAATAATACCATATCCAGCTGGCTGACGAGAGAGGAAGCAGTCCTTCCTTCCTTGATGGCAGAACACTCAGCTACTTCTTTGCAGCCCTCGCATCACCTCCCCGGATTCTACCCTTCTGTATACAGCCCTTTCTGTTACAAGACATCAGTTTTTTTCTACTTCAATTTCCAGATGCCTTTCATCAACAGGATTGATACTCGTGCACTGAGCCCTTAAAAACTGTTGAGACCCAGCAGTCTGGGAGATCCACGGAAGCTGTGTGTCCTAGAGCACCTGTCAGGTGGGACCAGAGGGAACGTCAGGTGACTGACAATGGCTAGTAACCGACACACGGCCCTGTGGCTGCCTCTGTCGCTGGTTTCCTTCACTCACTTTGCCAGGAAGCCCCAGGGCTTCTAAAAGTCTTCAAGATGTCTATGACACATTATCTAGAGAGGCGAGGGAGACACCAGATTGAATAAAAGCCTGTGGATCTTCACAATAAGTGAAAATGAAATATTGGCAGGACGTCAGTCAGCCTCTTGTGTGGGGCAACTGTGATGAACTAAAAGATATTCTGTGGTTGGACCTTAACTTTACCGTGACAGGCAGGGTCTGACGCTGTCACTCCATGACAGGTCCCTCCCTCTGAGACTTAGCTGGCCCCTCTGGTGGCAAGAACTTGACTCAGAGACCAAGGTACAGCACACAGGCTTCCCAAGTAGGCTACTGCTGGTGTGCAAATCCATACACTTCTTTCAGTTTCCTTCTGGGACAGAACTGGAAAGGTCCCTATCTGCAGCAACTCAACATTTTTCTTATAAGTACAATTAAAAGATGCATTTGGGGAAACAGAGCATTGGACCTTTCTTACACTAACATTCCTTTGTTCTCCCCCTCATAAAAGGAGACTTCAAAGCCACATTATGTCATATTGTGGATGAAAAGAGGCTGTGTTCAAATAGGGAATTTCATTATTAACATCATCATGGTTAACTAGAGTGCCAAGACTAACAAACCAGCCTAACCCTCTGGCAATTCATTGTCATTTAATATACACGTACAGCCCACCCTGCATGAAGAAATGCAGAGAACACACACGTGGCCCCTTCCCAATCAGACTTTACAGCCCAAAAAGGCAAGGCTCACATCTGGTGTGTACTTTTCATAAAAATATTAAAATGCCACACAGGCAAGAGCCAATCATTTTAGGGTCCTATAAACCTTCATGTTTGATAGATATAAGCTCTCTCTGTCTCTTTCTACTCCACACTGAGACATTTTATGGCGAATGGGAAGAAATAGCAGTATTCCTCTTTCCCTTTCTCTGACATTTAATTTTCTATTCCCTAACAGCCTGCTGCATGACAGGCACTCTGCTGGCACTCTGCTGAGACAGTTAAGCAGCACGCTGAGAAGGCTCAGCCGAGGAGAGAGGTGGCGAAGGGCAGAAGTGAGGGCAGAGGTAGGGCCCGTAAAGATGTAACAGACCGGCTCATGGAGACAGCAGCTCTGGAGTGTGGATGGAGCAGATAGGCCAGTGTGGTACGCAGAGAGGATAAGGCAGAGGGACGATGTGGGCAGCGCACTCTGTGAAATGGCCAAGGTTGTCCCTCAGAGAGACAAGCTCGACAGCTGGCTATAGTAAGCATAAGAAGGGAAACCAGGGACTAGAGTTGTAGAAAAGGCCGAAGTAGACATGGGGAAAGAGAATTCTGAGGCAGGAAAGAGCCAGGTCTTTCCAAGCTCTCTTCAGGCAGAGCTTATACCTCTGTTTGTTCACCATGAAGTCAGTCAGCCCAAGAACATGGCAGCCGTGGATGGACTGGACTCCTTCCTTCTCCCACTCCACGAAAGACAGGCATCATTCTCACCCCCAAGTCTCCCTATGGCATAACGTCCCTGAGTGAAGTGAGGGGTAGGGAGGGAAGGGAGGCAGAGGGGCAACTCACAACATAAACATCCACCTCATTAGGAGATACGTTTCCAAAACATGTCTGCTTTTTATGTAAACGATCTTGTATAAATTTATGTCTATTAATTACCAAAATGGGTATTTCCACTGCTTAGTCCATTCTGAACTAGTATTAATGGTAGAAATAACTCAAACTGGAATTTTATTTTATTTATAAAGATTTTTAAAAAGATTTTATTTATTTGAGAGACAGCAAGGGGGAGGAAGGGGAAGAGGGGGAAAGAGAGAGAGAGAGAACATGGCAGAGGATGGGGAGGCAGAGGGAGAAGCAGACTCTCCCCTGAGTAGGGATCCTGGCACAGGGCTCAATCCCAGGACCCTGAGATCATGACCTGAGTTGAAGGCAGATACTTAACCAACTAAGCCACCCAGAAGCCCTAAGGATTTTTATTTATGAGAGAGCGAGATGCACAAACCAAGGGGAGGGACAGATAGAGAAGGAAAAGCAGACTCCCTGCTGAGCAGAACTCCTGACATGGGGCTCAATCCCAGGACCCTGAGATCACAACCTGAGTCAAAGGCAGATGCTTAACCGATTGAGCCACCCAGGTGTCCCTCTAACTGGCATTTTAAAATTTCATATAGACTTATGATCACATGAAAAATTCTTAAATGTTTTAATTTTTAATTTATATATACTTTCTAAAAGAAAAGTATAACTAGGTTATCAATAAAAGACTTTCAAATATAAACATATATAGGGATACAATTCTTAGAAGGGGTAAAATGGAAATAATATTTAAAAAGAAGGAATGACATAAGAACTTTAATTACTAAAGAAGATGTACTTCGGGTGCCTGGGTGGCTCAGTGGGTTAAGCCACTGCCTTGGGCTCAGGTCATGATCTCAAGGTCCTGGGATCGAGCCCCACATTGGGCTCTCTGCTCGGCAGGGAGCCTGCTTCCCTCTCTCTCTCTCTGCCTGCCTCTCTGCCTCCTTGTGATCTCTCTCTGTCTAATAATTAAATAAAATCTTAAAAAAAAAAAGAAGATGTACTTCAAGTATATACATTTTGATATATATATTTAAATTTACATGCAGTAAAATATTCTTTATCGTTTACAAGTCTATGGATTTCAGCAAATGCATCCACCACCACAATCAAGATTAGAACATCTGTACTGAGCCCCCAAATTCTCAGAGGCTGCCCCTTTAGTCTTCCCTTCCCTCCATCCCAACCATTGGTAAGCACTGATGTATCTTCTCAAAAATGTCCTATCAACAACATCATTCAACCTTTGGGGTCTGGCTTCAGTCTCTTTACTGTGGTCATCAATCAATCATTCACTCCCCTTGCTGAGGACTATTACATTATATGAATATACCATAATTTATCCATTGAGCTGATCCTTCGAGTTGAAGGACAGGTGAGTTGGTTCCAGTTTGGGGCCATTCTGAATAAAGCTGCTACGTACATCTGCATACAGGTCCTTGTGGGAGCATAGGTTTGCCTCTCACTTGGATAAACACCTGGAAGTACAATTGCTGAGTCATGTGGCAAGTCCATGTTGAACAGACTCCGCCAAATTGTGCGCTCCACCGTGTTCCCGGGCTCTCCCAGTCTACGTCTCCATCAGCAGTGCTAAGACTTCCAGCTATTTTCGTCCTCTCCAGCACTTAGGACCATCTGATTTGGGGGTGTTCTTTTTTCATTTTAGTCATTCTAATAGGTGTACAATGGCATCGTGTGGTGGTTTTAATTTGCATTTTCTGAATGATATTGAGCATCTTTTCATGTACCTATTTGCTATCCCTGTATCTATTTTTGCTGAACTATCCAAATATTTTATCAAAATTTTATTGTTTTTCATTATGGGGCTGTGAGAGATAATAGTCTTTACCAGATATATGATTCACAAATATTTTCTCCCATTTAGTGCCTTGTCTTTTCAACCTCCCAACATTGACTTTCAAACAACACGAATTTTAAGTCGAATTTATCAATTTATTTTTCTTTTATGGATTGTGTTTTTGGTGTCACATCTAAAATCACATTACCTAACCCAAGATTACAAATATCTTCTCCTAGAAGTTTTATACTTTCAATTTTTAAATTTGTGTCTCTGATGATTTTGAGTTAATTCTTACATTAAATAGAAGTATCCAATTTTTCACACAGACATCCAGTGGCACCAATCCTCCTTCTAGAAATACGTACTTTTAAAAATCAATGATAGTAAGTACCAATCACTAGTCTTTTAATTTTTTTGCATACATTTTAAATAATAATAATGAGTAACAAAGTGCTTTTCTTTTCAAATGTCCCTATTCCTAATATGCTGGATTAGATCCTTAACTAATATTGGAAAGATGATAAGGTATTTTAGAGGGAAGCACAGTAATGCGTGGGGGTTACACAGTTTTTCAAAATTATTTTAGGGGACATTTTAGCAAAATTTAGCAAAACAAGAGTCTGAAGACCACTCTAAGTGTCAGCAGAAAAAATAAACAAAAAGGAAAGGATTTCCTGAGAAGGGGTCCAAGGCTGAAGGCTTGATCACTTTGAACTAGCAGAAAGGAAGGTTAGAGAGAAAGAAGTTACAAAAGGACAACATGGTTTCTAATTTGGGGGGTATTTGTTTGGGTGATATTGCCAACAACCAAGTTCAGAAATACAGGAGGAAGAGCGGACTGGAGTAAAATAAAGGAAATGAGCTCAGTGTGGGACACGTATTTTAGGTGCCTGTGGACAAAGCATGGAGAGAACCAGTTATTATTTTACAAAGTTTGAGGGTTTTGTTTGTTTGATTGTTTGTTTGGGAATGGGTGGAGTCTCTCCTTTCTGTCTTGTCTTTGTGTGTGATACTCCATGCTGGATTATCTCTATATGCAACCTGATGTTTGACTCAGGCTGGTCAAAGAGAAGTGGGTGCTGTGTGATGGAAAAGCAGAGGCTTGAGAAGCAAACAGGCAGGCTTGGAGTACAGAGTGCACCTGTGCTACCAAGAGCTGTGTGACCCAGCCTGGGGAGGGACCTCACTTCTCTGAATCTCATTTTCTTCCCAGGAAAAATGTTGATAATACACCAACTTAAAACAGGATAATGAGTGGGACTTTTCCCTCTCTTAAAATTGCAAACCATGGACAAAGTGTGACAAGTACCTACACACATTCTATTAGGAGGAAACAGATAGACCCAGATCAGTTTATTTAAGCCAGCTGAGTTGTTAGGTCAGGCAGATGAACTAGAAGGATTGTCAGGTCTATTTTTCAAAAAGTTCTAAGACAAAACACCAGATGCCCACACAAACATCTTGCCAAAACCCTGGGGATGAGAGAGTAAAGAATAAGGGAGTCTACCAAAGGCTATGTCACACAGAGAGGAGAGCAGCCCATGTGTCAGATGTGAGCTGTTATGCCTGATTTCCAGTGATGCCCACAGTCCTCCTAACATCGCCCTTGGCTGCCACCAGCCTCTACATGACCTGATACGTCCACAGCCTCCCTCTCCATACAGCTCATCCTGTGCCTGCCCTACCTCACAGCCATGTCCCCCAAGAGTTGAAGGATCTCTCTACTATGTCCTCATCAGAGGGACCCCAAAACTTCTGGGTGCTCTCTCACAACACTTAGAAAGATGAGGCTGGGTTTGCTGGCGATTCCGTGAACTTCCCCCAAGACCAAGGGCCTCACAGAGCACACAGTAGACAGGGAACTGCTTTCCAATGCTGAGCTGAGGTGGTTGAGTCACAGGGTCACTTTGTTCTGGAACCACCAAACCCACTGGGGATATTAATATTTGCTCCTCAGCTCATGAGGGCACCTCAAGACTCAGGAGCCCATGGGCACAAGACACAAACCTCAGGCCTGAAGCAAGCTGCCTGGCGCCCCCGGGGAGTCTCAAACACCCAGGTCTGACTGCACAGCAGAGGGGCAGGCATAGAGTTTGGGAGGCTAGTGTCCTGACCACTTCAGGGCAGAAACCCTGCCAGGATCAACAGAGTGCCTTCTGCCAGGCTCCCTCAACATTGTGGTCACCAACGGCCTGTGGTTTTTTTTTTAATTTTTTTTAATTTTTTTTTTTTTTTTTTTTTTTTTTGAGATGTGGACTGTGAAAGCAACCTCCTGAGGTTTGGCTCACAACTGATTTCTTAGAGCAAAGAGGACAGGGAGGTGACGCCGCTCTCCGAGGAGGCTGTGAACACCGGCTGGTACTGTCTGGGAACAGAGCTACATCAGCAGCTGCCAACACTCAGGGTTTCCACTCACAAGACCATGCTGCTGCCCAAGAGATGACATCGGATCACAGAAATGCAAGCCCCAGAAGGCCCTGGAGACCGCTGAGTCCAGACCTCTCGTTTCACAGAGCAGGAAGGCAAAGCAAAACATTGGTCAGCGTTCAGCCACCGGGAAGCCTCCCCTTCTGTTCCACCATTTCCTTTGTGTGTTTTGCCTTTTGCTGAGTTTTAAAAGACACGAAGGGCAAGAGTTGCCTTACTTTAGAAAATCCATACACCACTGACCTTCATAGCTGACTGGCTTCAGATCTGATTCGCCTAGATTGTCACCTACAGCCAAACTTGGGAAGGGGACTCAGCCCACGAATTAGGTCAGGTGGGAGTCTGAGGTCTACCTCAAACACATGTCAAGAAGCCAGTCAGCCTGATCAGACACATGAAAAAATGTTCATCATCACTAGCCATCAGGGAGATCAAATTAAAACCACACTGAGATACCACCTTACACCAGTTAGAATGGCCAAAATTAGCAAGACAGGAAACAACATGTGTTGGAGAGGATGTGGAGAAAGGGGAACCCTCTTACACTGTTGGTGGGAATGCAACTTGGTGCAGCCACTTTGGAAAACAGTGTGGAGATTCCTCAAGAAATTAAAAATAGAGCTTCCCTATGGCCCTGCCATTGCACTACTGGGTATTTACCCCAAAGATATAGATGTAGTGAAAAGAAGGGCCATCTGTACCCCAATGTTTATAGCAGCAATGGCCACGGTCACCAAACTGTGGAAAGAACCAAGATGCCCTTCAACGGACCAATGGATAAGGAAGATGTGGTCCATATACACTATGGAGTATTATGCCTCCATCAGAAAGTATGAATACCCAACTTTTGTATCAACATGGACAGGACTGGAAGAGATTATGCTGAGTGAAATAAGTCAAGCAGAGAGAGTCAATTATCATATGGTTTCACTTATTTCTGGAGCATAACAAATAGCATGGAAGACATGGGGAGATGGAGAGGAGAAGAGAGTTGAGGGAAATTGGAAGGGGAGGTGAACCATGAGAGACTGTGGACTCTGAAAAACAACCTGAGGGTCTTGAAGGGGCGGGGGGTGGGAGGTTGGGGGAACCAGGTGGTGGGTATTAGGGAAGACAC
The DNA here is from genome assembly GCF_022355385.1 of Mustela nigripes. NCBI lineage: Eukaryota > Metazoa > Chordata > Mammalia > Carnivora > Mustelidae > Mustela > Mustela nigripes. The sequence goes on along the minus strand of NC_081568.1, from coordinate 66,454,532 downwards.
GTATTACATGGAGCACTGGGTGTGATGCAAAAAAAATTAATACTGTTAAGCTGAAAAGAAATTTAAAAAAAAAAGAAAGAAGCCAGTCAGCCTGGCCAAGGTGGATCTGAACACACACACACACACACCTTTCTATATGATACATTATACATTTATATATTGATATGCATTCACACACACACACACACACACACACATACTTTATTTTGGTAGGATATAGCAGGTTCTAAAAATTTAAACAAACATATTTCATCTGACTCCACAGGATTCTTTATTCCCAATTCCTGAAATTTATATATCTATATTTTGAAGGTTCGCTCTGAAAGCCGTAAACTTGCCTTTATCTTGACTAGCTTTTAAAAAGAGAAAGAAATTCAGGGAAGCCAGTGAAAAGTTAAGCTTAAAACTGAATTCTGGCCAATCCAGTGACTAACTGTTAAACCTCAGGAAAAATCCTTAAACTTTCTGAAAGTCAGTGACCTCATCTGTAAAATGGGAGTAATAATACCAACCTTAGCAGATTTTTCTAAGAATTACATAATATGAGACAGGTACAATCCTTGGCACAGTGCCTAGCTCACAGCAAACACTCAGAAAACGGTGGATATACTATAATATCATTATGGCCATTGCTTGTTATTAATTCCTGAAATTTGCTATTGTGGAAGTGTATCTTCCACAAACTCTGAAATTTGTCTACCATTTCCTCCCAACTGGTACCTTTTTCAAAACTGGTAGCTGGATAGATTTTTCTCAGAAATCTGACTGCCCCCTTTGATGATTATAGAAGGTCAGAGCGAGTGGCCTGGGACTATCTGAATTCCTTCCCCACACGAACTACTTTGGTCACAGCTTGCAGCATAAAAACACAATCTCAACACCACAGAAAGGTACCTAAAGCTCATAAAAAGTTGAGGGAAAGCTTTTAGCCTCCAGTGGGATACAATATGTACATTCCTAACACAAATGAAACATTTTAACCTCAGCTTTTAAAGTGCTTGCTTTTAGTCCACCAGCTTCCATGGTCCCCTCCCCCTCCAAAATAAGAGCAACATCGCCATCTACTGTTTCTATAGCACAATCACCAAAGAAAAACTGCTGGTAAAGCTGTGAAAACTTTTCTAAAAAAGTTTTAGTGTTCTAAACTAGTTTAGAACACTAGTAATTTAGTTGCGATTTCAGCTCCCAGAATAAACTCTGTTTTACATAGGCTCACTACTTGACAATCACTTGTTGCAGGCTGAGGTGGCTCCAGATGGAGGACTAGTCTTGGCTAAAATAAGTCAAATTTCTTCTTTTCCCAAATTTGTACCATGTGTATCTGTCCTCAAGCTTTGACTCTCGATTTTGTTACGCAGTGTTCCCCCTCATCCCCAAGGGATGGTTTCAAGGCCCCCCACAGACCGTACCAAACCCATATACACGCTCGTTTTTTCTATACATACACACCTATGCTAAAGTTTAATTTATAAATTAGGCAGAGGAAGAGACGAAACAATAAATACTCATAAAACAACAATTGCACTAATATAGTTGACTCTTGAACAACATGGGTTTTAACTACCAAGTTCTACTTGTACATGGATTTTTTTCAGACATAACTACAGTACAATACAGCAAATGTATTTTCTCTTCCTTATGACAGTATTTTCTTTTTGGTAGTTTTCTGTCTTGGAAGTACACAGTATAGAATCCACAGAATATGCAAATACGTGCTGCTCGTGGAAGTTAGTGGTCAGGCTTCCAGTCAACGGTAGGCTATTAGTCGTTAAGTTTGGGGCGACACGGAAGTTACACAAGAATTTTTCCACTATGCAGGGGACAGGGGCTCCTAACCCCCACATTCTTCCAGGGTCAACAGTATTTGAATAGAAGTTATGTGAATGTGGTCGCTCTCTCAAAATAGCTTATTACACTGCACTCACGCTTCTTGTGGTGGCGTGAGGTGATGACACATCTAGGCGCAGGAGAGGAGGGGAACTGCACAGCCGCTGTGATCTAGTGTTCACCTACTACTGACCTTCCAGTCACAGGTCATAAGGAGGATCATCTGCTTCCGGATCGCGGTAATAAACACACACATCTGCCAATTAGGAAGGGTTCCCCACAGTCTAAACTGATCTAGTGAGTGGCCGTTTGTGTGTGGTTTGGTATCTCTGCCTTCCGAATCAAACAGGCTGGAGCACAGGGAGCTGGGGGATGCCTGAGAAATGGTGAGAAGTCCGTCTTTGTGGTTACTCTGAAAAAAGTGGCTCTCTTTGCTTGACAGCCACATAAGACCCCGCAGGAGTGCAGACAGTGGTCTAGATCAGCACCAGCTGGTCAGCCCTGCCCCCAGCCCTGGGTCATCCACGTGTCCCCACCACGCAGTTGACAGCAGTGTCATCTCCTGAATGTAATTTTTTCCTCTGCTTCTGCCATGATTTATTACTGCATACCGACAAATGACTAATACAGAGCTTTTCATTAACTGTAAAGTGGTTTTGGAAACAGTGTCTATGAAAGACATTTTGCAAAAGCAAGCCCTAAGTACTGCGTGAAGTTGGAGAAGAGGTGCCCTTTCTACATTTGTGTACATACTTGTCTGACTTTTTATTTTTCCATCACCTCACCCGGCACTGGGAAACATCTTTCATCTTGGAATGGCTCTCTTCCACACTTAAGAGTTACTTCAGTCTCTGGTGAACTGTTCTGGCCCCTGGCTGTGTTCCTCAGATACTAAGTAAGATTGTAAGACTCCTGTGGAATAGTTTGGGAGGTGACACTTCATTTCGCACAGACAATAAAATTATATAAACCGTCTTTACCTCATACCAGGATAAGCTGCATACCACCTCACAGAAAACAAGGACCACTCTTCTCAGCCTAGGCAGAAAGCAAAATGACTTAGAACAAGTGGGATTTTTCACATCTTTGGAAGTGTGTTTGTCTCCACCACAGGAGGGGATGCCAGCTCTGAGAGTCCAGCTCCTTTCCGGGGCCATTCCCCTTTTGGAATCAGGATGAGAGCAGACACAACTCACGGGGAGCCACGGCACAGTCTCAGGGGAGGCAGTCCGGTTTACTTGAGAGCCACACAAGAGACTTCGCAAAACCACAGATTTGGGGGGAAGCAGGAAGGATCACGTTTGGAAAGAATGCTAACACCTGATCCACGCGTTCTTTCCTCCCCCCACCCCCCTGCGGCTCATAATCACTCACAGATGCGGAGATGTTAAGCGACAGGCAACCTCAACTTCTAGAGTCCCCTAAGACACGAAGCTGTGGAAGCTGCAGCTCAGCTGTTCTGTTTCTCCTTTGACTGTAACTGTAAAATCAAATTCGGAGAACGTTTTCTTTCTCACTTTTACCTTTTGACCCCCTTCTCCTATTTCTCCTATGCCCCCCACCCTCCTGCCTCTGGTAAAAATCGATCTGTTCTCTGTATCTGAGAGCTTGAGTATTTTCGTTTGTTTGTTGTCTTTAGATGCCACACACAAGAGAGATCCTAGGGTACTGGTCTTTGTCTGATTTATTTCACTTGGTGTAATACCCTCAGGGTCCACCCATGTTGTTGCAAATGATATTTTTTATGGACGAATAGTATTCCATTGTATGTGTATGTGTGTATGTATATATATGTGTATATATAAGACTATTAACATCTTTATTAATTCATCTGTGGACACTTCCGTTGCTTCCATATCTTGGCTATTATACATAATACTTCAGTGGACATAGAAATGCATCTATCTTGTCAATTTAGTGTTTTTCTTTTCTTCAGGTAAATCCCCGGAAGTGGAATTGCTGGAGCTTGTGTTGTTTTCATTTTTAACTTTTTGAGGATCCTCCATAGGGTTTTCCATGGTGGCTGTACCAGTTAACATTCCCACCAACAGTGCACAAGGGCTCCCTTTCTCTCTGTCCTTGCCAACACCTGTTATTTCTTGTTTGGTTGATAAACAACCAGGCTAACAGGTGTTGTTGAGGGAAAATGTATTAAAGAAAAGATAAAGCGTACCCCCATCAGTATTCTCTTTTTTTGCGTATTTCCTTGCAGTTTTCGGCAATTCCTACCACTTAGAGAGGTGCATTAAAATTTGCTACTGTGATTATGAATTTGCCTGTTTCTCCTGTGACGTCTGTCAGTTTTTACTTTATGTATTATGAGAATATGTTATTAAATACTTGTAAAATTTAAATGTATCCCTCCCTTGTAAGTTGAACATTTTTATCTTTTAAGAGGAACCAACTTTATTTTTAGTAATACTTTCTGCCTGCAACTTCCTTTTGTGTGATATCGACATAGCCACACTAGTCTTCTTTTCTTTAGACTTTACCATATACATATACTTCTATCCTTTTCCCTTCAGTTACTATTTATCCTTATGATTTAGACATGTCTCTTGTTAAACAACATATGGTTGTGTTATGGTGTATCTAACAGGCATTTTCTCTCTCTCTCTCTCTCTTTTTTTTTAAAGATTTTATTTATTTATTTGACATGGAAACAGACCACAAGCAGGCAGAGCAGCAGGCAGAGAGAGAAGGAAGCAGGCTCCCTGCTGAGCAGAGAGCCCAATGCGGGGCTTGATCCCAGGACCCTGAGATCATGACCTGAGCTGAAGGCAGAGGCCCAACCCACTGAGCCACCCAAGCGCCCCCCTTTTTTCCCCTCTTAACTAGAGGATGCAATTCATTTAGGTTTAGTGTAATTACATCTTTGGGTTTTCCATTTGTTCCTGCTATTCCAGAAGAGTTTTTCTATCCTGGTCTTTCTGTGGATTCCTTAAGTATCTGTCATATTGTTTTTCACTATTCCAGTTTGGAAACTATTCAAATTTTTATTTCACTTATTTATTTAAACTCTGTTTTGCTTTAAAAAAAAAAAAAAACCTACACAAGATATTACTCCTTTTCTGGTCATTGCTTACCAAGATCTACCTATATGTTAACCATTTTCTTCTCTCTCCATTTATTCTTACACCTAAGTGTTCTTTCTGGATTCACTTTATTCCCACCCAAAGTAACACTTTTTGGAGTTTGCTGTTATGAGAATTGGTGGTGGAGAACTCAACTCTTGTTGTCTGTAAATGTATTTATTTTATCCCATCTTTAAAATATATTTTACTGTAAAATATATATATACACATATGTATATTTTACTATAAAAAGATATATGTATAGATATTTTTTTACTGTATATGGAATTCTAGATTGGGGCACCTGGATGGCTCCATCAGTTTGTTTTAATTTTAATTTTAATTTATTTAATTAACTCTTTGACAGAGACAGCCCTAGAGAGAGTGAGAACAAGTGGGCAGGGGTGGGGGGAGGGCAGAGGGAGAAAGAGAAGGAAAAGCAGGCTCCCCACTCAGTGGGGCTTGATCCCAGGACCCTGAGATCATGAGATGAGCTGAAGGCAGACGCTTAACCGACTGAGCCACCCATGTGCCCCTTTTTATAGCTTTTTAAAATCTTTTTAACTTTTTTATTTTTTCCCACCTCCCTTGAAATATAAGTAACATACCACCTTTGGTAAGTCTGAGATGTGCAATGTGATAATTTAATCCATGTATATACTGTGAAATGATTGCTGTGATAAGGTTAGGTATCATCTCATGTAATTATGATTTTGTTGTTATTGAGGTAAAAACATTTAAGATGTACTCTCTTAGCACCTTTCAAGTATGTAACACAGTATTGTTAAGTGCAGTCACTCTGCTGTACATTAGATTCCCCAGACTAATTCCTGTTCCCTGCAAAAATTTTCTAGATGATCCTTAACTCAGTAAGTTAAGCAATAAAAAAAAATAAATAAAATCTTCTTAAAAAACAAAAAGCAGTAAGAAATACTCATCATCTTGAAAGGAATGACAGCTTGACAGCCAGCTTCTGAACAGCAGCAATAAAGTCAGAAAATAAGGGAAAGATATATGTAATGTGTTGAGAAAAAAATAAGTACTAACCTAGAATTCCTTTTTTAAGGATTTTATGTACTTATTTATTTGAGAAAGAGAGTGCATGAGTTGGGGGAGATGGAGAGGGAGACAATCTCAAGCAGACTCCATGCTGAGCTCCAGATCTTGACATGGGGCTTGATCTCATGACCCAGAGATCATGACCTGAGCCAAAATCAAGAGTCAGACACTTAAGTGACTGAGCCACCCAGATGCCTCCATGGTATACTTGAGTTTTATAGTAGAACTTGCTCTGCCCAACAGTATATCCTAAATCCCTCCCCTGTCTTTACTAGCATAGCTTTGCAGAGTTATACCCTGTGAATTCACTGTGTTATAGCCACTGCCCTCCCCCTCCTCCCACTGGTCAAAATTCCCTCTTAGCCACTGTTCATTTCCAGGACTTGCAATTCACAGAAGGGAGACAATGGGTGGTGAGGAGGAAGACTGGAAGGCTTTGGAACATGCTTGAGTGGTTGATACTATAAAGAGCTCAGAGTGACTGGCAACAGAAAACAAATCCAGAACGAAAGGAAGAACGAATGAAAAGATGGTCCTGGAGTCATGTTTAAAATGTGGAGGAAGGATGGCTAGTGGCATCCTAGGGAGCTAACCTGTTTGTGAAGCAGTAAGAATAAGAGATAACAGAAAGATAGTCTTAAGAGGTTTTACTGTGCTTAAGAATGGAGGAACTCTGCATGAAGGTTTGAGAGTTATCTGAACAGATGGAGGCTGGTTTTCCAGTAATTTACTGGATTTCAAAGAGACACTTCTTTGAATGAGTCTCTCTATGGAGACTGTGTTTAAAAACTGCCTCACTTTATTTTGATAAATATGCCTCATATGCTCATTTTTAATCAATGGATAATTGCTGTTTAAAATTTAAATGGCATGATTTATCTAATCATCCCAAAATTTATTGAACATTTAGGATGTTTCTAATGGTTAAGTCGCTAGAATGAAAATCTTTTTACTGTAAAATATTTCTAGCATATACCTTCTTTTGTCAAATCTTAACATTTTTCTTGCCATATTGCTTCAGATCTTTTGTTTTTAAGAAAATAAAAAAAAATTAAAGATATGTTAAAAGGCCTATTATTAATGAAATATTGCCAGCCCCCTCTAAGATGTAACCAGTAGTATGAACTTGGTATTCTTCCTGGGCTGACTTTATACTTCTTCTATAGATGTATGTATCAAAAAGCAGTATGTAATATTCTTTAGCATTTAAAACTTTTCCTAAATGTCATCATACTATGTATACAATTTTGTGTGTGTGCTTATATCAAATTTTTAAATTTAAATCATATTTATGAAATTTAGTCAGTCTGATGCATGTAACTGTAATTCACTTGTTTTAATTACTTTATTGTACTTATTACATTTCACCTATCATTTCAAAGTGTGTGTAGTGGGAAGGTTCTCAGGGAACCAGGTCTATAATATTACCAGCACTAGAAGTCCTCAACATTGTCACTTATAATTTTTAACTTCTTTTGCATTATGTCCTTCAGGAAGAAAAAGAACAAAAAACAACCACAACAGAAAACAAAACAAATCTCCCTGAGCAGAGATGATGTGATAAACACTTCTAGGTGCAGAGCCCCCATTTCCATCATGGTGGTGTGCTCCCCAAGATCCTACCAGTAGATACTAACATTGTCAGATTGCTTCCCCAGACAGCTGTAAAAATAAATTAGATTCCCTATGAACACATTAGCATATTTGATTATCATTTGAAGATGTTTCCTAATTTAGTAGATGTAAATGGCACTTCAAATTTGCTTTAGTTTATACTTCTCCGAGTTTGCAATGGGGAAAATGTTCCCCCAGAGTAGTTATTTGCATTGGCTTTCTTATAAACTGGCATTTAAAAAATTGAGGGGAATCTTTCTATTGGCTCAGCCTTTGTGATCTCACAAGGAAATGGCCACTCCAGTTTGGGCTGAATAAAAAAAAAAAAAATTTTTTTAAAGATATTACTTATTTATCTGAGAGAGAGAGATTGCCAGTAGGCAGAGAGGTAGACAGAGAGAGGGGGAAGCAGGGTCCCTGCTGAGCAGAGAGCCCCATGTGGGGCTTGATACCAGCACCCTGAGATCATGACCTGAGCCAAAGGCAGAGGCTTAACCCACTGAGCCGCCCAGGTACCCCTGGAGTGGATATCTTTCAATGCCAAATGCACTTTTAATCAATTACTCAGGATGTTGGGGACAGCAGGCAAGAAAAAACTTCTTCCTGATCAAAAACAGAGGATGCTTTATGTGGAACGGCACCTCGTAACTACCCTAAATTGCCACTGTTCTTGACCTACAGTCAAGAGAAGCACAATGAGTAAGACTGATTATAGATTTCATTCATTTTAACAAAATCCATAGAGAATGAGTTTTGTCCAAGGAACTGTCCTAACGCAGTGGGCAGACAAGGAGCTTGAACTGTCTGGTATGTGTAGGAGAAAGAAGACGATAACCTAAGGAAAAGAGGTTTCTTTCTCTCTGGTTCTCTTCCCAGGCCCCTAGGACAGAAAGAAGATGGAAAAAGTAAGAGAGAAGATCACCTCTGCTCTCAGGAGGCTGGTTGCCTCCCCAACACTGGGGAAGGAGGGAACTTCTTCCCCAGTGTTGGCAATGGGGTGGCAATGGGGGTCCAAGGTTTCCTGACTTCTGGACCCATGCTCAGTACCAGGGCTGTCCCTCCACAGAACTCCAATCTGGGAGCCTTTCTGGAAGCTTTTGATCCATTCAGTAGGCTGTCACTGTGACCTGACATGGGGTTGAGGAGGCCTAAGGATGCTATCCGCCAGCTCCTGGATTGAGTCTGGTTTATCTCTTCTACCCCAGGCTTCTGAGTGGATGGTCCCTCTCGGTGCCAGCTTGGCTTTCAACTTGGCTTCATGTTTTATCTATGCCTTCTCTGCCACCATCATAGGCAGTTTTAGAGATGAATAGATATGTGTTCATAGTTCTAAATAATGCAAGAAGATCCCGTCCTTGTAATCTTCATGTACAACAAAATATAGTCATATACCGGATTTCTAGTTCTCAAATACACATGGAGTCAGTAGAAAAGGCTGGATGTAATAGGGGAGGACTCTAAGGAATGAGGAATTCCCTAACCTCTCCCTATTACAGAGAATTATGAAACAGCCTACCGCCCTCCACCTCCTTTGGGCAAGGCACAGGGAGACTTGTGAACCAAGTAAGCCTTTAACAGGAGATGTGACAACCAAAACAGTAAGCTCTGCTTACTCACTCTCCTTCTCTATATGCCTTGTACATATAAATAAGAATTAAAATAAAATACCCTTATCATTTAAGCAGAACTCACTATTTGAATATGACTCAAGAGTCAGATGGAGAATTTTGTAGCCATTAATTTCCTTTAAGTTAACAAACACTACTAATGCATACAATTATATTTGTCATAGCCCTACTGAAGTCTGAATACATGGCTGAAACCATTTTTAAGTAAAAAAATGATGACCTACAGCAGAGAGCAATTACAAAGAAATTTTTCAACATTCAAGCCAAGTAATGGACCTCCGTCCCTGGCTTAACTCTGAAGTTTAGATAGATGCCAAGTACAGCACAAACTCTTCTGAATTTCCTTTATTTCAACTTTCATTATAATTATGTTTATTACAAAAACACAATGCCAAATTGGCCTCCTTAGCTATTGGCCCTGCAATTTAAGAGTTTGTAGCGTTCCTAAGATAATGTAAATTATCTGCCACAAATATTCTGAAACACTTTAGGGTGGCGGTTAAAGTTTCATTTTCTGTACATTTTGGAATTAAGACTTTTTTTAAAAAAGGCTCTGCAGTTGATAAGTAATCATATTTACTTAGGGTGATAATAGAATTTCATCTCTTGAGTTTCAACTCAGTCAGGAACCATTCTCTGAGGCCCTATTTCTATGTCATTATTTGGGATAATGTCTCTGTTCTGTGCTTGCTTCCCAGCAGGCACATAAGGGCACATCTGTTGAGCTCGTGAGCTTCTCAGGACAACACTTCTTCAAGGGCTTTGGAGTAGGAGTCAGAAGACCCAGGTTCTAGTCCCAGATATGCAATTTACTGAGCAGAGGCCCACGTTAATCATTTAGTCTCTGAAGCTTCAGTTTCCCGCACCTGCAAGTGTAGATAAAAATAGTGATCTTGCACACCTCCCAAGATGAGTGGGGATTGAATAAGATCAGGTGAAAGCTGTTTGTACACACCATTAAGTATATTTTTACATCTCAACCTTCAGGGAAGCCAGTTACAGCATAGTGTAGAGAAAAAGATTCCTTAGCATTCTTTCAGTTCCAAGTACCAAAAATACAACTCCAACTGTTTTGAGATTAATAAAAATACACTAGCTCAATATTTAAATAATGAATTATATTCCTATATATTTGTGATGAACATAAAATTAAGAAAATAATTCCATTCACAATAGCATCAATAAGAATAAAATAGGAATAATTTTTTTGGTAAAGATTTATCAATCTATTTATTTATTTATTTGAGAGAGAGAGAGAGAGTGAGTATGTGTGTGTGCATGTGAGTTGGGGGAAGGGCAGAGGGAGAGGCAGAGGGAGAATCTCAAGCAGACTCCTTGCTGAGTGGAGAGCCTGACACGGGCCTCAATCTCATGACCCTGAGATCATGACCTGAGACAGAATCAAGAGCTGACACTCAACAAACTGAGCCACCTAGGTGCCCCAATACTTAGGAATGAATTTAACAGAAATTCAAAACTTATTCTCCAGAAACTACAGCATGTTCTTAAAATAAATTAAAGGATCCAAGCAAATGAAAAAAACATCCCATATCCATGCATTGGAAAACTTAATATTTTAAGGACAGCAATACTACCCATATGGATCCACAGATTCAGTGCAATCTCTATTAGAATCCTAACTGATGTCTTCATGGAAAATGATCACCGGTTCCAAAATTTACATGGAATTGCAAATGACCGCAAAAAATAAAAGCAATCTTAAAAAATAATTCCAAAGTAGGAGGATTCATACTTACCAATTTCAAAAAATACTACAAACCAACCGCAATCAAGACAGCATGATGCTGGAACAAAGACACAGAAATCAATGGATTAAAACTGAGAGTTCACAAATAAATACATGTTTATGGTAAACTGACCTTTTTTAAAAAAAAATTATGTTGTTAGCCAGCCTATGGTACATCATTAGTTTTTGGTGTAGTGTTCGATGATTCATTAGTGGCATAGAACACCCAGGGCTCATCACCACACGTGCCCTCCTTAATATCCATCACCCAGTTACCTCATGTCCCACCCTCATCCCTTCTGTCACCCTCAGTTTGTTTCCTAGTGTAGTGTGGTAAACTGACTTTCAACAGGACTGTCAAGGCCATTCAATGGGAAAATGATAGGCTTTTTAACAAATAGACATGAACAGCTGGATAGTCACATGAAAAAAAAAATAAAACGGAACTCTTAGCTTACACCACACACCAAAATTAACTCGAAATGGATCAAATACCCAACTATCAAACCTAAAACTATAAACTCTTAGAAGAAATTACAGCAGTAAATCTTCATGGCCTCAGATTTGGCAATAGATTTTTTTTTTCAAATAGGTTCCATATCCAACATGAGGCTGGAACTCATGACCCTGAGATCAAGAGTCACATTCTTAAATTTGACAAGCACAAGCAACAAATGGGACACCTGGGTAGCTTAGTTGGCTAAGTGTTTGATTCTTGATTTTGTCTCAGGCCATGATCTCAGGCTGATGAGAATTCTCCCTGCATCGGGCTCCTCATGTGGGGCTCCTGGTTTGGGGCTCCCTGTGTAGACTCCATGCTCAGCACAGAGTCTACTTGTGATGTTCTATCTCTCTGTTTGTCCCTGCTCATGTGTTCTTTCTCTCTCTAGCAAAGAGAGAGAGAGAGAGAGAGAGACTGAGAGAGTGCAGCAGGGGGAACAACAGGTAGAGGGAGAAGCAGACTCCCCATGGAGCAAGGAACTCCCCATGGAGCTTGAACCCACGACCCTGGGATCATGACCTGAGACAAAGGCAGATGCTTAACTGACTGAGCCACCCAGGCAGCTGTAAATAAATAAAATCATGTTTAAAAAAAAAAAAAAAGCACAAGCAACAAAAGGAAAAAGAAGATAATTGGGGCTTCATTAAATTTTAAATTTTTTACATTAAATAACACTACCAGATATGTAAAAAGATATCTCACAGAACAGGGGGATGTAGTTATAAATCTTATATCTGATAAGGGGTTTGGAACTAGCATTTATAAACACTCTTACAACTCAATAATAAAGAAACCAAATACCCCTATTAAAAAACTGAGCAAAAGTTTTAAAGAAATGTTTCTCTAAAAAAAGATATACAGTGGCCAATAAGCTCATGAAAAGATGCATGACAGCTTACTCCCCAGAGGAAGGAAGAGCAAAACCACAATGAGCTAGTACTCCATACCCACTAGGAGGGCTAGAATGAAAAAGTCGGACAGTAACAAATGGTGCTGGAGAAATCAGACCCTCATACACAGCTGGTGGCAACATAAGGCAATATAGTCCCTTTGGAAAATAATCTGGCAGTCCCACAATTAAACATAGCAGTCCTACTCCTAGATATAAACACAAGAGAAATGAAAACATTAGTCTGCCCAAAAACTTGCACATGAATGTTTACAGCAGCATTACTGATAATACACAAAAAGTAGGAACAACCCAAAGGTCTATCAATTGATGAATGGGTTAACAAAATGTGGTTCATCTGTACAATGGAATATTATTTGACCACAGAAAGGAATGAAGTATTCATACACTATACAACACGGATGAACCTTGAAAACATTATGCTAAGGAAAGAACTTAGACACGCAGTACCTATATTATATGATTTCTTTAAAAAAAAATCCAAAAGAGGCTATATTCTACAGAGATAAAAAGAGGATGCATTGGGACACCTGGGTGGCTCTGAAGGTTAAGCGTCAGGCTTGGCTCAGGTCATGTTCCTGGAGTCCTGGGATGGAGCTCATTTGGGCTCCCTGCTCAGAGGGGGGCTCTGCTTCTCCCTCTTCCTCTGCTTACCACCACCCCCACTCCTGCTCTGTCTCAGATAAATAAAAAATCTTGAAAAAAAAAAAAGAGAAAGAGAGAGAATTATTGGTTGCTTCACCATTAGCATTGATACCAAGGGTCACTTCTAGTCCCCCAGTTCTGTTAGTACTGATTCTTAAGGGCTTTACTTCTGTGTCTCCCCTTGTCTTCCGAGTGATCTGGCTTATGGGTGTATGATGCCAGGAGCACAGAGAAGTTTGCTGACTTGTCCTTGGTCACACAGGAAACCTCTGCTCCACCCAAGCCTGTGTCTTACGGCCCTGCACTGTGGGCTACTTGCCACTTGCCCTCACCCTGCCCCTTTTCCTTGATGAGAGCTCAGAATAACCTTCTCTTCCTCTCTCATTTTGATGGAGCTGACCCATTCCTGGCTTTGGGGTTGATCACATGACTCCAGCATGGCTGGTCAAACTGACTGGTACAAAAACAAGCTCATGGTCCTAGATGGGCCAGTGGTAACCGCCACCCACAGTATTCTTCAACCTTTTGGGAGACAAATGTGGTTTTTACCTGAATTTTCTAAAGTGATTGTTATGGACTATATGTCTGTGTCTCCCCCCATATTCATATGTTGAATCCCTAACTCTTAATATACTTAGGTATCACCTAATACCCTCATTTGAAAAATTTTTAAAAACTACTCTATAAAGGCAGATGTATGACAACTTGATATGAGGGTCAAGTGGATTTCACACTGGGGAGCCTGGCTGGCTCAGTTGGTAGAGCAGGTGACTCTTTTTTTTTTTTTTTTTAAGATTTTATTTATTTATTTGACAGAGAGCAGGTGACTCTTGATCTTTAGGGTTGAGAGTCTGAGCCCCACCTTGGGTGTAGAGATTACCTAAAAATAAAATCTTTTGGAAAATGGATTTTGAAGAACTAGATGGGGAAAAAAATACATTTGCTGTCATCATCTCCCTCAGTTTCACTTCATTTTAGGTACTATCAATAATAAAAATAAAACAGTACATTAAAAAGATTATTCACCACGACCAAGTGGGATTTATT